>NC_134485.1:134228335-134557710 GCF_040206685.1 Ascaphus truei
TTATGGCTGGTTGGAGACAGTTCGAACCACAAGTACCGGGTCCATGGTTCTGGGCGTATACTGGGGGGAAGGGGGGGACTCCCATTAACCCCTGAAAATACCGGGGATACGCTTCTCACAATGCCTTTCTGGTCTGTGCTGAAGCAGGGCATTCTGGCAGCCAAGTGGCTTGACCTTTATTAGTGAGCCTGGTTACCCCCTCTCGGAACCACAGACTTAGAAATCGCCAGCTCATATACAGTGCATAAAATATATTTATATATATATACCCTTATACACCATTTTAATAAAAAATATCACAAAATTCTTCTAAGTCCCTCGGGAAGAGTGAAAGACGCGCACGTTCATTTTTAGAGCTCCTAGACCTTCCTATAAGAAGTTAGCCAAAAAGTAGCTTCGAAAAACGCTTAGGTTAAGTTTCAGAGTTGCTTCTAATGTACCAAAGCTGGACTTAGACATAATTTCACTCTCACAACATTATGGCTGGTTGGAGACAGTCCGAACCACAAGTACCGGGTCCATGGTTCTGGGCGTATACTGGGAGTACGGGGACGACTCCCATTAACCCCTGACTATACCGGGGATACGCTTATCACAATGCCTTTCTGGTCTGTGCTGAAGCAGGGCATTCTGGCAGCCAAGTGGCTTGACCTTTATTAGTGAGCCTGGTTACCCCCTCTCGGAACTACAGACTTAGAAAACGCCAGCTCATATACAGTGCATAAAATATATTTATATATACCCTTATACACCATTTTAATAAAAAATATCACAAAATTCTTCTAAGTCCCTCGCGAAGAGTGAAAGACGCGCACGTTCATTTTCAGAGCTCCTAGACCTTCCTATAAGAAGTTAGCCAAAAAGTAGCTTCGAAAAACGCTTAGGTTAAGTTTCAGAGTTGCTTCTAATGTACCGAAGCTGGACTTAGACATAATTTCACTCTCACAACATTATGGCTGGTTGGAGACAGTCCGAACCACAAGTACCGGGTCCATGGTTCTGGGCGTATACTGGGGGTACGGGGACGACTCCCATTAACCCCTGACTATACCGGGGATACGCTTATCACAATGCCTTTCTGGTCTGTGCTGAAGCAGGGCATTCTGGCAGCCAAGTGGTTTGACCTTTATTAGTGAGCCTGGTTACCCCCTCTCGGAACCACAGACTTAGAAATCGCCAGCTCATTTACAGTGCATAAAATATATTTATATATATACCCTTATACACCATTTTAATAAAAAATATCACAAAATTCTTCTAAGTCCCTCGGGAAGAGTGAAAGACGCGCACGTTCATTTTCAGAGCTCCTAGACATTCCTATAAGAAGTTAGCCAAAAAGTAGCTTCGAAAAACGATTAGGTTAAGTTTCAGAGTTGCTTCTAATGTACCAAAGCTGGACTTAGACATAATTTCACTCTCACAACATTATGGCTGGTTGGAGACAGTCCGAACAACAAGTACCGGGTCCATGGTTCTGGGCGTATACTGGGGTGACGGGGATGACTCCCATTAACCCCTGACTATACCGGGGATACGCTTATCACAATGCCTTTCTGGTCTGTGCTGAAGCAGGGCATTCTGGCAGCCAAGTGGCTTGACCTTTATTAGTGAGCCTGGTTACCCCCTCTCGGAACCACAGACTTAGAAATCGCCAGCTCATATACAGTGCATAAAATATATTTATATATATATACCCTTTTACACCATTTTAATAAAAAATATCACAAAATTCTTCTAAGTCCCTCGGGAAGAGTGAAAGACGCGCACGTTCATTTTCAGAGCTTCTAGACCTTCCTATAAGAAGTTAGCCAAAAAGTAGCTTCGAAAAACGATTAGGTTAAGTTTCAGAGTTGCTTCTAATGTACCAAAGCTGGACTTAGACATAATTTCACTCTCACAACATTATGGCTTGTTGGAGACAGTCCGAACCACAAGTACCGGGTCCATGGTTCTGGGTGTATACCGGGGGGACGGGGACGACTCCCATTAACCCCTGACTATACCGGGGATACGCTTATCACAATGCCTTTCTGGTCTGTGCTGAAGCAGGGCATTCTGGCAGCCAAGTGGCTTGACCTTTATTAGTGAGCCTGGTTACCCCCTCTCGGAACCACAGACTTAGAAATCGCCAGCTCATTTACAGTGCATAAAATATATTTATATATATACCCTTATACACCATTTTAATAAAAAATATCACAAAATTCTTCTAAGTCCCTCGGGAAGAGTGAAAGACGCGCACGTTCATTTTCAGAGCTCCTAGACATTCCTATAAGAAGTTAGCCAAAAAGTAGCTTCGAAAAACGCTTAGGTTAAGTTTCAGAGTTGCTTCTAATGTACCGAAGCTGGACTTAGACCTAATTTCACTCTCACAACATTATGGCTGGTTGGAGACAGTTCGAACCACAAGTACCGGGTCCATGGTTCTGGGCGTATACTGGGGGGAAGGGGGGGACTCCCATTAACCCCTGAAAATACCGGGGATACGCTTCTCACAATGCCTTTCTGGTCTGTGCTGAAGCAGGGCATTCTGGCAGCCAAGTGGCTTGACCTTTATTAGTGAGCCTGGTTACCCCCTCTCGGAACCACAGACTTAGAAATCGCCAGCTCATATACAGTGCATAAAATATATTTATATATATATACCCTTATACACCATTTTAATAAAAAATATCACAAAATTCTTCTAAGTCCCTCGGGAAGAGTGAAAGACGCGCACGTTCATTTTTAGAGCTCCTAGACCTTCCTATAAGAAGTTAGCCAAAAAGTAGCTTCGAAAAACGCTTAGGTTAAGTTTCAGAGTTGCTTCTAATGTACCAAAGCTGGACTTAGACATAATTTCACTCTCACAACATTATGGCTGGTTGGAGACAGTCCGAACCACAAGTACCGGGTCCATGGTTCTGGGCGTATACTGGGAGTACGGGGACGACTCCCATTAACCCCTGACTATACCGGGGATACGCTTATCACAATGCCTTTCTGGTCTGTGCTGAAGCAGGGCATTCTGGCAGCCAAGTGGCTTGACCTTTATTAGTGAGCCTGGTTACCCCCTCTCGGAACTACAGACTTAGAAAACGCCAGCTCATATACAGTGCATAAAATATATTTATATATACCCTTATACACCATTTTAATAAAAAATATCACAAAATTCTTCTAAGTCCCTCGCGAAGAGTGAAAGACGCGCACGTTCATTTTCAGAGCTCCTAGACCTTCCTATAAGAAGTTAGCCAAAAAGTAGCTTCGAAAAACGCTTAGGTTAAGTTTCAGAGTTGCTTCTAATGTACCGAAGCTGGACTTAGACATAATTTCACTCTCACAACATTATGGCTGGTTGGAGACAGTCCGAACCACAAGTACCGGGTCCATGGTTCTGGGCGTATACTGGGGGTACGGGGACGACTCCCATTAACCCCTGACTATACCGGGGATACGCTTATCACAATGCCTTTCTGGTCTGTGCTGAAGCAGGGCATTCTGGCAGCCAAGTGGTTTGACCTTTATTAGTGAGCCTGGTTACCCCCTCTCGGAACCACAGACTTAGAAATCGCCAGCTCATTTACAGTGCATAAAATATATTTATATATATACCCTTATACACCATTTTAATAAAAAATATCACAAAATTCTTCTAAGTCCCTCGGGAAGAGTGAAAGACGCGCACGTTCATTTTCAGAGCTCCTAGACATTCCTATAAGAAGTTAGCCAAAAAGTAGCTTCGAAAAACGATTAGGTTAAGTTTCAGAGTTGCTTCTAATGTACCAAAGCTGGACTTAGACATAATTTCACTCTCACAACATTATGGCTGGTTGGAGACAGTCCGAACAACAAGTACCGGGTCCATGGTTCTGGGCGTATACTGGGGTGACGGGGATGACTCCCATTAACCCCTGACTATACCGGGGATACGCTTATCACAATGCCTTTCTGGTCTGTGCTGAAGCAGGGCATTCTGGCAGCCAAGTGGCTTGACCTTTATTAGTGAGCCTGGTTACCCCCTCTCGGAACCACAGACTTAGAAATCGCCAGCTCATATACAGTGCATAAAATATATTTATATATATATACCCTTTTACACCATTTTAATAAAAAATATCACAAAATTCTTCTAAGTCCCTCGGGAAGAGTGAAAGACGCGCACGTTCATTTTCAGAGCTTCTAGACCTTCCTATAAGAAGTTAGCCAAAAAGTAGCTTCGAAAAACGATTAGGTTAAGTTTCAGAGTTGCTTCTAATGTACCAAAGCTGGACTTAGACATAATTTCACTCTCACAACATTATGGCTTGTTGGAGACAGTCCGAACCACAAGTACCGGGTCCATGGTTCTGGGTGTATACCGGGGGGACGGGGACGACTCCCATTAACCCCTGACTATACCGGGGATACGCTTATCACAATGCCTTTCTGGTCTGTGCTGAAGCAGGGCATTCTGGCAGCCAAGTGGCTTGACCTTTATTAGTGAGCCTGGTTACCCCCTCTCGGAACCACAGACTTAGAAATCGCCAGCTCATATACAGTGCATAAAATATATTTATATATATATACCCTTATACACCATTTAAATAAAAAATATCACAAAATTCTTCTAAGTCCCTCGGGAAGAGTGAAAGACGCGCACGTTCATTTTCAGAGCTCCTAGACCTTCCTATAAGAAGTTAGCCAAAAAGTAGCTTCGAAAAACGCTTAGGTTAAGTTTCAGAGTTGCTTCTAATGTACCAAAGCTGGACTTAGACATAATTTCACTCTCACAACATTATGGCTGGTTGGAGACAGTCCGAACAACAAGTACCGGGTCCATGGTTCTGGGCGTATACTGGGGTGACGGGGATGACTCCCATTAACCCCTGACTATACCGGGGATACGCTTATCACAATGCCTTTCTGGTCTGTGCTGAAGCAGGGCATTCTGGCAGCCAAGTGGCTTGACCTTTATTAGTGAGCCTGGTTACCCCCTCTCGGAACCACAGACTTAGAAATCGCCAGCTCATATACAGTGCATAAAATATATTTATATATATATATACCCTTATACACCATTTAAATAAAAAATATCACAAAATTCTTCTAAGTCCCTCGGGAAGAGTGAAAGACGCGCACGTTCATTTTCAGAGCTCCTAGACCTTCCTATAAGAAGTTAGCCAAAAAGTAGCTTCGAAAAACGCTTAGGTTAAGTTTCAGAGTTGCTTCTAATGTACCAAAGCTGGACATAGACATAATTTCACTCTCACAACATTATGGCTGGTTGGAGACAGTCCGAACAACAAGTACCGGGTCCATGGTTCTGGGCGTATACTGGGGTGACGGGGACGACTCCCATTAACCCCTGACTATACCGGGGATACGCTTATCACAATGCCTTTCTGGTCTGTGCTGAAGCAGGGCATTCTGGCAGCCAAGTGGCTTGACCTTTATTAGTGAGCCTGGTTACCCCCTCTCGGAACCACAGACTTAGAAATCGCCAGCTCATTTACAGTGCATAAAATATATTTATATATATACCCTTATACACCATTTTAATAAAAAATATCACAAAATTCTTCTAAGTCCCTCGGGAAGAGTGAAAGACGCGCACGTTCATTTTCAGAGCTCCTAGACATTCCTATAAGAAGTTAGCCAAAAAGTAGCTTCGAAAAACGATTAGGTTAAGTTTCAGAGTTGCTTCTAATGTACCAAAGCTGGACTTAGACATAATTTCACTCTCACAACATTATGGCTTGTTGGAGACAGTCCGAACCACAAGTACCGGGTCCATGGTTCTGGGTGTATACCGGGGGGACGGGGACGACTCCCAATAACCCCTGACTATACCGGGGATACGCTTATCACAATGCCTTTCTGGTCTGTGCTGAAGCAGGGCATTCTGGCAGCCAAGTGGCTTGACCTTTATTAGTGAGCCTGGTTACCCCCTCTCGGAACCACAGACTTAGAAATCGCCAGCTCATATACAGTGCATAAAATATATTTATATACAGTATATATACCCTTATACACCATTTTAATAAAAAATATCACAAAATTCTTCTAAGTCCCTCGGGAAGAGTGAAAGACGCGCACGTTCATTTTCAGAGCTCATAGACCTTCCTATAAGAAGTTAGCCAAAAAGTAGCTTCGAAAAACGCTTAGGTTAAGTTTCAGAGTTGCTTCTAATGTACCAAAGCTGGACATAGACATAATTTCACTCTCACAACATTATGGCTGGTTGGAGACAGTCCGAACAACAAGTACCGGGTCCATGGTTCTGGGCGTATACTGGGGTGACGGGGACGACTCCCATTAACCCCTGACTATACCGGGGATACGCTTATCACAATGCCTTTCTGGTCTGTGCTGAAGCAGGGCATTCTGGCAGCCAAGTGGCTTGACCTTTATTAGTGAGCCTGGTTACCCCCTCTCGGAACCACAGACTTAGAAATCGCCAGCTCATTTACAGTGCATAAAATATATTTATATATATACCCTTATACACCATTTTAATAAAAAATATCACAAAATTCTTCTAAGTCCCTCGGGAAGAGTGAAAGACGCGCACGTTCATTTTCAGAGCTCCTAGACATTCCTATAAGAAGTTAGCCAAAAAGTAGCTTCGAAAAACGATTAGGTTAAGTTTCAGAGTTGCTTCTAATGTACCAAAGCTGGACTTAGACATAATTTCACTCTCACAACATTATGGCTTGTTGGAGACAGTCCGAACCACAAGTACCGGGTCCATGGTTCTGGGTGTATACCGGGGGGACGGGGACGACTCCCAATAACCCCTGACTATACCGGGGATACGCTTATCACAATGCCTTTCTGGTCTGTGCTGAAGCAGGGCATTCTGGCAGCCAAGTGGCTTGACCTTTATTAGTGAGCCTGGTTACCCCCTCTCGGAACCACAGACTTAGAAATCGCCAGCTCATATACAGTGCATAAAATATATTTATATACAGTATATATACCCTTATACACCATTTTAATAAAAAATATCACAAAATTCTTCTAAGTCCCTCGGGAAGAGTGAAAGACGCGCACGTTCATTTTCAGAGCTCCTAGACCTTCCTATAAGAAGTTAGCCAAAAAGTAGCTTCGAAAAACGCTTAGGTTAAGTTTCAGAGTTGCTTCTAATGTACCAAAGCTGGACATAGACATAATTTCACTCTCACAACATTATGGCTGGTTGGAGACAGTCCGAACAACAAGTACCGGGTCCATGGTTCTGGGCGTATACTGGGGTGACGGGGACGACTCCCATTAACCCCTGACTATACCGGGGATACGCTTATCACAATGCCTTTCTGGTCTGTGCTGAAGCAGGGCATTCTGGCAGCCAAGTGGCTTGACCTTTATTAGTGAGCCTGGTTACCCCCTCTCGGAACCACAGACTTAGAAATCGCCAGCTCATTTACAGTGCATAAAATATATTTATATATATACCCTTATACACCATTTTAATAAAAAATATCACAAAATTCTTCTAAGTCCCTCGGGAAGAGTGAAAGACGCGCACGTTCATTTTCAGAGCTCCTAGACATTCCTATAAGAAGTTAGCCAAAAAGTAGCTTCGAAAAACGATTAGGTTAAGTTTCAGAGTTGCTTCTAATGTACCAAAGCTGGACTTAGACATAATTTCACTCTCACAACATTATGGCTTGTTGGAGACAGTCCGAACCACAAGTACCGGGTCCATGGTTCTGGGTGTATACCGGGGGGACGGGGACGACTCCCAATAACCCCTGACTATACCGGGGATACGCTTATCACAATGCCTTTCTGGTCTGTGCTGAAGCAGGGCATTCTGGCAGCCAAGTGGCTTGACCTTTATTAGTGAGCCTGGTTACCCCCTCTCGGAACCACAGACTTAGAAATCGCCAGCTCATATACAGTGCATAAAATATATTTATATACAGTATATATACCCTTATACACCATTTTAATAAAAAATATCACAAAATTCTTCTAAGTCCCTCGGGAAGAGTGAAAGACGCGCACGTTCATTTTCAGAGCTCCTAGACCTTCCTATAAGAAGTTAGCCAAAAAGTAGCTTCGAAAAACGCTTAGGTTAAGTTTCAGAGTTGCTTCTAATGTACCAAAGCTGGACTTAGACATAATTTCACTCTCACAACATTATGGCTGGTTGGAGACAGTCCGAACAACAAGTACCGGGTCCATGGTTCTGGGCGTATACTGGGGTGACGGGGACGACTCCCATTAACCCCTGACTATACCGGGGATACGCTTATCACAATGCCTTTCTGGTCTGTGCTGAAGCAGGGCATTCTGGCAGCCAAGTGGCTTGACCTTTATTAGTGAGCCTGGTTACCCCCTCTCGGAACCACAGACTTAGAAATCGCCAGCTCATATACAGTGCATAAAATATATTTATATATATACCCTTATACACCATTTTAATAAAAAATATCACAAAATTCTTCTAAGTCCCTCGGGAAGAGTGAAAGACGCGCACGTTCATTTTCAGAGCTCCTAGACCTTCCTATAAGAAGTTAGCCAAAAAGTAGCTTCGAAAAACGCTTAGGTTAAGTTTCAGAGTTGCTTCTAATGTACCAAAGCTGGACTTAGACATAATTTCACTCTCACAACATTATGGCTGGTTGGAGACAGTCCGAACCACAAGTACCGGGTCCATGGTTCTGGGCGTATACTGGGGGGACGGGGACGACTCCCATTAACCCCTGACTATACCGGGGATACGCTTATCACAATGCCTTTCTGGTCTGTGCTGAAGCAGGGCATTCTGGCAGCCAAGTGGCTTGACCTTTATTAGTGAGCCTGGTTACCCCCTCTCGGAACTACAGACTTAGAAATCGCCAGCTCATATACAGTGCATAAAATATATTTATATATACCCTTATACACCATTTTAATAAAAAATATCACAAAATTCTTCTAAGTCCCTCGGGAAGAGTGAAAGACGCGCACGTTCATTTTCAGAGCTCCTAGACATTCCTATAAGAAGTTAGCCAAAAAGTAGCTTCGAAAAACGATTAGGTTAAGTTTCAGAGTTGCTTCTAATGTACCAAAGCTGGACTTAGACATAATTTCACTCTCACAACATTATGGCTTGTTGGAGACAGTCCGAACCACAAGTACCGGGTCCATGGTTCTGGGCGTATACCGGGGGGACGGGGACGACTCCCATTAACCCCTGACTATACCGGGGATACGATTATCACAATGCCTTTCTGGTCTGTGCTGAAGCAGGGCATTCTGGCAGCCAAGTGGCTTGACCTTTATTAGTGAGCCTGGTTACCCCCTCTCGGAACCACAGACTTAGAAATCGCCAGCTCATATACAGTGCATAAAATATATTTATATATATATACCCTTATACACCATTTTAATAAAAAATATCACAAAATTCTTCTAAGTCCCTCGGGAAGAGTGAAAGACGCGCACGTTCATTTTCAGAGCTCCTAGACCTTCCTATAAGAAGTTAGCCAAAAAGTAGCTTCGAAAAACGCTTAGGTTAAGTTTCAGAGTTGCTTCTAATGTACCAAAGCTGGACTTAGACATAATTTCACTCTCACAACATTATGGCTGGTTGGAGACAGTCCGAACAACAAGTACCGGGTCCATGGTTCTGGGCGTATACTGGGGTGACGGGGACGACTCCCATTAACCCCTGACTATACCGGGGATACGCTTATCACAATGCCTTTCTGGTATGTGCTGAAGCAGGGCATTCTGGCAGCCAAGTGGCTTGACCTTTATTATTGAGCCTGGTTACCCCCTCTCGGAACCACAGACTTAGAAATCGCCAGCTCATATACAGTGCATAAAATATATTTATATATATACCCTTATACACCATTTTAATAAAAAATATCACAAAATTCTTCTAAGTCCCTCGGGAAGAGTGAAAGACGCGCACGTTCATTTTCAGAGCTCCTAGATATTCCTATAAGAAGTTAGCCAAAAAGTAGCTTCGAAAAACGCTTAGGTTAAGTTTCAGAGTTGCTTCTAATGTACCGAAGCTGGACTTAGACATAATTTCACTCTCACAACATTATGGCTGGTTGGAGACAGTTCGAACCACAAGTAAAGGGTCCATGGTTCTGGGCGTATACTGGGGGGACGGGGACGACTCCCATTAACCCCTGACTATACCGGGGATACGCTTATCACAATGCCTTTCTGGTCTGTGCTGAAGCAGGGCATTCTGGCAGCCAAGTGGCTTGACCTTTATTAGTGAGTCTGGTTACCCCCTCTCGGAACTACAGACTTAGAAATCGCCAGCTCATATACAGTGCATAAAATATATTTATATATATACCCTTATACACCATTTTAATAAAAAATATCACAAAATTCTTCTAAGTCCCTCGGGAAGAGTGAAAGACGCGCACGTTCATTTTCAGAGCTCCTAGACATTCCTATAAGAAGTTAGCCAAAAAGTAGCTTCGAAAAACGATTAGGTTAAGTTTCAGAGTTGCTTCTAATGTACCAAAGCTGGACTTAGACATAATTTCACTCTCACAACATTATGGCTGGTTGGAGACAGTCCGAACCACAAGTACCGGGTCCATGGTTCTGGGCGTATACTGGGGGTACGGGGACGACTCCCATTAACCCCTGACTATACCGGGGATACGCTTATCACAATGCCTTTCTGGTCTGTGCTGAAGCAGGGCATTCTGGCAGCCAAGTGGTTTGACCTTTATTAGTGAGCCTGGTTACCCCCTCTCGGAACCACAGACTTAGAAATCGCCAGCTCATTTACAGTGCATAAAATATATTTATATATATACCCTTATACACCATTTTAATAAAAAATATCACAAAATTCTTCTAAGTCCCTCGGGAAGAGTGAAAGACGCGCACGTTCATTTTCAGAGCTCCTAGACATTCCTATAAGAAGTTAGCCAAAAAGTAGCTTCGAAAAACGATTAGGTTAAGTTTCAGAGTTGCTTCTAATGTACCAAAGCTGGACTTAGACATAATTTCACTCTCACAACATTATGGCTTGTTGGAGACAGTCCGAACCACAAGTACCGGGTCCATGGTTCTGGGTGTATACCGGGGGGACGGGGACGACTCCCATTAACCCCTGACTATACCGGGGATACGCTTATCACAATGCCTTTCTGGTCTGTGCTGAAGCAGGGCATTCTGGCAGCCAAGTGGCTTGACCTTTATTAGTGAGCCTGGTTACCCCCTCTCGGAACCACAGACTTAGAAATCGCCAGCTCATATACAGTGCATAAAATATATTTATATATATATATACCCTTATACACCATTTAAATAAAAAATATCACAAAATTCTTCTAAGTCCCTCGGGAAGAGTGAAAGACGCACACGTTCATTTTCAGAGCTCCTAGACCTTCCTATAAGAAGTTAGCCAAAAGGTAGCTTCGAAAAACGCTTAGGTTAAGTTTCAGAGTTGCTTCTAATGTACCAAAGCTGGACTTAGACATAATTTCACTCTCACAACATTATGGCTGGTTGGAGACAGTCCGAACAACAAGTACCGGGTCCATGGTTCTGGGCGTATACTGGGGTGACGGGGATGACTCCCATTAACCCCTGACTATACCGGGGATACGCTTATCACAATGCCTTTCTGGTCTGTGCTGAAGCAGGGCATTCTGGCAGCCAAGTGGCTTGACCTTTATTAGTGAGCCTGGTTACCCCCTCTCGGAACCACAGACTTAGAAATCGCCAGCTCATATACAGTGCATAAAATATATTTATATATATACCCTTTTACACCATTTTAATAAAAAATATCACAAAATTCTTCTAAGTCCCTCGGGAAGAGTGAAAGACGCGCACGTTCATTTTCAGAGCTTCTAGACCTTCCTATAAGAAGTTAGCCAAAAAGTAGCTTCGAAAAACGATTAGGTTAAGTTTCAGAGTTGCTTCTAATGTACCAAAGCTGGACTTAGACATAATTTCACTCTCACAACATTATGGCTTGTTGGAGACAGTCCGAACCACAAGTACCGGGTCCATGGTTCTGGGTGTATACCGGGGGGACGGGGACGACTCCCATTAACCCCTGACTATACCGGGGATACGCTTATCACAATGCCTTTCTGGTCTGTGCTGAAGCAGGGCATTCTGGCAGCCAAGTGGCTTGACCTTTATTAGTGAGCCTGGTTACCCCCTCTCGGAACCACAGACTTAGAAATCGCCAGCTCATTTACAGTGCATAAAATATATTTATATATATACCCTTATACACCATTTTAATAAAAAATATCACAAAATTCTTCTAAGTCCCTCGGGAAGAGTGAAAGACGCGCACGTTCATTTTCAGAGCTCCTAGACATTCCTATAAGAAGTTAGCCAAAAAGTAGCTTCGAAAAACGCTTAGGTTAAGTTTCAGAGTTGCTTCTAATGTACCGAAGCTGGACTTAGACCTAATTTCACTCTCACAACATTATGGCTGGTTGGAGACAGTTCGAACCACAAGTACCGGGTCCATGGTTCTGGGCGTATACTGGGGGGAAGGGGGGGACTCCCATTAACCCCTGAAAATACCGGGGATACGCTTCTCACAATGCCTTTCTGGTCTGTGCTGAAGCAGGGCATTCTGGCAGCCAAGTGGCTTGACCTTTATTAGTGAGCCTGGTTACCCCCTCTCGGAACCACAGACTTAGAAATCGCCAGCTCATATACAGTGCATAAAATATATTTATATATATATACCCTTATACACCATTTTAATAAAAAATATCACAAAATTCTTCTAAGTCCCTCGGGAAGAGTGAAAGACGCGCACGTTCATTTTTAGAGCTCCTAGACCTTCCTATAAGAAGTTAGCCAAAAAGTAGCTTCGAAAAACGCTTAGGTTAAGTTTCAGAGTTGCTTCTAATGTACCAAAGCTGGACTTAGACATAATTTCACTCTCACAACATTATGGCTGGTTGGAGACAGTCCGAACCACAAGTACCGGGTCCATGGTTCTGGGCGTATACTGGGAGTACGGGGACGACTCCCATTCACCCCTGACTATACCGGGGATACGCTTATCACAATGCCTTTCTGGTCTGTGCTGAAGCAGGGCATTCTGGCAGCCAAGTGGCTTGACCTTTATTAGTGAGCCTGGTTACCCCCTCTCGGAACTACAGACTTAGAAAACGCCAGCTCATATACAGTGCATAAAATATATTTATATATACCCTTATACACCATTTTAATAAAAAATATCACAAAATTCTTCTAAGTCCCTCGCGAAGAGTGAAAGACGCGCACGTTCATTTTCAGAGCTCCTAGACCTTCCTATAAGAAGTTAGCCAAAAAGTAGCTTCGAAAAACGCTTAGGTTAAGTTTCAGAGTTGCTTCTAATGTACCGAAGCTGGACTTAGACATAATTTCACTCTCACAACATTATGGCTGGTTGGAGACAGTCCGAACCACAAGTACCGGGTCCATGGTTCTGGGCGTATACTGGGGGTACGGGGACGACTCCCATTAACCCCTGACTATACCGGGGATACGCTTATCACAATGCCTTTCTGGTCTGTGCTGAAGCAGGGCATTCTGGCAGCCAAGTGGTTTGACCTTTATTAGTGAGCCTGGTTACCCCCTCTCGGAACCACAGACTTAGAAATCGCCAGCTCATTTACAGTGCATAAAATATATTTATATATATACCCTTATACACCATTTTAATAAAAAATATCACAAAATTCTTCTAAGTCCCTCGGGAAGAGTGAAAGACGCACACGTTCATTTTCAGAGCTCCTAGACCTTCCTATAAGAAGTTAGCCAAAAGGTAGCTTCGAAAAACGCTTAGGTTAAGTTTCAGAGTTGCTTCTAATGTACCAAAGCTGGACTTAGACATAATTTCACTCTCACAACATTATGGCTGGTTGGAGACAGTCCGAACAACAAGTACCGGGTCCATGGTTCTGGGCGTATACTGGGGTGACGGGGATGACTCCCATTAACCCCTGACTATACCGGGGATACGCTTATCACAATGCCTTTCTGGTCTGTGCTGAAGCAGGGCATTCTGGCAGCCAAGTGGCTTGACCTTTATTAGTGAGCCTGGTTACCCCCTCTCGGAACCACAGACTTAGAAATCGCCAGCTCATATACAGTGCATAAAATATATTTATATATATACCCTTTTACACCATTTTAATAAAAAATATCACAAAATTCTTCTAAGTCCCTCGGGAAGAGTGAAAGACGCGCACGTTCATTTTCAGAGCTTCTAGACCTTCCTATAAGAAGTTAGCCAAAAAGTAGCTTCGAAAAACGATTAGGTTAAGTTTCAGAGTTGCTTCTAATGTACCAAAGCTGGACTTAGACATAATTTCACTCTCACAACATTATGGCTTGTTGGAGACAGTCCGAACCACAAGTACCGGGTCCATGGTTCTGGGTGTATACCGGGGGGACGGGGACGACTCCCATTAACCCCTGACTATACCGGGGATACGCTTATCACAATGCCTTTCTGGTCTGTGCTGAAGCAGGGCATTCTGGCAGCCAAGTGGCTTGACCTTTATTAGTGAGCCTGGTTACCCCCTCTCGGAACCACAGACTTAGAAATCGCCAGCTCATTTACAGTGCATAAAATATATTTATATATATACCCTTATACACCATTTTAATAAAAAATATCACAAAATTCTTCTAAGTCCCTCGGGAAGAGTGAAAGACGCGCACGTTCATTTTCAGAGCTCCTAGACATTCCTATAAGAAGTTAGCCAAAAAGTAGCTTCGAAAAACGCTTAGGTTAAGTTTCAGAGTTGCTTCTAATGTACCGAAGCTGGACTTAGACCTAATTTCACTCTCACAACATTATGGCTGGTTGGAGACAGTTCGAACCACAAGTACCGGGTCCATGGTTCTGGGCGTATACTGGGGGGAAGGGGGGGACTCCCATTAACCCCTGAAAATACCGGGGATACGCTTCTCACAATGCCTTTCTGGTCTGTGCTGAAGCAGGGCATTCTGGCAGCCAAGTGGCTTGACCTTTATTAGTGAGCCTGGTTACCCCCTCTCGGAACCACAGACTTAGAAATCGCCAGCTCATATACAGTGCATAAAATATATTTATATATATATACCCTTATACACCATTTTAATAAAAAATATCACAAAATTCTTCTAAGTCCCTCGGGAAGAGTGAAAGACGCGCACGTTCATTTTTAGAGCTCCTAGACCTTCCTATAAGAAGTTAGCCAAAAAGTAGCTTCGAAAAACGCTTAGGTTAAGTTTCAGAGTTGCTTCTAATGTACCAAAGCTGGACTTAGACATAATTTCACTCTCACAACATTATGGCTGGTTGGAGACAGTCCGAACCACAAGTACCGGGTCCATGGTTCTGGGCGTATACTGGGAGTACGGGGACGACTCCCATTCACCCCTGACTATACCGGGGATACGCTTATCACAATGCCTTTCTGGTCTGTGCTGAAGCAGGGCATTCTGGCAGCCAAGTGGCTTGACCTTTATTAGTGAGCCTGGTTACCCCCTCTCGGAACTACAGACTTAGAAAACGCCAGCTCATATACAGTGCATAAAATATATTTATATATACCCTTATACACCATTTTAATAAAAAATATCACAAAATTCTTCTAAGTCCCTCGCGAAGAGTGAAAGACGCGCACGTTCATTTTCAGAGCTCCTAGACCTTCCTATAAGAAGTTAGCCAAAAAGTAGCTTCGAAAAACGCTTAGGTTAAGTTTCAGAGTTGCTTCTAATGTACCGAAGCTGGACTTAGACATAATTTCACTCTCACAACATTATGGCTGGTTGGAGACAGTCCGAACCACAAGTACCGGGTCCATGGTTCTGGGCGTATACTGGGGGTACGGGGACGACTCCCATTAACCCCTGACTATACCGGGGATACGCTTATCACAATGCCTTTCTGGTCTGTGCTGAAGCAGGGCATTCTGGCAGCCAAGTGGTTTGACCTTTATTAGTGAGCCTGGTTACCCCCTCTCGGAACCACAGACTTAGAAATCGCCAGCTCATTTACAGTGCATAAAATATATTTATATATATACCCTTATACACCATTTTAATAAAAAATATCACAAAATTCTTCTAAGTCCCTCGGGAAGAGTGAAAGACGCACACGTTCATTTTCAGAGCTCCTAGACCTTCCTATAAGAAGTTAGCCAAAAGGTAGCTTCGAAAAACGCTTAGGTTAAGTTTCAGAGTTGCTTCTAATGTACCAAAGCTGGACTTAGACATAATTTCACTCTCACAACATTATGGCTGGTTGGAGACAGTCCGAACAACAAGTACCGGGTCCATGGTTCTGGGCGTATACTGGGGTGACGGGGATGACTCCCATTAACCCCTGACTATACCGGGGATACGCTTATCACAATGCCTTTCTGGTCTGTGCTGAAGCAGGGCATTCTGGCAGCCAAGTGGCTTGACCTTTATTAGTGAGCCTGGTTACCCCCTCTCGGAACCACAGACTTAGAAATCGCCAGCTCATATACAGTGCATAAAATATATTTATATATATATATACCCTTATACACCATTTAAATAAAAAATATCACAAAATTCTTCTAAGTCCCTCGGGAAGAGTGAAAGACGCGCACGTTCATTTTCAGAGCTCCTAGACCTTCCTATAAGAAGTTAGCCAAAAAGTAGCTTCGAAAAACGCTTAGGTTAAGTTTCAGAGTTGCTTCTAATGTACCAAAGCTGGACTTAGACATAATTTCACTCTCACAACATTATGGCTGGTTGGAGACAGTCCGAACAACAAGTACCGGGTCCATGGTTCTGGGCGTATACTGGGGTGACGGGGATGACTCCCATTAACCCCTGACTATACCGGGGATACGCTTATCACAATGCCTTTCTGGTCTGTGCTGAAGCAGGGCATTCTGGCAGCCAAGTGGCTTGACCTTTATTAGTGAGCCTGGTTACCCCCTCTCGGAACCACAGACTTAGAAATCGCCAGCTCATATACAGTGCATAAAATATATTTATATATATATATACCCTTATACACCATTTAAATAAAAAATATCACAAAATTCTTCTAAGTCCCTCGGGAAGAGTGAAAGACGCGCACGTTCATTTTCAGAGCTCCTAGACCTTCCTATAAGAAGTTAGCCAAAAAGTAGCTTCGAAAAACGCTTAGGTTAAGTTTCAGAGTTGCTTCTAATGTACCAAAGCTGGACATAGACATAATTTCACTCTCACAACATTATGGCTGGTTGGAGACAGTCCGAACAACAAGTACCGGGTCCATGGTTCTGGGCGTATACTGGGGTGACGGGGACGACTCCCATTAACCCCTGACTATACCGGGGATACGCTTATCACAATGCCTTTCTGGTCTGTGCTGAAGCAGGGCATTCTGGCAGCCAAGTGGCTTGACCTTTATTAGTGAGCCTGGTTACCCCCTCTCGGAACCACAGACTTAGAAATCGCCAGCTCATTTACAGTGCATAAAATATATTTATATATATACCCTTATACACCATTTTAATAAAAAATATCACAAAATTCTTCTAAGTCCCTCGGGAAGAGTGAAAGACGCGCACGTTCATTTTCAGAGCTCCTAGACATTCCTATAAGAAGTTAGCCAAAAAGTAGCTTCGAAAAACGATTAGGTTAAGTTTCAGAGTTGCTTCTAATGTACCAAAGCTGGACTTAGACATAATTTCACTCTCACAACATTATGGCTTGTTGGAGACAGTCCGAACCACAAGTACCGGGTCCATGGTTCTGGGTGTATACCGGGGGGACGGGGACGACTCCCAATAACCCCTGACTATACCGGGGATACGCTTATCACAATGCCTTTCTGGTCTGTGCTGAAGCAGGGCATTCTGGCAGCCAAGTGGCTTGACCTTTATTAGTGAGCCTGGTTACCCCCTCTCGGAACCACAGACTTAGAAATCGCCAGCTCATATACAGTGCATAAAATATATTTATATACAGTATATATACCCTTATACACCATTTTAATAAAAAATATCACAAAATTCTTCTAAGTCCCTCGGGAAGAGTGAAAGACGCGCACGTTCATTTTCAGAGCTCCTAGACCTTCCTATAAGAAGTTAGCCAAAAAGTAGCTTCGAAAAACGCTTAGGTTAAGTTTCAGAGTTGCTTCTAATGTACCAAAGCTGGACATAGACATAATTTCACTCTCACAACATTATGGCTGGTTGGAGACAGTCCGAACAACAAGTACCGGGTCCATGGTTCTGGGCGTATACTGGGGTGACGGGGACGACTCCCATTAACCCCTGACTATACCGGGGATACGCTTATCACAATGCCTTTCTGGTCTGTGCTGAAGCAGGGCATTCTGGCAGCCAAGTGGCTTGACCTTTATTAGTGAGCCTGGTTACCCCCTCTCGGAACCACAGACTTAGAAATCGCCAGCTCATTTACAGTGCATAAAATATATTTATATATATACCCTTATACACCATTTTAATAAAAAATATCACAAAATTCTTCTAAGTCCCTCGGGAAGAGTGAAAGACGCGCACGTTCATTTTCAGAGCTCCTAGACATTCCTATAAGAAGTTAGCCAAAAAGTAGCTTCGAAAAACGATTAGGTTAAGTTTCAGAGTTGCTTCTAATGTACCAAAGCTGGACTTAGACATAATTTCACTCTCACAACATTATGGCTTGTTGGAGACAGTCCGAACCACAAGTACCGGGTCCATGGTTCTGGGTGTATACCGGGGGGACGGGGACGACTCCCAATAACCCCTGACTATACCGGGGATACGCTTATCACAATGCCTTTCTGGTCTGTGCTGAAGCAGGGCATTCTGGCAGCCAAGTGGCTTGACCTTTATTAGTGAGCCTGGTTACCCCCTCTCGGAACCACAGACTTAGAAATCGCCAGCTCATATACAGTGCATAAAATATATTTATATACAGTATATATACCCTTATACACCATTTTAATAAAAAATATCACAAAATTCTTCTAAGTCCCTCGGGAAGAGTGAAAGACGCGCACGTTCATTTTCAGAGCTCCTAGACCTTCCTATAAGAAGTTAGCCAAAAAGTAGCTTCGAAAAACGCTTAGGTTAAGTTTCAGAGTTGCTTCTAATGTACCAAAGCTGGACTTAGACATAATTTCACTCTCACAACATTATGGCTGGTTGGAGACAGTCCGAACAACAAGTACCGGGTCCATGGTTCTGGGCGTATACTGGGGTGACGGGGACGACTCCCATTAACCCCTGACTATACCGGGGATACGCTTATCACAATGCCTTTCTGGTCTGTGCTGAAGCAGGGCATTCTGGCAGCCAAGTGGCTTGACCTTTATTAGTGAGCCTGGTTACCCCCTCTCGGAACCACAGACTTAGAAATCGCCAGCTCATATACAGTGCATAAAATATATTTATATATACCCTTATACACCATTTTAATAAAAAATATCACAAAATTCTTCAAAGTCCCTCGGGAAGAGTGAAAGACGCGCACGTTCATTTTCAGAGCTCCTAGACATTCCTATAAGAAGTTAGCCAAAAAGTAGCTTCGAAAAACGATTAGGTTAAGTTTCAGAGTTGCTTCTAATGTACCAAAGCTGGACTTAGACATAATTTCACTCTCACAACATTATGGCTTGTTGGAGACAGTCCGAACCACAAGTACCGGGTCCATGGTTCTGGGCGTATACCGGGGGGACGGGGACGACTCCCATTAACCCCTGACTATACCGGGGATACGATTATCACAATGCCTTTCTGGTCTGTGCTGAAGCAGGGCATTCTGGCAGCCAAGTGGCTTGACCTTTATTATTGAGCCTGGTTACCCCCTCTCGGAACCACAGACTTAGAAATCGCCAGCTCATATACAGTGCATAAAATATATTTATATATATACCCTTATACACCATTTTAATAAAAAATATCACAAAATTCTTCTAAGTCCCTCGGGAAGAGTGAAAGACGCGCACGTTCATTTTCAGAGCTCCTAGATATTCCTATAAGAAGTTAGCCAAAAAGTAGCTTCGAAAAACGCTTAGGTTAAGTTTCAGAGTTGCTTCTAATGTACCGAAGCTGGACTTAGACATAATTTCACTCTCACAACATTATGGCTGGTTGGAGACAGTTCGAACCACAAGTAAAGGGTCCATGGTTCTGGGCGTATACTGGGGGGACGGGGACGACTCCCATTAACCCCTGACTATACCGGGGATACGCTTATCACAATGCCTTTCTGGTCTGTGCTGAAGCAGGGCATTCTGGCAGCCAAGTGGCTTGACCTTTATTAGTGAGTCTGGTTACCCCCTCTCGGAACTACAGACTTAGAAATCGCCAGCTCATATACAGTGCATAAAATATATTTATATATATACCCTTATACACCATTTTAATAAAAAATATCACAAAATTCTTCTAAGTCCCTCGGGAAGAGTGAAAGACGCGCACGTTCATTTTCAGAGCTCCTAGACATTCCTATAAGAAGTTAGCCAAAAAGTAGCTTCGAAAAACGATTAGGTTAAGTTTCAGAGTTGCTTCTAATGTACCAAAGCTGGACTTAGACATAATTTCACTCTCACAACATTATGGCTTGTTGGAGACAGTCCGAACCACAAGTACCGGGTCCATGGTTCTGGGTGTATACCGGGGGGACGGGGACGACTCCCAATAACCCCTGACTATACCGGGGATACGCTTATCACAATGCCTTTCTGGTCTGTGCTGAAGCAGGGCATTCTGGCAGCCAAGTGGCTTGACCTTTATTAGTGAGCCTGGTTACCCCCTCTCGGAACCACAGACTTAGAAATCGCCAGCTCATATACAGTGCATAAAATATATTTATATACAGTATATATACCCTTATACACCATTTTAATAAAAAATATCACAAAATTCTTCTAAGTCCCTCGGGAAGAGTGAAAGACGCGCACGTTCATTTTCAGAGCTCCTAGATATTCCTATAAGAAGTTAGCCAAAAAGTAGCTTCGAAAAACGCTTAGGTTAAGTTTCAGAGTTGCTTCTAATGTACCGAAGCTGGACTTAGACATAATTTCACTCTCACAACATTATGGCTGGTTGGAGACAGTTCGAACCACAAGTAAAGGGTCCATGGTTCTGGGCGTATACTGGGGGGACGGGGACGACTCCCATTAACCCCTGACTATACCGGGGATACGCTTATCACAATGCCTTTCTGGTCTGTGCTGAAGCAGGGCATTCTGGCAGCCAAGTGGCTTGACCTTTATTAGTGAGTCTGGTTACCCCCTCTCGGAACTACAGACTTAGAAATCGCCAGCTCATATACAGTGCATAAAATATATTTATATATATACCCTTATACACCATTTTAATAAAAAATATCACAAAATTCTTCTAAGTCCCTCGGGAAGAGTGAAAGACGCGCACGTTCATTTTCAGAGCTCCTAGACATTCCTATAAGAAGTTAGCCAAAAAGTAGCTTCGAAAAACGATTAGGTTAAGTTTCAGAGTTGCTTCTAATGTACCAAAGCTGGACTTAGACATAATTTCACTCTCACAACATTATGGCTTGTTGGAGACAGTCCGAACCACAAGTACCGGGTCCATGGTTCTGGGTGTATACCGGGGGGACGGGGACGACTCCCAATAACCCCTGACTATACCGGGGATACGCTTATCACAATGCCTTTCTGGTCTGTGCTGAAGCAGGGCATTCTGGCAGCCAAGTGGCTTGACCTTTATTAGTGAGCCTGGTTACCCCCTCTCGGAACCACAGACTTAGAAATCGCCAGCTCATATACAGTGCATAAAATATATTTATATACAGTATATATACCCTTATACACCATTTTAATAAAAAATATCACAAAATTCTTCTAAGTCCCTCGGGAAGAGTGAAAGACGCGCACGTTCATTTTCAGAGCTCCTAGACATTCCTATAAGAAGTTAGCCAAAAAGTAGCTTCGAAAAACGATTAGGTTAAGTTTCAGAGTTGCTTCTAATGTACCAAAGCTGGACTTAGACATAATTTCACTCTCACAACATTATGGCTTGTTGGAGACAGTCCGAACCACAAGTACCGGGTCCATGGTTCTGGGTGTATACCGGGGGGACGGGGACGACTCCCAATAACCCCTGACTATACCGGGGATACGCTTATCACAATGCCTTTCTGGTCTGTGCTGAAGCAGGGCATTCTGGCAGCCAAGTGGCTTGACCTTTATTAGTGAGCCTGGTTACCCCCTCTCGGAACCACAGACTTAGAAATCGCCAGCTCATATACAGTGCATAAAATATATTTATATACAGTATATATACCCTTATACACCATTTTAATAAAAAATATCACAAAATTCTTCTAAGTCCCTCGGGAAGAGTGAAAGACGCGCACGTTCATTTTCAGAGCTCCTAGACCTTCCTATAAGAAGTTAGCCAAAAAGTAGCTTCGAAAAACGCTTAGGTTAAGTTTCAGAGTTGCTTCTAATGTACCAAAGCTGGACATAGACATAATTTCACTCTCACAACATTATGGCTGGTTGGAGACAGTCCGAACAACAAGTACCGGGTCCATGGTTCTGGGCGTATACTGGGGTGACGGGGACGACTCCCATTAACCCCTGACTATACCGGGGATACGCTTATCACAATGCCTTTCTGGTCTGTGCTGAAGCAGGGCATTCTGGCAGCCAAGTGGCTTGACCTTTATTAGTGAGCCTGGTTACCCCCTCTCGGAACCACAGACTTAGAAATCGCCAGCTCATTTACAGTGCATAAAATATATTTATATATATACCCTTATACACCATTTTAATAAAAAATATCACAAAATTCTTCTAAGTCCCTCGGGAAGAGTGAAAGACGCGCACGTTCATTTTCAGAGCTCCTAGACATTCCTATAAGAAGTTAGCCAAAAAGTAGCTTCGAAAAACGATTAGGTTAAGTTTCAGAGTTGCTTCTAATGTACCAAAGCTGGACTTAGACATAATTTCACTCTCACAACATTATGGCTTGTTGGAGACAGTCCGAACCACAAGTACCGGGTCCATGGTTCTGGGTGTATACCGGGGGGACGGGGACGACTCCCAATAACCCCTGACTATACCGGGGATACGCTTATCACAATGCCTTTCTGGTCTGTGCTGAAGCAGGGCATTCTGGCAGCCAAGTGGCTTGACCTTTATTAGTGAGCCTGGTTACCCCCTCTCGGAACCACAGACTTAGAAATCGCCAGCTCATATACAGTGCATAAAATATATTTATATACAGTATATATACCCTTATACACCATTTTAATAAAAAATATCACAAAATTCTTCTAAGTCCCTCGGGAAGAGTGAAAGACGCGCACGTTCATTTTCAGAGCTCCTAGACCTTCCTATAAGAAGTTAGCCAAAAAGTAGCTTCGAAAAACGCTTAGGTTAAGTTTCAGAGTTGCTTCTAATGTACCAAAGCTGGACTTAGACATAATTTCACTCTCACAACATTATGGCTGGTTGGAGACAGTCCGAACAACAAGTACCGGGTCCATGGTTCTGGGCGTATACTGGGGTGACGGGGACGACTCCCATTAACCCCTGACTATACCGGGGATACGCTTATCACAATGCCTTTCTGGTCTGTGCTGAAGCAGGGCATTCTGGCAGCCAAGTGGCTTGACCTTTATTAGTGAGCCTGGTTACCCCCTCTCGGAACCACAGACTTAGAAATCGCCAGCTCATATACAGTGCATAAAATATATTTATATATACCCTTATACACCATTTTAATAAAAAATATCACAAAATTCTTCAAAGTCCCTCGGGAAGAGTGAAAGACGCGCACGTTCATTTTCAGAGCTCCTAGACATTCCTATAAGAAGTTAGCCAAAAAGTAGCTTCGAAAAACGATTAGGTTAAGTTTCAGAGTTGCTTCTAATGTACCAAAGCTGGACTTAGACATAATTTCACTCTCACAACATTATGGCTTGTTGGAGACAGTCCGAACCACAAGTACCGGGTCCATGGTTCTGGGCGTATACCGGGGGGACGGGGACGACTCCCATTAACCCCTGACTATACCGGGGATACGATTATCACAATGCCTTTCTGGTCTGTGCTGAAGCAGGGCATTCTGGCAGCCAAGTGGCTTGACCTTTATTATTGAGCCTGGTTACCCCCTCTCGGAACCACAGACTTAGAAATCGCCAGCTCATATACAGTGCATAAAATATATTTATATATATACCCTTATACACCATTTTAATAAAAAATATCACAAAATTCTTCTAAGTCCCTCGGGAAGAGTGAAAGACGCGCACGTTCATTTTCAGAGCTCCTAGATATTCCTATAAGAAGTTAGCCAAAAAGTAGCTTCGAAAAACGCTTAGGTTAAGTTTCAGAGTTGCTTCTAATGTACCGAAGCTGGACTTAGACATAATTTCACTCTCACAACATTATGGCTGGTTGGAGACAGTTCGAACCACAAGTAAAGGGTCCATGGTTCTGGGCGTATACTGGGGGGACGGGGACGACTCCCATTAACCCCTGACTATACCGGGGATACGCTTATCACAATGCCTTTCTGGTCTGTGCTGAAGCAGGGCATTCTGGCAGCCAAGTGGCTTGACCTTTATTAGTGAGTCTGGTTACCCCCTCTCGGAACTACAGACTTAGAAATCGCCAGCTCATATACAGTGCATAAAATATATTTATATATATACCCTTATACACCATTTTAATAAAAAATATCACAAAATTCTTCTAAGTCCCTCGGGAAGAGTGAAAGACGCGCACGTTCATTTTCAGAGCTCCTAGACATTCCTATAAGAAGTTAGCCAAAAAGTAGCTTCGAAAAACGATTAGGTTAAGTTTCAGAGTTGCTTCTAATGTACCAAAGCTGGACTTAGACATAATTTCACTCTCACAACATTATGGCTTGTTGGAGACAGTCCGAACCACAAGTACCGGGTCCATGGTTCTGGGTGTATACCGGGGGGACGGGGACGACTCCCAATAACCCCTGACTATACCGGGGATACGCTTATCACAATGCCTTTCTGGTCTGTGCTGAAGCAGGGCATTCTGGCAGCCAAGTGGCTTGACCTTTATTAGTGAGCCTGGTTACCCCCTCTCGGAACCACAGACTTAGAAATCGCCAGCTCATATACAGTGCATAAAATATATTTATATACAGTATATATACCCTTATACACCATTTTAAT
Source organism: Ascaphus truei (assembly GCF_040206685.1). Lineage (NCBI taxonomy): Eukaryota > Metazoa > Chordata > Amphibia > Anura > Ascaphidae > Ascaphus > Ascaphus truei. The sequence goes on from NC_134485.1 coordinate 134,253,410, forward strand.
AAAAAATATCACAAAATTCTTCTAAGTCCCTCGGGAAGAGTGAAAGACGCGCACGTTCATTTTCAGAGCTCCTAGACCTTCCTATAAGAAGTTAGCCAAAAAGTAGCTTCGAAAAACGCTTAGGTTAAGTTTCAGAGTTGCTTCTAATGTACCAAAGCTGGACATAGACATAATTTCACTCTCACAACATTATGGCTGGTTGGAGACAGTCCGAACAACAAGTACCGGGTCCATGGTTCTGGGCGTATACTGGGGTGACGGGGACGACTCCCATTAACCCCTGACTATACCGGGGATACGCTTATCACAATGCCTTTCTGGTCTGTGCTGAAGCAGGGCATTCTGGCAGCCAAGTGGCTTGACCTTTATTAGTGAGCCTGGTTACCCCCTCTCGGAACCACAGACTTAGAAATCGCCAGCTCATTTACAGTGCATAAAATATATTTATATATATACCCTTATACACCATTTTAATAAAAAATATCACAAAATTCTTCTAAGTCCCTCGGGAAGAGTGAAAGACGCGCACGTTCATTTTCAGAGCTCCTAGACATTCCTATAAGAAGTTAGCCAAAAAGTAGCTTCGAAAAACGATTAGGTTAAGTTTCAGAGTTGCTTCTAATGTACCAAAGCTGGACTTAGACATAATTTCACTCTCACAACATTATGGCTTGTTGGAGACAGTCCGAACCACAAGTACCGGGTCCATGGTTCTGGGTGTATACCGGGGGGACGGGGACGACTCCCAATAACCCCTGACTATACCGGGGATACGCTTATCACAATGCCTTTCTGGTCTGTGCTGAAGCAGGGCATTCTGGCAGCCAAGTGGCTTGACCTTTATTAGTGAGCCTGGTTACCCCCTCTCGGAACCACAGACTTAGAAATCGCCAGCTCATATACAGTGCATAAAATATATTTATATACAGTATATATACCCTTATACACCATTTTAATAAAAAATATCACAAAATTCTTCTAAGTCCCTCGGGAAGAGTGAAAGACGCGCACGTTCATTTTCAGAGCTCCTAGACCTTCCTATAAGAAGTTAGCCAAAAAGTAGCTTCGAAAAACGCTTAGGTTAAGTTTCAGAGTTGCTTCTAATGTACCAAAGCTGGACTTAGACATAATTTCACTCTCACAACATTATGGCTGGTTGGAGACAGTCCGAACCACAAGTACCGGGTCCATGGTTCTGGGCGTATACTGGGGGGACGGGGACGACTCCCATTAACCCCTGACTATACCGGGGATACGCTTATCACAATGCCTTTCTGGTCTGTGCTGAAGCAGGGCATTCTGGCAGCCAAGTGCCTTGACCTTTATTAGTGAGCCTGGTTACCCCCTCTCGGAACTACAGACTTAGAAATCGCCAGCTCATATACAGTGCATAAAATATATTTATATATACCCTTATACACCATTTTAATAAAAAATATCACAAAATTCTTCTAAGTCCCTCGGGAAGAGTGAAAGACGCGCACGTTCATTTTCAGAGCTCCTAGACATTCCTATAAGAAGTTAGCCAAAAAGTAGCTTCGAAAAACGATTAGGTTAAGTTTCAGAGTTGCTTCTAATGTACCAAAGCTGGACTTAGACATAATTTCACTCTCACAACATTATGGCTTGTTGGAGACAGTCCGAACCACAAGTACCGGGTCCATGGTTCTGGGCGTATACCGGGGGGACGGGGACGACTCCCATTAACCCCTGACTATACCGGGGATACGCTTATCACAATGCCTTTCTGGTCTGTGCTGAAGCAGGGCATTCTGGCAGCCAAGTGGCTTGACCTTTATTAGTGAGCCTGGTTACCCCCTCTCGGAACCACAGACTTAGAAATCGCCAGCTCATATACAGTGCATAAAATATATTTATATATATATACCCTTATACACCATTTTAATAAAAAATATCACAAAATTCTTCTAAGTCCCTCGGGAAGAGTGAAAGACGCGCACGTTCATTTTCAGAGCTCCTAGACCTTCCTATAAGAAGTTAGCCAAAAAGTAGCTTCGAAAAACGCTTAGGTTAAGTTTCAGAGTTGCTTCTAATGTACCAAAGCTGGACTTAGACATAATTTCACTCTCACAACATTATGGCTGGTTGGAGACAGTCCGAACAACAAGTACCGGGTCCATGGTTCTGGGCGTATACTGGGGTGACGGGGACGACTCCCATTAACCCCTGACTATACCGGGGATACGCTTATCACAATGCCTTTCTGGTATGTGCTGAAGCAGGGCATTCTGGCAGCCAAGTGGCTTGACCTTTATTATTGAGCCTGGTTACCCCCTCTCGGAACCACAGACTTAGAAATCGCCAGCTCATATACAGTGCATAAAATATATTTATATATATACCCTTATACACCATTTTAATAAAAAATATCACAAAATTCTTCTAAGTCCCTCGGGAAGAGTGAAAGACGCGCACGTTCATTTTCAGAGCTCCTAGATATTCCTATAAGAAGTTAGCCAAAAAGTAGCTTCGAAAAACGCTTAGGTTAAGTTTCAGAGTTGCTTCTAATGTACCGAAGCTGGACTTAGACATAATTTCACTCTCACAACATTATGGCTGGTTGGAGACAGTTCGAACCACAAGTAAAGGGTCCATGGTTCTGGGCGTATACTGGGGGGACGGGGACGACTCCCATTAACCCCTGACTATACCGGGGATACGCTTATCACAATGCCTTTCTGGTCTGTGCTGAAGCAGGGCATTCTGGCAGCCAAGTGGCTTGACCTTTATTAGTGAGTCTGGTTACCCCCTCTCGGAACTACAGACTTAGAAATCGCCAGCTCATATACAGTGCATAAAATATATTTATATATATACCCTTATACACCATTTTAATAAAAAATATCACAAAATTCTTCTAAGTCCCTCGGGAAGAGTGAAAGACGCGCACGTTCATTTTCAGAGCTCCTAGACCTTCCTATAAGAAGTTAGCCAAAAAGTACTGTAGCTTCGAAAAACGCTTAGGTTAAGTTTCAGAGTTGCTTCTAATGTACCAAAGCTGGACTTAGACATAATTTCACTCTCACAACATTATGGCTGGTTGGAGACAGTCCGAACCACAAGTACCGGGTCCATGGTTCTGGGCGTATACTGGGGGACGGGGACGACTCCCATTAACCCCTGACTATACCGGGGATACGCTTATCACAATGCCTTTCTGGTCTGTGCTGAAGCAGGGCATTCTGGCAGCCAAGTGGCTTGACCTTTATTAGTGAGCCTGGTTACCCCCTCTCGGAACCACAGACTTAGAAATCGCCAGCTCATATACAGTGCATAAAATATATTTATATATATATACCCTTATACACCATTTTAATAAAAAATATCACAAAATTCTTCTAAGTCCCTCGGGAAGAGTGAAAGACGCGCACGTTCATTTTTAGAGCTCCTAGACCTTCCTATAAGAAGTTAGCCAAAAAGTAGCTTCGAAAAACGCTTAGGTTAAGTTTCAGAGTTGCTTCTAATGTACCAAAGCTGGACTTAGACATAATTTCACTCTCACAACATTATGGCTGGTTGGAGACAGTCCGAACCACAAGTACCGGGTCCATGGTTCTGGGCGTATACTGGGGGTACGGGGACGACTCCCATTAACCCCTGACTATACCGGGGATACGCTTATCACAATGCCTTTCTGGTCTGTGCTGAAGCAGGGCATTCTGGCAGCCAAGTGGCTTGACCTTTATTAGTGAGCCTGGTTACCCCCTCTCGGAACTACAGACTTAGAAAACGCCAGCTCATATACAGTGCATAAAATTTATTTATATATACCCTTATACACCATTTTAATAAAAAATATCACAAAATTCTTCTAAGTCCCTCGGGAAGAGTGAAAGACGCGCACGTTCATTTTCAGAGCTCCTAGACCTTCCTATAAGAAGTTAGCCAAAAAGTAGCTTCGAAAAACGCTTAGGTTAAGTTTCAGAGTTGCTTCTAATGTACCGAAGCTGGACTTAGACATAATTTCACTCTCACAACATTATGGCTGGTTGGAGACAGTCCGAACCACAAGTACCGGGTCCATGGTTCTGGGCGTATACTGGGGGGACGGGGACGACTCCCATTAACCCCTGACTATACCGGGGATACGCTTATCACAATGCCTTTCTGGTCTTTGCTGAAGCAGGGCATTCTGGCAGCCAAGTGGTTTGACCTTTATTAGTGAGCCTGGTTACCCCCTCTCGGAACCACAGACTTAGAAATCGCCAGCTCATTTAAAGTGCATAAAATATATTTATATATATACCCTTATACACCATTTTAATAAAAAATATCACAACATTCTTCTAAGTCCCTCGGGAAGAGTGAAAGACGCGCACGTTCATTTTCAGATCTCCTAGACATTCCTATAAGAAGTTAGCCAAAAAGTAGCTTCGAAAAACGCTTAGGTTAAGTTTCAGAGTTTCTTCTAATGTACCAAAGCTGGACTTAGACATAATTTCACTCTCACAACATTATGGCTTGTTGGAGACAGTCCGAACCACAAGTACCGGGTCCATGGTTCTGGGCGTATACCGGGGGGACGGGGACGACTCCCATTAACCCCTGACTATACCGGGGATACGCTTATCACAATGCCTTTCTGGTCTGTGCTGAAGCAGGGCATTCTGGCAGCCAAGTGGCTTGACCTTTATTAGTGAGCCTGGTTACCCCCTCTCGGAACCACAGACTTAGAAATCGCCAGCTCATATACAGTGCATAAAATATATTTATATATATATATACCCTTATACACCATTTTAATAAAAAATATCACAAAATTCTTCTAAGTCCCTCGGGAAGAGTGAAAGACGCGCACGTTCATTTTCAGAGCTCCTAGACCTTCCTATAAGAAGTTAGCCAAAAAGTAGCTTCGAAAAACGCTTAGGTTAAGTTTCAGAGTTGCTTCTAATGTACCAAAGCTGGACTTAGACATAATTTCACTCTCACAACATTATGGCTGGTTGGAGACAGTTCGAACAACAAGTACCGGGTCCATGGTTCTGGGCGTATACTGGGGTGACGGGGATGACTCCCATTAACCCCTGACTATACCGGGGATACGCTTATCACAATGCCTTTCTGGTCTGTGCTGAAGCAGGGCATTCTGGCAGCCAAGTGGCTTGACCTTTATTAGTGAGCCTGGTTACCCCCTCTCGGAACCACAGACTTAGAAATCGCCAGCTCATATACAGTGCATAAAATATATTTATATATATATATACCCTTATACACCATTTTAATAAAAAATATCACAAAATTCTTCTAAGTCCCTCGGGAAGAGTGAAAGACGCGCACGTTCATTTTCAGAGCTCCTAAACATTCCTATAAGAAGTTAGCCAAAAAGTAGCTTCGAAAAACGCTTAGGTTAAGTTTGAGAGTTGCTTCTAATGTACCGAAGCTGGACTTAGACATAATTTCACTCTCACAACATTATGGCTGGTTGGAGACAGTTCGAACAACAAGTACCGGGTCCATGGTTCTGGGCGTATACCGGGGGGACGGGGACGACTCCCATTAACCCCTGACTATACCGGGGATACGCTTATCACAATGCCTTTCTGGTCTGTGCTGAAGCAGGGCATTCTGGCAGCCAAGTGGCTTGACCTTTATTAGTGAGCCTGGTTACCCCCTCTCGGAACCACAGACTTAGAAATCGCCAGCTCATTTACAGTGCATAAAATATATTTATATATATACCCTTATACACCATTTTAATAAAAAATATCACAACATTCTTCTAAGTCCCTCGGGAAGAGTGAAAGACGCGCACGTTCATTTTCAGAGCTCCTAGACATCCCTATAAGAAGTTAGCCAAAAAGTAGCTTCGAAAAACGCTTAGGTTAAGTTTCAGAGTTGCTTCTAATGTACCAAAGCTGGACTTAGACATAATTTCACTCTCACAACATTATGGCTTGTTGGAGACAGTCCGAACCACAAGTACCGGGTCCATGGTTCTGGGCGTATACCGGGGGGACGGGGACGACTCCCATTAACCCCTGACTATACCGGGGATACGCTTATCACAATGCCTTTCTGGTCTGTGCTGAAGCAGGGCATTCTGGCAGCCAAGTGGCTTGACCTTTATTAGTGAGCCTGGTTACCCCCTCTCGGAACCACAGACTTAGAAATCGCCAGCTCATATACAGTGCATAAAATATATTTATATATATATACTGTATACCCTTATACACCATTTTAATAAAAAATATCACAAAATTCTTCTAAGTCCCTCGGGAAGAGTGAAAGACGCGCACGTTCATTTTCAGAGCTCCTAGACCTTCCTATAAGAAGTTAGCCAAAAAGTAGCTTCGAAAAACGCTTAGGTTAAGTTTCAGAGTTGCTTCTAATGTACCAAAGCTGTACTTAGACATAATTTCACTCTCACAACATTATGGCTGGTTGGAGACAGTCCGAACAACAAGTACCGGGTCCATGGTTCTGGGCGTATACTGGGGTGACGGGGATGACTCCCATTAACCCCTGACTATACCGGGGATACGCTTATCACAATGCCTTTCTGGTCTGTGCTGAAGCAGGGCATTCTGGCAGCCAAGTGGCTTGACCTTTATTAGTGAGCCTGGTTACCCCCTCTCGGAACTACAGACTTAGAAATCGCAAGCTCATATACAGTGCATAAAATATATTTATATATACCCTTATACACCATTTTAATAAAAAATATCACAAAATTCTTCTAAGTCCCTCGGGAAGAGTGAAAGACGCGCACGTTCATTTTCAGAGCTCCTAGACCTTCCTATAAGAAGTTAGCCAAAAAGTAGCTTCGAAAAACGCTTAGGTTAAGTTTCAGAGTTGCTTCTAATGTACCAAAGCTGGACTTAGACATAATTTCACTCTCACAACATTATGGCTGGTTGGAGACAGTCCGAACAACAAGTACCGGGTCCATGGTTCTGGGCGTATACTGGGGTGACGGGGACGACTCCCATTAACCCCTGACTATACCGGGGATACGCTTATCACAATGCCTTTCTGGTCTGTGCTGAAGCAGGGCATTCTGGCAGCCAAGTGGCTTGACCTTTATTAGTGAGCCTGGTTACCCCCTCTCGGAACCACAGACTTAGAAATCGCCAGCTCATTTACAGTGCATAAAATATATTTATATATATACCCTTATACACCATTTTAATAAAAAATATCACAAAATTCTTCTAAGTCCCTCGGGAAGAGGGAAAGACGCGCACGTTCATTTTCAGAGCTCCTAGACATTCCTATAAGAAGTTAGCCAAAAAGTAGCTTCGAAAAACGATTAGGTTAAGTTTCAGAGTTGCTTCTAATGTACCAAAGCTGGACTTAGACATAATTTCACTCTCACAACATTATGGCTTGTTGGAGACAGTCCGAACCACAAGTACCGGGTCCATGGTTCTGGGTGTATACCGGGGGGACGGGGACGACTCCCATTAACCCCTGACTATACCGGGGATACGCTTATCACAATGCCTTTCTGGTCTGTGCTGAAGCAGGGCATTCTGGCAGCCAAGTGGCTTGACCTTTATTAGTGAGCCTGGTTACCCCCTCTCGGAACCACAGACTTAGAAATCGCCAGCTCATTTACAGTGCATAAAATATATTTATACAGTATATATACCCTTATACACCATTTTAATAAAAAATATCACAACATTCTTCTAAGTCCCTCGGGAAGAGTGAAAGACGCGCACGTTCATTTTCAGAGCTCCTAGACATCCCTATAAGAAGTTAGCCAAAAAGTAGCTTCGAAAAACGCTTAGGTTAAGTTTCAGAGTTGCTTCTAATGTACCAAAGCTGGACTTAGACATAATTTCACTCTCACAACATTATGGCTTGTTGGAGACAGTCCGAACCACAAGTACCGGGTCCATGGTTCTGGGCGTATACCGGGGGGACGGGGACGACTCCCATTAACCCCTGACTATACCGGGGATACGCTTATCACAATGCCTTTCTGGTCTGTGCTGAAGCAGGGCATTCTGGCAGCCAAGTGGCTTGACCTTTATTAGTGAGCCTGGTTACCCCCTCTCGGAACCACAGACTTAGAAATCGCCAGCTCATATACAGTGCATAAAATATATTTATATATATATATACCCTTATACACCATTTTAATAAAAAATATCACAAAATTCTTCTAAGTCCCTCGGGAAGAGTGAAAGACGCGCACGTTCATTTTCAGAGCTCCTAGACCTTCCTATAAGAAGTTAGCCAAAAAGTAGCTTCGAAAAACGCTTAGGTTAAGTTTCAGAGTTGCTTCTAATGTACCAAAGCTGGACTTAGACATAATTTCACTCTCACAACATTATGGCTGGTTGGAGACAGTCCGAACAACAAGTACCGGGTCCATGGTTCTGGGCGTATACTGGGGTGACGGGGACGACTCCCATTAACCCCTGACTATACCGGGGATACGCTTATCACAATGCCTTTCTGGTCTGTGCTGAAGCAGGGCATTCTGGCAGCCAAGTGGCTTGACCTTTATTAGTGAGCCTGGTTACCCCCTCTCGGAACCACAGACTTAGAAATCGCCAGCTCATTTACAGTGCATAAAATATATTTATATATATACCCTTATACACCATTTTAATAAAAAATATCACAAAATTCTTCTAAGTCCCTCGGGAAGAGGGAAAGACGCGCACGTTCATTTTCAGAGCTCCTAGACATTCCTATAAGAAGTTAACCAAAAAGTAGCTTCGAAAAACGATTAGGTTAAGTTTCAGAGTTGCTTCTAATGTACCAAAGCTGGACTTAGACATAATTTCACTCTCACAACATTATGGCTGGTTGGAGACAGTCCGAACCACAAGTACCGGGTCCATGGTTCTGGGTGTATACCGGGGGGACGGGGACAACTCCCATTAACCCCTGACTATACCGGGGATATGCTTATCACAATGCCTTTCTGGTCTGTGCTGAAGCAGGGCATTCTGGCAGCCAAGTGGCTTGACCTTTATTAGTGAGCCTGGTTACCCCCTCTCGGAACCACAGACTTAGAAATCGCCAGCTCATTTACAGTGCATAAAATATATTTATATATATACCCTTATACACCATTTTAATAAAAAATATCACAAAATTCTTCTAAGTCCCTCGGGAAGAGTGAAAGACGCGCACGTTCATTTTCAGAGCTCCTAGACATTCCTATAAGAAGTTAGCCAAAAAGTAGCTTCGAAAAACGCTTAGGTTAAGTTTCAGAGTTGCTTCTAATGTACCGAAGCTGGACTTAGACATAATTTCACTCTCACAACATTATGGCTGGTTGGAGACAGTTCGAACCACAAGTACCGGGTCCATGGTTCTGGGCGTATACCGGGGGGACGGGGACTTCTCCCATTAACCCCTGACTATACCGGGGATACGCTTATCACAATGCCTTTCTGGTCTGTGCTGAAGCAGGGCATTCTGGCAGCCAAGTGGCTTGACCTTTATTAGTGAGCCTGGTTACCCCCTCTCGGAACCACAGACTTAGAAATCGCCAGCTCATTTACAGTGCATAAAATATATTTATATATATACCCTTATACACCATTTTAATAAAAAATATCACAACATTCTTCTAAGTCCCTCGGGAAGAGTGAAAGACGCGCACGTTCATTTTCAGAGCTCCTAGACATCCCTATAAGAAGTTAGCCAAAAAGTAGCTTCGAAAAACGCTTAGGTTAAGTTTCAGAGTTGCTTCTAATGTACCAAAGCTGGACTTAGACATAATTTCACTCTCACAACATTATGGCTTGTTGGAGACAGTCCGAACCACAAGTACCGGGTCCATGGTTCTGGGCGTATACCGGGGGGACGGGGACGACTCCCATTAACCCCTGACTATACCGGGGATACGCTTATCACAATGCCTTTCTGGTCTGTGCTGAAGCAGGGCATTCTGGCAGCCAAGTGGCTTGACCTTTATTAGTGAGCCTGGTTACCCCCTCTCGGAACCACAGACTTAGAAATCGCCAGCTCATATACAGTGCATAAAATATATTTATATATATATATACCCTTATACACCATTTTAATAAAAAATATCACAAAATTCTTCTAAGTCCCTCGGGAAGAGTGAAAGACGCGCACGTTCATTTTCAGAGCTCCTAGACCTTCCTATAAGAAGTTAGCCAAAAAGTAGCTTCGAAAAACGCTTAGGTTAAGTTTCAGAGTTGCTTCTAATGTACCAAAGCTGGACTTAGACATAATTTCACTCTCACAACATTATGGCTGGTTGGAGACAGTCCGAACAACAAGTACCGGGTCCATGGTTCTGGGCGTATACTGGGGTGACGGGGACGACTCCCATTAACCCCTGACTATACCGGGGATACGCTTATCACAATGCCTTTCTGGTCTGTGCTGAAGCAGGGCATTCTGGCAGCCAAGTGGCTTGACCTTTATTAGTGAGCCTGGTTACCCCCTCTCGGAACCACAGACTTAGAAATCGCCAGCTCATTTACAGTGCATAAAATATATTTATATATATACCCTTATACACCATTTTAATAAAAAATATCACAAAATTCTTCTAAGTCCCTCGGGAAGAGGGAAAGACGCGCACGTTCATTTTCAGAGCTCCTAGACATTCCTATAAGAAGTTAACCAAAAAGTAGCTTCGAAAAACGATTAGGTTAAGTTTCAGAGTTGCTTCTAATGTACCAAAGCTGGACTTAGACATAATTTCACTCTCACAACATTATGGCTGGTTGGAGACAGTCCGAACCACAAGTACCGGGTCCATGGTTCTGGGTGTATACCGGGGGGACGGGGACAACTCCCATTAACCCCTGACTATACCGGGGATATGCTTATCACAATGCCTTTCTGGTCTGTGCTGAAGCAGGGCATTCTGGCAGCCAAGTGGCTTGACCTTTATTAGTGAGCCTGGTTACCCCCTCTCGGAACCACAGACTTAGAAATCGCCAGCTCATTTACAGTGCATAAAATATATTTATATATATACCCTTATACACCATTTTAATAAAAAATATCACAAAATTCTTCTAAGTCCCTCGGGAAGAGTGAAAGACGCGCACGTTCATTTTCAGAGCTCCTAGACATTCCTATAAGAAGTTAGCCAAAAAGTAGCTTCGAAAAACGCTTAGGTTAAGTTTCAGAGTTGCTTCTAATGTACCGAAGCTGGACTTAGACATAATTTCACTCTCACAACATTATGGCTGGTTGGAGACAGTTCGAACCACAAGTACCGGGTCCATGGTTCTGGGCGTATACCGGGGGGACGGGGACTTCTCCCATTAACCCCTGACTATACCGGGGATACGCTTATCACAATGCCTTTCTGGTCTGTGCTGAAGCAGGGCATTCTGGCAGCCAAGTGGCTTGACCTTTATTAGTGAGCCTGGTTACCCCCTCTCGGAACCACAGACTTAGAAATCGCCAGCTCATATACAGTGCATAAAATATATTTATATATATATATACCCTTATACACCATTTTAATAAAAAATATCACAAAATTCTTCTAAGTCCCTCGGGAAGAGTGAAAGACGCGCACGTTCATTTTCAGAGCTCCTAGACCTTCCTATAAGAAGTTAGCCAAAAAGTAGCTTCGAAAAACGCTTAGGTTAAGTTTCAGAGTTGCTTCTAATGTACCAAAGCTGGACTTAGACATAATTTCACTCTCACAACATTATGGCTGGTTGGAGACAGTCCGAACAACAAGTACCGGGTCCATGGTTCTGGGCGTATACTGGGGTGACGGGGACGACTCCCATTAACCCCTGACTATACCGGGGATACGCTTATCACAATGCCTTTCTGGTCTGTGCTGAAGCAGGGCATTCTGGCAGCCAAGTGGCTTGACCTTTATTAGTGAGCCTGGTTACCCCCTCTCGGAACCACAGACTTAGAAATCGCCAGCTCATTTACAGTGCATAAAATATATTTATATATATACCCTTATACACCATTTTAATAAAAAATATCACAAAATTCTTCTAAGTCCCTCGGGAAGAGGGAAAGACGCGCACGTTCATTTTCAGAGCTCCTAGACATTCCTATAAGAAGTTAACCAAAAAGTAGCTTCGAAAAACGATTAGGTTAAGTTTCAGAGTTGCTTCTAATGTACCAAAGCTGGACTTAGACATAATTTCACTCTCACAACATTATGGCTGGTTGGAGACAGTCCGAACCACAAGTACCGGGTCCATGGTTCTGGGTGTATACCGGGGGGACGGGGACAACTCCCATTAACCCCTGACTATACCGGGGATATGCTTATCACAATGCCTTTCTGGTCTGTGCTGAAGCAGGGCATTCTGGCAGCCAAGTGGCTTGACCTTTATTAGTGAGCCTGGTTACCCCCTCTCGGAACCACAGACTTAGAAATCGCCAGCTCATTTACAGTGCATAAAATATATTTATATATATACCCTTATACACCATTTTAATAAAAAATATCACAAAATTCTTCTAAGTCCCTCGGGAAGAGTGAAAGACGCGCACGTTCATTTTCAGAGCTCCTAGACATTCCTATAAGAAGTTAGCCAAAAAGTAGCTTCGAAAAACGCTTAGGTTAAGTTTCAGAGTTGCTTCTAATGTACCGAAGCTGGACTTAGACATAATTTCACTCTCACAACATTATGGCTGGTTGGAGACAGTTCGAACCACAAGTACCGGGTCCATGGTTCTGGGCGTATACCGGGGGGACGGGGACTTCTCCCATTAACCCCTGACTATACCGGGGATACGCTTATCACAATGCCTTTCTGGTCTGTGCTGAAGCAGGGCATTCTGGCAGCCAAGTGGCTTGACCTTTATTAGTGAGCCTGGTTACCCCCTCTCGCAACTACAGACTTAGAAATCGCAAGCTCATATACAGTGCATAAAATATATTTATATATACCCTTATACACCATTTTAATAAAAAATATCACAAAATTCTTCTAAGTCCCTCGGGAAGAGTGAAAGACGCGCACGTTCATTTTCAGAGCTCCTAGACCTTCCTATAAGAAGTTAGCCAAAAAGTAGCTTCGAAAAACGCTTAGGTTAAGTTTCAGAGTTGCTTCTAATGTACCAAAGCTGGACTTAGACATAATTTCACTCTCACAACATTATGTCTGGTTGGAGACAGTCCGAATCACAAGTACCGGGTCCATGGTTCTGGGCGTATACTGGGGTGACGGGGACGACTCCCATTAACCCCTGACTATACCGGGGATACGCTTATCACAATGCCTTTCTGGTCTGTGCTGAAGCAGGGCATTCTGGCAGCCAAGTGGCTTGACCTTTATTAGTGAGCCTGGTTACCCCCTCTCGGAACCACAGACTTAGAAATCGCCAGCTCATTTACAGTGCATAAAATATATTTATATATATACCCTTATACACCATTTTAATAAAAAATATCACAAAATTCTTCTAAGTCCCTCGGGAAGAGTGAAAGACGCGCACGTTCATTTTCAGAGCTCCTAGACATTCCTATAAGAAGTTAGCCAAAAAGTAGCTTCGAAAAACGCTTAGGTTAAGTTTCAGAGTTGCTTCTAATGTACCGAAGCTGGACTTAGACATAATTTCACTCTCACAACATTATGGCTGGTTGGAGACAGTTCGAACCACAAGTACCGGGTCCATGGTTCTGGGCGTATACCGGGGGGACGGGGACTTCTCCCATTAACCCCTGACTATACCGGGGATACGCTTATCACAATGCCTTTCTGGTCTGTGCTGAAGCAGGGCATTCTGGCAGCCAAGTGGCTTGACCTTTATTAGTGAGCCTGGTTACCCCCTCTCGCAACTACAGACTTAGAAATCGCAAGCTCATATACAGTGCATAAAATATATTTATATATACCCTTAAACACCATTTTAATAAAAAATATCACAAAATTCTTCTAAGTCCCTCGGGAAGAGTGAAAGACGCGCACGTTCATTTTCAGAGCTCCTAGACCTTCCTATAAGAAGTTAGCCAAAAAGTAGCTTCGAAAAACGCTTAGGTTAAGTTTCAGAGTTGCTTCTAATGTACCAAAGCTGGACTTAGACATAATTTCACTCTCACAACATTATGGCTGGTTGGAGACAGTCCGAATCACAAGTACCGGGTCCATGGTTCTGGGCGTATACTGGGGTGACGGGGACGACTCCCATTAACCCCTGACTATACCGGGGATACGCTTATCACAATGCCTTTCTGGTCTGTGCTGAAGCAGGGCATTCTGGCAGCCATGTGGCTTGACCTTTATTAGTGAGCCTGGTTACCCCCTCTCGGAACCACAGACTTAGAAATCGCCAGCTCATATGCAGTGCATAAAATATATTTATATATATACCCTTATACACCATTTTAATAAAAAATATCACAAAATTCTTCTAAGTCCCTCGGGAAGAGTGAAAGACGCGCACGTTCATTTTCAGAGCTCCTAGACATTCCTATAAGAAGTTAGCCAAAAAGTAGCTTCGAAAAACGCTTAGGTTAAGTTTCAGAGTTGCTTCTAATGTACCGAAGCTGGACTTAGACATAATTTCACTCTCACAACATTATGGCTGGTTGGAGACAGTTCGAACCACAAGTACCGGGTCCATGGTTCTGGGCGTATACCGGGGGGACGGGGACTTCTCCCATTAACCCCTGACTATACCGGGGATACGCTTATCACAATGCCTTTCTGGTCTGTGCTGAAGCAGGGCATTCTGGCAGCCAAGTGGCTTGACCTTTATTAGTGAGCCTGGTTACCCCCTCTCGGAACCACAGACTTAGAAATCGCCAGCTCATATACAGTGCATAAAATATATTTATATATATATATACCCTTATACACCATTTTAATAAAAAATATCACAAAATTCTTCTAAGTCCCTCGGGAAGAGTGAAAGACGCGCACGTTCATTTTCAGAGCTCCTAGACCTTCCTATAAGAAGTTAGCCAAAAAGTAGCTTCGAAAAACGCTTAGGTTAAGTTTCAGAGTTGCTTCTAATGTACCAAAGCTGTACTTAGACATAATTTCACTCTCACAACATTATGGCTGGTTGCAGACAGTCCGAACAACAAGTACCGGGTCCATGGTTCTGGGCGTATACTGGGGTGACGGGGATGACTCCCATTAACCCCTGACTATACCGGGGATACGCTTATCACAATGCCTTTCTGGTCTGTGCTGAAGCAGGGCATTCTGGCAGCCAAGTGGCTTGACCTTTATTAGTGAGCCTGGTTACCCCCTCTCGGAACTACAGACTTAGAAATCGCAAGCTCATATACAGTGCATAAAATATATTTATATATACCCTTATACACCATTTTAATAAAAAATATCACAAAATTCTTCTAAGTCCCTCGGGAAGAGTGAAAGACGCGCACGTTCATTTTCAGAGCTCCTAGACCTTCCTATAAGAAGTTAGCCAAAAAGTAGCTTCGAAAAACGCTTAGGTTAAGTTTCAGAGTTGCTTCTAATGTACCAAAGCTGGACTTAGACATAATTTCACTCTCACAACATTATGGCTGGTTGGAGACAGTCCGAACAACAAGTACCGGGTCCATGGTTCTGGGCGTATACTGGGGTGACGGGGACGACTCCCATTAACCCCTGACTATACCGGGGATACGCTTATCACAATGCCTTTCTGGTCTGTGCTGAAGCAGGGCATTCTGGCAGCCAAGTGGCTTGACCTTTATTAGTGAGCCTGGTTACCCCCTCTCGGAACCACAGACTTAGAAATCGCCAGCTCATTTACAGTGCATAAAATATATTTATATATATACCCTTATACACCATTTTAATAAAAAATATCACAACATTCTTCTAAGTCCCTCGGGAAGAGTGAAAGACGCGCACGTTCATTTTCAGAGCTCCTAGACATCCCTATAAGAAGTTAGCCAAAAAGTAGCTTCGAAAAACGCTTAGGTTAAGTTTCAGAGTTGCTTCTAATGTACCAAAGCTGGACTTAGACATAATTTCACTCTCACAACATTATGGCTTGTTGGAGACAGTCCGAACCACAAGTACCGGGTCCATGGTTCTGGGCGTATACCGGGGGGACGGGGACGACTCCCATTAACCCCTGACTATACCGGGGATACGCTTATCACAATG
Organism: Ascaphus truei; assembly: GCF_040206685.1. Taxonomy (NCBI): domain Eukaryota; kingdom Metazoa; phylum Chordata; class Amphibia; order Anura; family Ascaphidae; genus Ascaphus; species Ascaphus truei. Next base: position 134,269,438 of record NC_134485.1, read on the forward strand.
CCTTTCTGGTCTGTGCTGAAGCAGGGCATTCTGGCAGCCAAGTGGCTTGACCTTTATTAGTGAGCCTGGTTACCCCCTCTCGGAACCACAGACTTAGAAATCGCCAGCTCATATACAGTGCATAAAATATATTTATATATATATATACCCTTATACACCATTTTAATAAAAAATATCACAAAATTCTTCTAAGTCCCTCGGGAAGAGTGAAAGACGCGCACGTTCATTTTCAGAGCTCCTAGACCTTCCTATAAGAAGTTAGCCAAAAAGTAGCTTCGAAAAACGCTTAGGTTAAGTTTCAGAGTTGCTTCTAATGTACCAAAGCTGGACTTAGACATAATTTCACTCTCACAACATTATGGCTGGTTGGAGACAGTCCGAACAACAAGTACCGGGTCCATGGTTCTGGGCGTATACTGGGGTGACGGGGACGACTCCCATTAACCCCTGACTATACCGGGGATACGCTTATCACAATGCCTTTCTGGTCTGTGCTGAAGCAGGGCATTCTGGCAGCCAAGTGGCTTGACCTTTATTAGTGAGCCTGGTTACCCCCTCTCGGAACCACAGACTTAGAAATCGCCAGCTCATTTACAGTGCATAAAATATATTTATATATATACCCTTATACACCATTTTAATAAAAAATATCACAAAATTCTTCTAAGTCCCTCGGGAAGAGGGAAAGACGCGCACGTTCATTTTCAGAGCTCCTAGACATTCCTATAAGAAGTTAACCAAAAAGTAGCTTCGAAAAACGATTAGGTTAAGTTTCAGAGTTGCTTCTAATGTACCAAAGCTGGACTTAGACATAATTTCACTCTCACAACATTATGGCTGGTTGGAGACAGTCCGAACCACAAGTACCGGGTCCATGGTTCTGGGTGTATACCGGGGGGACGGGGACAACTCCCATTAACCCCTGACTATACCGGGGATATGCTTATCACAATGCCTTTCTGGTCTGTGCTGAAGCAGGGCATTCTGGCAGCCAAGTGGCTTGACATTTATTAGTGAGCCTGGTTACCCCCTCTCGGAACCACAGACTTAGAAATCGCCAGCTCATTTACAGTGCATAAAATATATTTATATATATACCCTTATACACCATTTTAATAAAAAATATCACAACATTCTTCTAAGTCCCTCGGGAAGAGTGAAAGACGCGCACGTTCATTTTCAGAGCTCCTAGACCTTCCTATAAGAAGTTAGCCAAAAAGTAGCTTCGAAAAACGCTTAGGTTAAGTTTCAGAGTTGCTTCTAATGTACCAAAGCTGGACTTAGACATAATTTCACTCTCACAACATTATGGCTGGTTGGAGACAGTCCGAACAACAAGTACCGGGTCCATGGTTCTGGGCGTATACTGGGGTGACGGGGACGACTCCCATTAACCCCTGACTATACCGGGGATACGCTTATCACAATGCCTTTCTGGTCTGTGCTGAAGCAGGGCATTCTGGCAGCCAAGTGGCTTGACCTTTATTAGTGAGCCTGGTTACCCCCTCTCGGAACCACAGACTTAGAAATCGCCAGCTCATTTACAGTGCATAAAATATATTTATATATATACCCTTATACACCGTTTTAATAAAAAATATCACAAAATTCTTCTAAGTCCCTCGGGAAGAGTGAAAGACGCGCACGTTCATTTTCAGAGCTCCTAGACATTCCTATAAGAAGTTAGCCAAAAAGTAGCTTCGAAAAACGCTTAGGTTAAGTTTCAGAGTTGCTTCTAATGTACCGAAGCTGGACTTAGACATAATTTCACTCTCACAACATTATGGCTGGTTGGAGACAGTTCGAACCACAAGTACCGGGTCCATGGTTCTGGGCGTATACCGGGGGGACGGGGACTTCTCCCATTAACCCCTGACTATACCGGGGATACGCTTATCACAATGCCTTTCTGGTCTGTGCTGAAGCAGGGCATTCTGGCAGCCAAGTGGCTTGACCTTTATTAGTGAGCCTGGTTACCCCCTCTCGCAACTACAGACTTAGAAATCGCAAGCTCATATACAGTGCATAAAATATATTTATATATACCCTTATACACCATTTTAATAAAAAATATCACAAAATTCTTCTAAGTCCCTCGGGAAGAGTGAAAGACGCGCACGTTCATTTTCAGAGCTCCTAGACCTTCCTATAAGAAGTTAGCCAAAAAGTAGCTTCGAAAAACGCTTAGGTTAAGTTTCAGAGTTGCTTCTAATGTACCAAAGCTGGACTTAGACATAATTTCACTCTCACAACATTATGGCTGGTTGGAGACAGTCCGAATCACAAGTACCGGGTCCATGGTTCTGGGCGTATACTGGGGTGACGGGGACGACTCCCATTAACCCCTGACTATACCGGGGATACGCTTATCACAATGCCTTTCTGGTCTGTGCTGAAGCAGGGCATTCTGGCAGCCAAGTGGCTTGACCTTTATTAGTGAGCCTGGTTACCCCCTCTCGGAACCACAGACTTAGAAATCGCCAGCTCATATACAGTGCATAAAATATATTTATATATATATATACCCTTATACACCATTTTAATAAAAAATATCACAAAATTCTTCTAAGTCCCTCGGGAAGAGTGAAAGACGCGCACGTTCATTTTCAGAGCTCCTAGACCTTCCTATAAGAAGTTAGCCAAAAAGTAGCTTCGAAAAACGCTTAGGTTAAGTTTCAGAGTTGCTTCTAATGTACCAAAGCTGGACTTAGACATAATTTCACTCTCACAACATTATGGCTGGTTGGAGACAGTCCGAACAACAAGTACCGGGTCCATGGTTCTGGGCGTATACTGGGGTGACGGGGACGACTCCCATTAACCCCTGACTATACCGGGGATACGCTTATCACAATGCCTTTCTCGTCTGTGCTGAAGCAGGGCATTCTGGCAGCCAAGTGGCTTGACCTTTATTAGTGAGCCTGGTTACCCCCTCTCGGAACCACAGACTTAGAAATCGCCAGCTCATTTACAGTGCATAAAATATATTTATATATATACCCTTATACACCATTTTAATAAAAAATATCACAAAATTCTTCTAAGTCCCTCGGGAAGAGGGAAAGACGCGCACGTTCATTTTCAGAGCTCCTAGACATTACTATAAGAAGTTAACCAAAAAGTAGCTTCGAAAAACGATTAGGTTAAGTTTCAGAGTTGCTTCTAATGTACCAAAGCTGGACTTAGACATAATTTCACTCTCACAACATTATGGCTGGTTGGAGACAGTCCGAACCACAAGTACCGGGTCCATGGTTCTGGGTGTATACCGGGGGGACGGGGACAACTCCCATTAACCCCTGACTATACCGGGGATATGCTTATCACAATGCCTTTCTGGTCTGTGCTGAAGCAGGGCATTCTGGCAGCCAAGTGGCTTGACCTTTATTAGTGAGCCTGGTTACCCCCTCTCGGAACCACAGACTTAGAAATCGCCAGCTCATTTACAGTGCATAAAATATATTTATATATATACCCTTATACACCATTTTAATAAAAAATATCACAACATTCTTCTAAGTCCCTCGGGAAGAGTGAAAGACGCGCACGTTCATTTTCAGAGCTCCTAGACCTTCCTATAAGAAGTTAGCCAAAAAGTAGCTTCGAAAAACGCTTAGGTTAAGTTTCAGAGTTGCTTCTAATGTACCAAAGCTGGACTTAGACATAATTTCACTCTCACAACATTATGGCTGGTTGGAGACAGTCCGAACAACAAGTACCGGGTCCATGGTTCTGGGCGTATACTGGGGTGACGGGGACGACTCCCATTAACCCCTGACTATACCGGGGATACGCTTATCACAATGCCTTTCTGGTCTGTGCTGAAGCAGGGCATTCTGGCAGCCAAGTGGCTTGACCTTTATTAGTGAGCCTGGTTACCCCCTTTCGGAACCACAGACTTAGAAATCGCCAGCTCATTTACAGTGCATAAAATATATTTATATATATATACCCTTATACACCATTTTAATAAAAAATATCACAAAATTCTTCTAAGTCCCTCGGGAAGAGTGAAAGACGCGCACGTTCATTTTCAGAGCTCCTAGACATTCCTATAAGAAGTTAGCCAAAAAGTAGCTTCGAAAAACGCTTAGGTTAAGTTTCAGAGTTGCTTCTAATGTACCGAAGCTGGACTTAGACATAATTTCACTCTCACAACATTATGGCTGGTTGGAGACAGTTCGAACCACAAGTACCGGGTCCATGGTTCTGGGCGTATACCGGGGGGACGGGGACTTCTCCCATTAACCCCTGACTATACCGGGGATACGCTTATCACAATGCCTTTCTGGTCTGTGCTGAAGCAGGGCATTCTGGCAGCCAAGTGGCTTGACCTTTATTAGTGAGCCTGGTTACCCCCTCTCGCAACTACAGACTTAGAAATCGCAAGCTCATATACAGTGCATAAAATATATTTATATATACCCTTATACACCATTTTAATAAAAAATATCACAAAATTCTTCTAAGTCCCTCGGGAAGAGTGAAAGACGCGCACGTTCATTTTCAGAGCTCCTAGACCTTCCTATAAGAAGTTAGCCAAAAAGTAGCTTCGAAAAACGCTTAGGTTAAGTTTCAGAGTTGCTTCTAATGTACCAAAGCTGGACTTAGACATAATTTCACTCTCACAACATTATGGCTGGTTGGAGACAGTCCGAATCACAAGTACCGGGTCCATGGTTCTGGGCGTATACTGGGGTGACGGGGACGACTCCCATTAACCCCTGACTATACCGGGGATACGCTTATCACAATGCCTTTCTGGTCTGTGCTGAAGCAGGGCATTCTGGCAGCCAAGTGGCTTGACCTTTATTAGTGAGCCTGGTTACCCCCTCTCGGAACCACAGACTTAGAAATCGCCAGCTCATATGCAGTGCATAAAATATATTTATATATATACCCTTATACACCATTTTAATAAAAAATATCACAAAATTCTTCTAAGTTCCTCGGGAAGAGTGAAAGACGCGCACGTTCATTTTCAGAGCTCCTAGACATTCCTATAAGAAGTTAGCCAAAAAGTAGCTTCGAAAAACGCTTAGGTTAAGTTTCAGAGTTGCTTCTAATGTACCGAAGCTGGACTTAGACATAATTTCACTCTCACAACATTATGGCTGGTTGGAGACAGTTCGAACCACAAGTACCGGGTCCATGGTTCTGGGCGTATACCGGGGGGACGGGGACTTCTCCCATTAACCCCTGACTATACCGGGGATACGCTTATCACAATGCCTTTCTGGTCTGTGCTGAAGCAGGGCATTCTGGCAGCCAAGTGGCTTGACCTTTATTAGTGAGCCTGGTTACCCCCTCTCGCAACTACAGACTTAGAAATCGCAAGCTCATATACAGTGCATAAAATATATTTATATATACCCTTATACACCATTTTAATAAAAAATATCACAAAATTCTTCTAAGTCCCTCGGGAAGAGTGAAAGACGCGCACGTTCATTTTCAGAGCTCCTAGACCTTCCTATAAGAAGTTAGCCAAAAAGTAGCTTCGAAAAACGCTTAGGTTATGTTTCAGAGTTGCTTCTAATGTACCAAAGCTGGACTTAGACATAATTTCACTCTCACAACATTATGGCTGGTTGGAGACAGTCCGAATCACAAGTACCGGGTCCATGGTTCTGGGCGTATACTGGGGTGACGGGGACGACTCCCATTAACCCCTGACTATACCGGGGATACGCTTATCACAATGCCTTTCTGGTCTGTGCTGAAGCAGGGCATTCTGGCAGCCAAGTGGCTTGACCTTTATTAGTGAGCCTGGTTACCCCCTCTCGGAACCACAGACTTAGAAATCGCCAGCTCATATGCAGTGCATAAAATATATTTATATATATACCCTTATACACCATTTTAATAAAAAATATCACAAAATTCTTCTAAGTTCCTCGGGAAGAGTGAAAGACGCGCATGTTCATTTTCAGAGCTCCTAGACATTCCTATAAGAAGTTAGCCAAAAAGTAGCTTCGAAAAACGCTTAGGTTAAGTTTCAGAGTTGCTTCTAATGTACCGAAGCTGGACTTAGACATAATTTCACTCTCACAACATTATGGCTGGTTGGAGACAGTTCGAACCACAAGTACCGGGTCCATGGTTCTGGGCGTATACCGGGGGGACGGGGACTTCTCCCATTAACCCCTGACTATACCGGGGATACGCTTATCACAATGCCTTTCTGGTCTGTGCTGAAGCAGGGCATTCTGGCAGCCAAGTGGCTTGACCTTTATTAGTGAGCCTGGTTACCCCCTCTCGGAACTACAGACTTAGAAATCGCCAGCTCATATACAGTGCATAAAATATATTTATATATACCCTTATACACCATTTTAATAAAAAATATCACAAAATTCTTCTAAGTCCCTCGGGAAGAGTGAAAGACGCGCACGTTCATTTTCAGAGCTCCTAGACCTTCCTATAAGAAGTTAGCCAAAAAGTAGCTTCGAAAAACGCTTCGGTTAAGTTTCAGAGTTGCTTCTAATGTACCAAAGCTGGACTTAGACATAATTTCACTCTCACAACATTATGGCTTGTTGGAGACAGTCCGAACCACAAGTACCGGGTCCATGGTTCTGGGCGTATACCGGGGGGACGGGGACGACTCCCATTAACCCCTGACTATACCGGGGATACGCTTATCACAATGCCTTTCTGGTCTGTGCTGAAGCAGGGCATTCTGGCAGCCAAGTTTCTTGACCTTTATTAGTGAGCCTGGTTACCCCCTCTCGGAACCACAGACTTAGAAATCGCCAGCTCATATACAGTGCATAAAATATATTTATATATATATATATACCCTTATACACCATTTTAATAAAAAATATCACAAAATTCATCTAAGTCCCTCGGGAAGAGTGAAAGACGCGCACGTTCATTTTCAGAGCTCCTAGACATTCCTATAAGAAGTTAGCCAAAAAGTAGCTTCGAAAAAAACTTAGGTTAAGTTTCAGAGTTGCTTCTAATGTACCGAAGCTGGACTTAGACATAATTTCACTCTCAAAACATTATGGCTGGTTGGAGACAGTTCGAACCACAAGTACCGGGTCCATGGTTCTGGGCGTATACTGGGGGGACGGGGGGGGACTCCCATTAACCCCTGAAAATACCGGGGATACGCTTATCACAATGCCTTTCTGGTCTGTGTTGAAGCAGGGCATTCTGGCAGCCAAGTGGCTTGACCTTTATTAGTGAGCCTGGTTACCCCCTCTCGGAACCACAGACTTAGAAATCGCCAGCTCATATACAGTGCATAAAATATATTTATATATATATACCCTTATACACCATTTTAATAAAAAATATCACAAAATTCTTCTAAGTCCCTCGGGAAGAGTGAAAGACGCGCACGTTCATTTTTAGAGCTCCTAGACCTTCCTATAAGAAGTTAGCCAAAAAGTAGCTTCGAAAAACGCTTAGGTTAAGTTTCAGAGTTGCTTCTAATGTACCAAAGCTGGACTTAGACATAATTTCACTCTCACAACATTATGGCTGGTTGGAGACAGTCCGAATCACAAGTACCGGGTCCATGGTTCTGGGCGTATACTGGGGTGACGGGGACGACTCCCATTAACCCCTGACTATACCGGGGATACGCTTATCACAATGCCTTTCTGGTCTGTGCTGAAGCAGGGCATTCTGGCAGCCAAGTGGCTTGACCTTTATTAGTGAGCCTGGTTACCCCCTCTCGGAACCACAGACTTAGAAATCGCCAGCTCATATGCAGTGCATAAAATATATTTATATATATACCCTTATACACCATTTTAATAAAAAATATCACAAAATTCTTCTAAGTTCCTCGGGAAGAGTGAAAGACGCGCACGTTCATTTTCAGAGCTCCTAGACATTCCTATAAGAAGTTAGCCAAAAAGTAGCTTCGAAAAACGCTTAGGTTAAGTTTCAGAGTTGCTTCTAATGTACCGAAGCTGGACTTAGACATAATTTCACTCTCACAACATTATGGCTGGTTGGAGACAGTTCGAACCACAAGTACCGGGTCCATGGTTCTGGGCGTATACCGGGGGGACGGGGACTTCTCCCATTAACCCCTGACTATACCGGGGATACGCTTATCACAATGCCTTTCTGGTCTGTGCTGAAGCAGGGCATTCTGGCAGCCAAGTGGCTTGACCTTTATTAGTGAGCCTGGTTACCCCCTCTCGCAACTACAGACTTAGAAATCGCAAGCTCATATACAGTGCATAAAATATATTTATATATACCCTTATACACCATTTTAATAAAAAATATCACAAAATTCTTCTAAGTCCCTCGGGAAGAGTGAAAGACGCGCACGTTCATTTTCAGAGCTCCTAGACCTTCCTATAAGAAGTTAGCCAAAAAGTAGCTTCGAAAAACGCTTAGGTTAAGTTTCAGAGTTGCTTCTAATGTACCAAAGCTGGACTTAGACATAATTTCACTCTCACAACATTATGGCTGGTTGGAGACAGTCCGAACCACAAGTACCGGGTCCATGGTTCTGGGCGTATACTGGGGGGACGGGGACGACTCCCATTAACCCCTGACTATACCGGGGATACGCTTATCACAATGCCTTTCTGGTCTGTGCTGAAGCAGGGCATTCTGGCAGCCAAGTGGCTTGACCTTTATTAGTGAGCCTGGTTACCCCCTCTCGGAACTACAGACTTAGAAATCGCCAGCTCATATACAGTGCATAAAATATATTTATATATACCCTTATACACCATTTTAATAAAAAATATCACAAAATTCTTCTAAGTCCCTCGGGAAGAGTGAAAGACGCGCACGTTCATTTTCAGAGCTCCTAGACCTTCCTATAAGAAGTTAGCCAAAAAGTAGCTTCGAAAAACGCTTAGGTTAAGTTTCAGAGTTGCTTCTAATGTACCAAAGCTGGACTTAGACATAATTTCACTCTCACAACATTATGGCTTGTTGGAGACAGTCCGAACCACAAGTACCGGGTCCATGGTTCTGGGCGTATACCGGGGGGACGGGGACGACTCCCATTAACCCCTGACTATACCGGGGATACGCTTATCACAATGCCTTTCTGGTCTGTGCTGAAGCAGGGCATTCTGGCAGCCAAGTTTCTTGACCTTTATTAGTGAGCCTGGTTACCCCCTCTCGGAACCACAGACTTAGAAATCGCCAGCTCATATACAGTGCATAAAATATATTTATACTGTATATATATATATACCCTTATACACCATTTTAATAAAAAATATCACAAAATTCATCTAAGTCCCTCGGGAAGAGTGAAAGACGCGCACGTTCATTTTCAGAGCTCCTAGACATTCCTATAAGAAGTTAGCCAAAAAGTAGCTTCGAAAAAAACTTAGGTTAAGTTTCAGAGTTGCTTCTAATGTACCGAAGCTGGACTTAGACATAATTTCACTCTCAAAACATTATGGCTGGTTGGAGACAGTTCGAACCACAAGTACCGGGTCCATGGTTCTGGGCGTATACTGGGGGGACGGGGGGGGACTCCCATTAACCCCTGAAAATACCGGGGATACGCTTATCACAATGCCTTTCTGGTCTGTGTTGAAGCAGGGCATTCTGGCAGCCAAGTGGCTTGACCTTTATTAGTGAGCCTGGTTACCCCCTCTCGGAACCACAGACTTAGAAATCGCCAGCTCATATACAGTGCATAAAATATATTTATATATATATACCCTTATACACCATTTTAATAAAAAATATCACAAAATTCTTCTAAGTCCCTCGGGAAGAGTGAAAGACGCGCACGTTCATTTTTAGAGCTCCTAGACCTTCCTATAAGAAGTTAGCCAAAAAGTAGCTTCGAAAAACGCTTAGGTTAAGTTTCAGAGTTGCTTCTAATGTACCAAAGCTGGACTTAGACATAATTTCACTCTCACAACATTATGGCTGGTTGGAGACAGTCCGAACCACAAGTACCTGGTCCATGGTTCTGGGCGTATACTGGGGGGACGGGGACGACTCCCATTAACCCCTGACTATACCGGGGATACGCTTATCACAATGCCTTTCTGGTCTGTGCTGAAGCAGGGCATTCTGGCAGCCAAGTGGCTTGACCTTTATTAGTGAGCCTGGTTACCCCCTCTCGGAACTACAGACTTAGAAATCGCAAGCTCATATACAGTGCATAAAATATATTTATATATACACTTATACACCATTTTAATAAAAAATATCACAAAATTCTTCTAAGTCCCTCGGGAAGAGTGAAAGACGCGCACGTTCATTTTCAGAGCTTCTAGACCTTCCTATAAGAAGTTAGCCAAAAAGTAGCTTCGAAAAACGCTTAGGTTAAGTTTCAGAGTTGCTTCTAATGTACCAAAGCTGAACTTAGACATAATTTCACTCTCACAACATTATGGCTGGTTGGAGACAGTCCGAACAACAAGTACCGGGTCCATGGTTCTGGGCGTATACTGGGGTGACGGGGACGACTCCCATTAACCCCTGACTATACCGGGGATACGCTTATCACAATGCCTTTCTGGTCTGTGCTGAAGCAGGGCATTCTGGCAGCCAAGTGGCTTGACCTTTATTAGTGAGCCTGGTTACCCCCTCTCGGAACCACAGACTTAGAAATCGCCAGCTCATATACAGTGCATAAAATATATTTATACAGTATATATACCCTTATACACCATTTTAATAAAAAATATCACAAAATTCTTCTAAGTCCCTCGGGAAGAGTAAAAGACGCGCACGTTCATTTTCAGAGCTCCTAGACCTTCCTATAAGAAGTTAGCCAAAAAGTAGCTTCGAAAAACGCTTAGGTTAAGTTTCAGAGTTGCTTCTAATGTACCAAAGCTGGACTTAGACATAATTTCACTCTCACAACATTATGGCTGGTTGGAGACAGTCCGAACAACAAGTACCGGGTCCATGGTTCTGGGCGTATACTGGGGTGACGGGGACGACTCCCATTAACCCCTGACTATACCGGGGATACGCTTATCACAATGCCTTTCTGGTCTGTGCTGAAGCAGGGCATTCTGGCAGCCAAGTGGCTTGACCTTTATTAGTGAGCCTGGTTACCCCCTCTCGGAACCACAGACTTAGAAATCGCCAGCTCATTTACAGTGCATAAAATATATTTATATATATACCCTTATACACCATTTTAATAAAAAATATCACAAAATTCTTCTAAGTCCCTCGGGAAGAGTAAAAGACGCGCACGTTCATTTTCAGAGCTCCTAGACCTTCCTATAAGAAGTTAGCCAAAAAGTAGCTTCGAAAAACGCTTAGGTTAAGTTTCAGAGTTGCTTCTAATGTACCAAAGCTGGACTTAGACATAATTTCACTCTCACAACATTATGGCTGGTTGGAGACAGTCCGAACAACAAGTACCGGGTCCATGGTTCTGGGCGTATACTGGGGTGACGGGGACGACTCCCATTAACCCCTGACTATACCGGGGATACGCTTATCACAATGCCTTTCTGGTCTGTGCTGAAGCAGGGCATTCTGGCAGCCAAGTGGCTTGACCTTTATTAGTGAGCCTGGTTACCCCCTCTCGGAACCACAGACTTAGAAATCGCCAGCTCATTTACAGTGCATAAAATATATTTATATATATACCCTTATACACCATTTTAATAAAAAATATCACAAAATTCTTCTAAGTCCCTCGAGAAGAGTGAAAGACGCGCACGTTCATTTCAGAGCTCCTAGACCTTCCTATAAGAAGTTAGCCAAAAAGTAGCTTCGAAAAACGCTTAGGTTAAGTTTCAGAGTTGCTTCTAATGTACCAAAGCTGGACTTAGACATAATTTCACTCTCACAACATTATGGCTTGTTGGAGACAGTCCGAACCACAAGTACCGGGTCCATGGTTCTGGGCGTATACCGGGGGGACGGGGACGACTCCCATTAACCCCTGACTATACCGGGGATACGCTTATCACAAAGCCTTTCTGGTCTGTGCTGAAGCAGGGCATTCTGGCAGCCAAGTGGCTTGACCTTTATTAGTGAGCCTGGTTACCCCCTCTCGGAACCACAGACTTAGAAATCGCCAGCTCATATACAGTGCATAAAATATATTTATATATATATACCCTTATACACCATTTTAATAAAAAATATCACAAAATTCTTCTAAGTCCCTCGGGAAGAGTGAAAGACGCGCACGTTCATTTTCAGAGCTCCTAGACCTTCCTATAAGAAGTTAGCCAAAAAGTAGCTTCGAAAAACGCTTAGGTTAAGTTTCAGAGTTGCTTCTAATGTACCAAAGCTGAACTTAGACATAATTTCACTCTCACAACATTATGGCTGGTTGGAGACAGTCCGAACAACAAGTACCGGGTCCATGGTTCTGGGCGTATACTGGGGTGACGGGGACGACTCCCATTAACCCCTGACTATACCGGGGATACGCTTATCACAATGCCTTTCTGGTCTGTGCTGAAGCAGGGCATTCTGGCAGCCAAGTGGCTTGACCTTTATTAGTGAGCCTGGTTACCCCCTCTCGGAACACAGACTTAGAAATCGCCAGCTCATATACAGTGCATAAAATATATTTATACAGTATATATACCCTTATACACCATTTTAATAAAAAATATCACAAAATTCTTCTAAGTCCCTCGGGAAGAGTAAAAGACGCGCACGTTCATTTTCAGAGCTCCTAGACCTTCCTATAAGAAGTTAGCCAAAAAGTAGCTTCGAAAAACGCTTAGGTTAAGTTTCAGAGTTGCTTCTAATGTACCGAAGCTGGACTTAGACATAATTTCACTCTCACAACATTATGGCTGGTTGGAGACAGTTCGAACCACAAGTACCGGGTCCATGGTTCTGGGCGTATACTGGGGGGACGGGGACGACTCCCATTAACCCCTGACTATACCGGGGATACGCTTATCACAATGCCTTTCTGGTCTGTGCTGAAGCAGGGCATTCTGGCAGCCAAGTGGCTTGACCTTTATTAGTGAGCCTGGTTACCCCCTCTCGGAACCACAGACTTAGAAATCGCCAGCTCATTTACAGTGCATAAAATATATTTATATATATACCCTTATACACCATTTTAATAAAAAATATCACAAAATTCTTCTAAGTCCCTCGGGAAGAGTGAAAGACGCGCACGTTCATTTTCAGAGCTCCTAGACCTTCCTATAAGAAGTTAGCCAAAAAGTAGCTTCGAAAAACGCTTAGGTTAAGTTTCAGAGTTGCTTCTAATGTACCAAAGCTGGACTTAGACATAATTTCACTCTCACAACATTATGGCTTGTTGGAGACAGTCCGAACCACAAGTACCGGGTCCATGGTTCTGGGCTTTTACCGGGGGGACGGGGACGACTCCCATTAACCCCTGACTATACCGGGGATACGCTTATCACAATGCCTTTCTGGTCTGTGCTGAAGCAGGGCATTCTGGCAGCCAAGTGGCTTGACCTTTATTAGTGAGCCTGTTTACCCCCTCTCGGAACCACAGACTTAGAAATCGCCAGCTCATATACAGTGCATAAAATATATTTATACAGTATATATACCCTTATACACCATTTTAATAAAAAATATCACAAAATTCTTCTAAGTCCCTCGGGAAGAGTAAAAGACGCGCACGTTCATTTTCAGAGCTCCTAGACCTTCCTATAAGAAGTTAGCCAAAAAGTAGCTTCGAAAAACGCTTAGGTTAAGTTTCAGAGTTGCTTCTAATGTACCAAAGCTGGACTTAGACATAATTTCACTCTCACAACATTATGGCTGGTTGGAGACAGTCCGAACCACAAGTACCGGGTCCATGGTTCTGGGCTTATACCGGGGGGACGGGGACGACTCCCATTAACCCCTGACTATACCGGGGATACGCTTATCACAATGCCTTTCTGGTCTGTGCTGAAGCAGGGCATTCTGGCAGCCAAGTGGCTTGACCTTTATTAGTGAGCCTGTTTACCCCCTCTCGGAACCACAGACTTAGAAATCGCCAGCTCATATACAGTGCATAAAATATATTTATACAGTATATATACCCTTATACACCATTTTAATAAAAAATATCACAAAATTCTTCTAAGTCCCTCGGGAAGAGTAAAAGACGCGCACGTTCATTTTCAGAGCTCCTAGACCTTCCTATAAGAAGTTAGCCAAAAAGTAGCTTCGAAAAACGCTTAGGTTAAGTTTCAGAGTTGCTTCTAATGTACCAAAGCTGGACTTAGACATAATTTCACTCTCACAACATTATGGCTGGTTGGAGACAGTCCGAACAACAAGTACTGGGTCCATGGTTCTGGGCGTATACTGGGGTGACGGGGACGACTCCCACTAACCCCTGACTATACCGGGGATACGCTTATCACAATGCCTTTCTGGTCTGTGCTGAAGCAGGGCATTCTGGCAGCCAAGTGGCTTGACCTTTATTAGTGAGCCTGGTTACCCCCTCTCGGAACCACAGACTTAGAAATCGCCAGCTCATTTACAGTGCATAAAATATATTTATATATATACCCTTATACACCATTTTAATAAAAAATATCACAAAATTCTTCTAAGTCCCTCGGGAAGAGTAAAAGACGCGCACGTTCATTTTCAGAGCTCCTAGACCTTCCTATAAGAAGTTAGCCAAAAAGTAGCTTCGAAAAACGCTTAGGTTAAGTTTCAGAGTTGCTTCTAATGTACCAAAGCTGGACTTAGACATAATTTCACTCTCACAACATTATGGCTGGTTGGAGACAGTCCGAACAACAAGTACCGGGTCCATGGTTCTGGGCGTATACTGGGGTGACGGGGACGACTCCCATTAACCCCTGACTATACCGGGGATACGCTTATCACAATGCCTTTCTGGTCTGTGCTGAAGCAGGGCATTCTGGCAGCCAAGTGGCTTGACCTTTATTAGTGAGCCTGGTTACCCCCTCTCGGAACCACAGACTTAGAAATCGCCAGCTCATTTACAGTGCATAAAATATATTTATATATATACCCTTATACACCATTTTAATAAAAAATATCACAAAATTCTTCTAAGTCCCTCGAGAAGAGTGAAAGACGCGCACGTTCATTTCAGAGCTCCTAGACCTTCCTATAAGAAGTTAGCCAAAAAGTAGCTTCGAAAAACGCTTAGGTTAAGTTTCAGAGTTGCTTCTAATGTACCAAAGCTGGACTTAGACATAATTTCACTCTCACAACATTATGGCTTGTTGGAGACAGTCCGAACCACAAGTACCGGGTCCATGGTTCTGGGCGTATACCGGGGGGACGGGGACGACTCCCATTAACCCCTGACTATACCGGGGATACGCTTATCACAAAGCCTTTCTGGTCTGTGCTGAAGCAGGGCATTCTGGCAGCCAAGTGGCTTGACCTTTATTAGTGAGCCTGGTTACCCCCTCTCGGAACCACAGACTTAGAAATCGCCAGCTCATATACAGTGCATAAAATATATTTATATATATATACCCTTATACACCATTTTAATAAAAAATATCACAAAATTCTTCTAAGTCCCTCGGGAAGAGTGAAAGACGCGCACGTTCATTTTCAGAGCTCCTAGACCTTCCTATAAGAAGTTAGCCAAAAAGTAGCTTCGAAAAACGCTTAGGTTAAGTTTCAGAGTTGCTTCTAATGTACCAAAGCTGAACTTAGACATAATTTCACTCTCACAACATTATGGCTGGTTGGAGACAGTCCGAACAACAAGTACCGGGTCCATGGTTCTGGGCGTATACTGGGGTGACGGGGACGACTCCCATTAACCCCTGACTATACCGGGGATACGCTTATCACAATGCCTTTCTGGTCTGTGCTGAAGCAGGGCATTCTGGCAGCCAAGTGGCTTGACCTTTATTAGTGAGCCTGGTTACCCCCTCTCGGAACACAGACTTAGAAATCGCCAGCTCATATACAGTGCATAAAATATATTTATACAGTATATATACCCTTATACACCATTTTAATAAAAAATATCACAAAATTCTTCTAAGTCCCTCGGGAAGAGTAAAAGACGCGCACGTTCATTTTCAGAGCTCCTAGACCTTCCTATAAGAAGTTAGCCAAAAAGTAGCTTCGAAAAACGCTTAGGTTAAGTTTCAGAGTTGCTTCTAATGTACCGAAGCTGGACTTAGACATAATTTCACTCTCACAACATTATGGCTGGTTGGAGACAGTTCGAACCACAAGTACCGGGTCCATGGTTCTGGGCGTATACTGGGGGGACGGGGACGACTCCCATTAACCCCTGACTATACCGGGGATACGCTTATCACAATGCCTTTCTGGTCTGTGCTGAAGCAGGGCATTCTGGCAGCCAAGTGGCTTGACCTTTATTAGTGAGCCTGGTTACCCCCTCTCGGAACCACAGACTTAGAAATCGCCAGCTCATTTACAGTGCATAAAATATATTTATATATATACCCTTATACACCATTTTAATAAAAAATATCACAAAATTCTTCTAAGTCCCTCGAGAAGAGTGAAAGACGCGCACGTTCATTTTCAGAGCTCCTAGACCTTCCTATAAGAAGTTAGCCAAAAAGTAGCTTCGAAAAACGCTTAGGTTAAGTTTCAGAGTTGCTTCTAATGTACCAAAGCTGGACTTAGACATAATTTCACTCTCACAACATTATGGCTTGTTGGAGACAGTCCGAACCACAAGTACCGGGTCCATGGTTCTGGGCGTATACCGGGGGGACGGGGACGACTCCCATTAACCCCTGACTATACCGGGGATACGCTTATCACAATGCCTTTCTGGTCTGTGCTGAAGCAGGGCATTCTGGCAGCCAAGTGGCTTGACCTTTATTAGTGAGCCTGGTTACCCCCTCTCGGAACCACAGACTTAGAAATCGCCAGCTCATATACAGTGCATAAAATATATTTATATATATATACCCTTATACACCATTTTAATAAAAAATATCACAAAATTCTTCTAAGTCCCTCGGGAAGAGTGAAAGACGCGCACGTTCATTTTCAGAGCTCCTAGACCTTCCTATAAGAAGTTAGCCAAAAAGTAGCTTCGAAAAACGCTTAGGTTAAGTTTCAGAGTTGCTTCTAATGTACCAAAGCTGGACTTAGACATAATTTCACTCTCACAACATTATGGCTTGTTGGAGACAGTCCGAACCACAAGTACCGGGTCCATGGTTCTGGGCTTTTACCGGGGGGACGGGGACGACTCCCATTAACCCCTGACTATACCGGGGATACGCTTATCACAATGCCTTTCTGGTCTGTGCTGAAGCAGGGCATTCTGGCAGCCAAGTGGCTTGACCTTTATTAGTGAGCCTGTTTACCCCCTCTCGGAACCACAGACTTAGAAATCGCCAGCTCATATACAGTGCATAAAATATATTTATACAGTATATATACCCTTATACACCATTTTAATAAAAAATATCACAAAATTCTTCTAAGTCCCTCGGGAAGAGTAAAAGACGCGCACGTTCATTTTCAGAGCTCCTAGACCTTCCTATAAGAAGTTAGCCAAAAAGTAGCTTCGAAAAACGCTTAGGTTAAGTTTCAGAGTTGCTTCTAATGTACCAAAGCTGGACTTAGACATAATTTCACTCTCACAACATTATGGCTGGTTGGAGACAGTCCGAACCACAAGTACCGGGTCCATGGTTCTGGGCTTATACCGGGGGGACGGGGACGACTCCCATTAACCCCTGACTATACCGGGGATACGCTTATCACAATGCCTTTCTGGTCTGTGCTGAAGCAGGGCATTCTGGCAGCCAAGTGGCTTGACCTTTATTAGTGAGCCTGTTTACCCCCTCTCGGAACCACAGACTTAGAAATCGCCAGCTCATATACAGTGCATAAAATATATTTATACAGTATATATACCCTTATACACCATTTTAATAAAAAATATCACAAAATTCTTCTAAGTCCCTCGGGAAGAGTAAAAGACGCGCACGTTCATTTTCAGAGCTCCTAGACCTTCCTATAAGAAGTTAGCCAAAAAGTAGCTTCGAAAAACGCTTAGGTTAAGTTTCAGAGTTGCTTCTAATGTACCAAAGCTGGACTTAGACATAATTTCACTCTCACAACATTATGGCTGGTTGGAGACAGTCCGAACAACAAGTACTGGGTCCATGGTTCTGGGCGTATACTGGGGTGACGGGGACGACTCCCATTAACCCCTGACTATACCGGGGATACGCTTATCACAATGCCTTTCTGGTCTGTGCTGAAGCAGGGCATTCTGGCAGCCAAGTGGCTTGACCTTTATTAGTGAGCCTGGTTACCCCCTCTCGGAACCACAGACTTAGAAATCGCCAGCTCATATACAGTGCATAAAATATATTTATATATATATACCCTTATACACCATTTTAATAAAAAATATCACAAAATTCTTCTAAGTCCCTCGGGAAGAGTGAAAGACGCGCACGTTCATTTTCAGAGCTCCTAGACCTTCCTATAAGAAGTTAGCCAAAAAGTAGCTTCGAAAAACGCTTAGGTTAAGTTTCAGAGTTGCTTCTAATGTACCAAAGCTGGACTTAGACATAATTTCACTCTCACAACATTATGGCTGGTTGGAGACAGTCCGAACAACAAGTACCGGGTCCATGGTTCTGGGCGTATACCGGGGGGACGGGGACGACTCCCATTAACCCCTGACTATACCGGGGATACGCTTATCACAATGCCTTTCTGGTCTGTGCTGAAGCAGGGCATTCTGGCAGCTAAGTGGCTTGACCTTTATTAGTGAGCCTGGTTACCCCCTCTCGGAACCACAGAATTAGAAATCGCCAGCTCATATACAGTGCATAAAATATATTTATATATATATACCCTTATACACCATTTTAATAAAAAATATCACAAAATTCTTCTAAGTCCCTCGGGAAGAGTGAAAGACGCGCACGTTCATTTTCAGAGCTCCTAGACCTTCCTATAAGAAGTTAGCCAAAAAGTAGCTTCGAAAAACGCTTAGGTTAAGTTTCAGAGTTGCTTCTAATGTACCAAAGCTGGACTTAGACATAATTTCACTCTCACAACATTATGGCTGGTTGGAGACAGTCCGAACAACAAGTACCGGGTCCATGGTTCTGGGCGTATACTGGGGTGACGGGGACGACTCCCATTAACCCCTGACTATACCGGGGATACGCTTATCACAATGCCTTTCTGGTCTGTGCTGAAGCAGGGCATTCTGGCAGCCAAGTGGCTTGACCTTTATTAGTGAGCCTGGTTACCCCCTCTCGGAACCACAGACTTAGAAATCGCCAGCTCATTTACAGTGCATAAAATATATTTATATATATACCCTTATACACCATTTTAATAAAAAATATCACAAAATTCTTCTAAGTCCCTCGGGAAGAGTAAAAGACGCGCACGTTCATTTTCAGAGCTCCTAGACCTTCCTATAAGAAGTTAGCCAAAAAGTAGCTTCGAAAAACGCTTAGGTTAAGTTTCAGAGTTGCTTCTAATGTACCAAAGCTGGACTTAGACATAATTTCACTCTCACAACATTATGGCTGGTTGGAGACAGTCCGAACAACAAGTACCGGGTCCATGGTTCTGGGCGTATACTGGGGTGACGGGGACGACTCCCATTAACCCCTGACTATACCGGGGATACGCTTATCACAATGCCTTTCTGGTCTGTGCTGAAGCAGGGCATTCTGGCAGCCAAGTGGCTTGACCTTTATTAGTGAGCCTGGTTACCCCCTCTCGGAACCACAGACTTAGAAATCGCCAGCTCATTTACAGTGCATAAAATATATTTATATATATACCCTTATACACCATTTTAATAAAAAATATCACAAAATTCTTCTAAGTCCCTCGAGAAGAGTGAAAGACGCGCACGTTCATTTCAGAGCTCCTAGACCTTCCTATAAGAAGTTAGCCAAAAAGTAGCTTCGAAAAACGCTTAGGTTAAGTTTCAGAGTTGCTTCTAATGTACCAAAGCTGGACTTAGACATAATTTCACTCTCACAACATTATGGCTTGTTGGAGACAGTCCGAACCACAAGTACCGGGTCCATGGTTCTGGGCGTATACCGGGGGGACGGGGACGACTCCCATTAACCCCTGACTATACCGGGGATACGCTTATCACAAAGCCTTTCTGGTCTGTGCTGAAGCAGGGCATTCTGGCAGCCAAGTGGCTTGACCTTTATTAGTGAGCCTGGTTACCCCCTCTCGGAACCACAGACTTAGAAATCGCTAGCTCATATACAGTGCATAAAATATATTTATATATATATACCCTTATACACCATTTTAATAAAAAATATCACAAAATTCTTCTAAGTCCCTCGGGAAGAGTGAAAGACGCGCACGTTCATTTTCAGAGCTCCTAGACCTTCCTATAAGAAGTTAGCCAAAAAGTAGCTTCGAAAAACGCTTAGGTTAAGTTTCAGAGTTGCTTCTAATGTACCAAAGCTGAACTTAGACATAATTTCACTCTCACAACATTATGGCTGGTTGGAGACAGTCCGAACAACAAGTACCGGGTCCATGGTTCTGGGCGTATACTGGGGTGACGGGGACGACTCCCATTAACCCCTGACTATACCGGGGATACGCTTATCACAATGCCTTTCTGGTCTGTGCTGAAGCAGGGCATTCTGGCAGCCAAGTGGCTTGACCTTTATTAGTGAGCCTGGTTACCCCCTCTCGGAACACAGACTTAGAAATCGCCAGCTCATATACAGTGCATAAAATATATTTATACAGTATATATACCCTTATACACCATTTTAATAAAAAATATCACAAAATTCTTCTAAGTCCCTCGGGAAGAGTAAAAGACGCGCACGTTCATTTTCAGAGCTCCTAGACCTTCCTATAAGAAGTTAGCCAAAAAGTAGCTTCGAAAAACGCTTAGGTTAAGTTTCAGAGTTGCTTCTAATGTACCGAAGCTGGACTTAGACATAATTTCACTCTCACAACATTATGGCTGGTTGGAGACAGTTCGAACCACAAGTACCGGGTCCATGGTTCTGGGCGTATACTGGGGGGACGGGGACGACTCCCATTAACCCCTGACTATACCGGGGATACGCTTATCACAATGCCTTTCTGGTCTGTGCTGAAGCAGGGCATTCTGGCAGCCAAGTGGCTTGACCTTTATTAGTGAGCCTGGTTACCCCCTCTCGGAACCACAGACTTAGAAATCGCCAGCTCATTTACAGTGCATAAAATATATTTATATATATACCCTTATACACCATTTTAATAAAAAATATCACAAAATTCTTCTAAGTCCCTCGAGAAGAGTGAAAGACGCGCACGTTCATTTTCAGAGCTCCTAGACCTTCCTATAAGAAGTTAGCCAAAAAGTAGCTTCGAAAAACGCTTAGGTTAAGTTTCAGAGTTGCTTCTAATGTACCAAAGCTGGACTTAGACATAATTTCACTCTCACAACATTATGGCTTGTTGGAGACAGTCCGAACCACAAGTACCGGGTCCATGGTTCTGGGCGTATACCGGGGGGACGGGGACGACTCCCATTAACCCCTGACTATACCGGGGATACGCTTATCACAATGCCTTTCTGGTCTGTGCTGAAGCAGGGCATTCTGGCAGCCAAGTGGCTTGACCTTTATTAGTGAGCCTGGTTACCCCCTCTCGGAACCACAGACTTAGAAATCGCCAGCTCATATACAGTGCATAAAATATATTTATATATATATACCCTTATACACCATTTTAATAAAAAATATCACAAAATTCTTCTAAGTCCCTCGGGAAGAGTGAAAGACGCGCACGTTCATTTTCAGAGCTCCTAGACCTTCCTATAAGAAGTTAGCCAAAAAGTAGCTTCGAAAAACGCTTAGGTTAAGTTTCAGAGTTGCTTCTAATGTACCAAAGCTGGACTTAGACATAATTTCACTCTCACAACATTATGGCTTGTTGGAGACAGTCCGAACCACAAGTACCGGGTCCATGGTTCTGGGCTTTTACCGGGGGGACGGGGACGACTCCCATTAACCCCTGACTATACCGGGGATACGCTTATCACAATGCCTTTCTGGTCTGTGCTGAAGCAGGGCATTCTGGCAGCCAAGTGGCTTGACCTTTATTAGTGAGCCTGTTTACCCCCTCTCGGAACCACAGACTTAGAAATCGCCAGCTCATATACAGTGCATAAAATATATTTATACAGTATATATACCCTTATACACCATTTTAATAAAAAATATCACAAAATTCTTCTAAGTCCCTCGGGAAGAGTAAAAGACGCGCACGTTCATTTTCAGAGCTCCTAGACCTTCCTATAAGAAGTTAGCCAAAAAGTAGCTTCGAAAAACGCTTAGGTTAAGTTTCAGAGTTGCTTCTAATGTACCAAAGCTGGACTTAGACATAATTTCACTCTCACAACATTATGGCTGGTTGGAGACAGTCCGAACCACAAGTACCGGGTCCATGGTTCTGGGCTTATACCGGGGGGACGGGGACGACTCCCATTAACCCCTGACTATACCGGGGATACGCTTATCACAATGCCTTTCTGGTCTGTGCTGAAGCAGGGCATTCTGGCAGCCAAGTGGCTTGACCTTTATTAGTGAGCCTGTTTACCCCCTCTCGGAACCACAGACTTAGAAATCGCCAGCTCATATACAGTGCATAAAATATATTTATACAGTATATATACCCTTATACACCATTTTAATAAAAAATATCACAAAATTCTTCTAAGTCCCTCGGGAAGAGTAAAAGACGCGCACGTTCATTTTCAGAGCTCCTAGACCTTCCTATAAGAAGTTAGCCAAAAAGTAGCTTCGAAAAACGCTTAGGTTAAGTTTCAGAGTTGCTTCT
The DNA here is from genome assembly GCF_040206685.1 of Ascaphus truei. Taxonomy (NCBI): domain Eukaryota; kingdom Metazoa; phylum Chordata; class Amphibia; order Anura; family Ascaphidae; genus Ascaphus; species Ascaphus truei. The sequence goes on from NC_134485.1 coordinate 134,292,148, forward strand.
AATGTACCAAAGCTGGACTTAGACATAATTTCACTCTCACAACATTATGGCTGGTTGGAGACAGTCCGAACAACAAGTACTGGGTCCATGGTTCTGGGCGTATACTGGGGTGACGGGGACGACTCCCATTAACCCCTGACTATACCGGGGATACGCTTATCACAATGCCTTTCTGGTCTGTGCTGAAGCAGGGCATTCTGGCAGCCAAGTGGCTTGACCTTTATTAGTGAGCCTGGTTACCCCCTCTCGGAACCACAGACTTAGAAATCGCCAGCTCATATACAGTGCATAAAATATATTTATATATATATACCCTTATACACCATTTTAATAAAAAATATCACAAAATTCTTCTAAGTCCCTCGGGAAGAGTGAAAGACGCGCACGTTCATTTTCAGAGCTCCTAGACCTTCCTATAAGAAGTTAGCCAAAAAGTAGCTTCGAAAAACGCTTAGGTTAAGTTTCAGAGTTGCTTCTAATGTACCAAAGCTGGACTTAGACATAATTTCACTCTCACAACATTATGGCTGGTTGGAGACAGTCCGAACAACAAGTACCGGGTCCATGGTTCTGGGCGTATACCGGGGGGACGGGGACGACTCCCATTAACCCCTGACTATACCGGGGATACGCTTATCACAATGCCTTTCTGGTCTGTGCTGAAGCAGGGCATTCTGGCAGCCAAGTGGCTTGACCTTTATTAGTGAGCCTGGTTACCCCCTCTCGGAACCACAGAATTAGAAATCGCCAGCTCATATACAGTGCATAAAATATATTTATATATATATACCCTTATACACCATTTTAATAAAAAATATCACAAAATTCTTCTAAGTCCCTCGGGAAGAGTGAAAGACGCGCACGTTCATTTTCAGAGCTCCTAGACCTTCCTATAAGAAGTTAGCCAAAAAGTAGCTTCGAAAAACGCTTAGGTTAAGTTTCAGAGTTGCTTCTAATGTACCAAAGCTGGACTTAGACATAATTTCACTCTCACAACATTATGGCTGGTTGGAGACAGTCCGAAAAACAAGTACCGGGTCCATGGTTCTGGGCGTATACTGGGGTGACGGGGACGACTCCCATTAACCCCTGACTATACCGGGGATACGCTTATCACAATGCCTTTCTGGTCTGTGCTGAAGCAGGGCATTCTGGCAGCCAAGTGGCTTGACCTTTATTAGTGAGCCTGGTTACCCCCTCTCGGAACCACAGACTTAGAAATCGCCACCTCATATACAGTGCATAAAATATATTTATACAGTATATATACCCTTATACACCATTTTAATAAAAAATATCACAACATTCTTCTAAGTCCCTCGGGAAGAGTAAAAGACGCGCACGTTCATTTTCAGAGCTCCTAGACCTTCCTATAAGAAGTTAGCCAAAAAGTAGCTTCGAAAAACGCTTAGGTTAAGTTTCAGAGTTGCTTCTAATGTACCAAAGCTGGACTTAGACATAATTTCACTCTCACAACATTATGGCTGGTTGGAGACAGTCCGAACAACAAGTACCGGGTCCATGGTTCTGGGCGTATACTGGGGTGACGGGGACGACTCCCATTAACCCCTGACTATACCGGGGATACGCTTATCACAATGCCTTTCTGGTCTGTGCTGAAGCAGGGCATTCTGGCAGCCAAGTGGCTTGACCTTTATTAGTGAGCCTGGTTACCCCCTCTCGGAACCACAGACTTAGAAATCGCCAGCTCATATACAGTGCATAAAATATATTTATATATATATACCCTTATACACCATTTTAATAAAAAATATCACAAAATTCTTCTAAGTCCCTCGGGAAGAGTGAAAGACGCGCACGTTCATTTTCAGAGCTCCTAGACCTTCCTATAAGAAGTTAGCCAAAAAGTAGCTTCGAAAAACGCTTAGGTTAAGTTTCAGAGTTGCTTCTAATGTACCAAAGCTGGACTTAGACATAATTTCACTCTCACAACATTATGGCTGGTTGGAGACAGTCCGAACAACAAGTACCGGGTCCATGGTTCTGGGCGTATACCGGGGGGACGGGGACGACTCCCATTAACCCCTGACTATACCGGGGATACGCTTATCACAATGCCTTTCTGGTCTGTGCTGAAGCAGGGCATTCTGGCAGCCAAGTGGCTTGACCTTTATTAGTGAGCCTGGTTACCCCCTCTCGGAACCACAGAATTAGAAATCGCCAGCTCATATACAGTGCATAAAATATATTTATATATATATACCCTTATACACCATTTTAATAAAAAATATCACAAAATTCTTCTAAGTCCCTCGGGAAGAGTGAAAGACGCGCACGTTCATTTTCAGAGCTCCTAGACCTTCCTATAAGAAGTTAGCCAAAAAGTAGCTTCGAAAAACGCTTAGGTTAAGTTTCAGAGTTGCTTCTAATGTACCAAAGCTGGACTTAGACATAATTTCACTCTCACAACATTATGGCTGGTTGGAGACAGTCCGAAAAACAAGTACCGGGTCCATGGTTCTGGGCGTATACTGGGGTGACGGGGACGACTCCCATTAACCCCTGACTATACCGGGGATACGCTTATCACAATGCCTTTCTGGTCTGTGCTGAAGCAGGGCATTCTGGCAGCCAAGTGGCTTGACCTTTATTAGTGAGCCTGGTTACCCCCTCTCGGAACCACAGACTTAGAAATCGCCAGCTCATATACAGTGCATAAAATATATTTATACAGTATATATACCCTTATACACCATTTTAATAAAAAATATCACAAAATTCTTCTAAGTCCCTCGGGAAGAGTAAAAGACGCGCACGTTCATTTTCAGAGCTCCTAGACCTTCCTATAAGAAGTTAGCCAAAAAGTAGCTTCGAAAAACGCTTAGGTTAAGTTTCAGAGTTGCTTCTAATGTACCGAAGCTGGACTTAGACATAATTTCACTCTCACAACATTATGGCTGGTTGGAGACAGTTCGAACCACAAGTACCGGGTCCATGGTTCTGGGCGTATACTGGGGGGACGGGGACGACTCCCATTAACCCCTGACTATACCGGGGATACGCTTATCACAATGCCTTTCTGGTCTGTGCTGAAGCAGGGCATTCTGGCAGCCAAGTGGCTTGACCTTTATTAGTGAGTCTGGTTACCCCCTCTCGGAACTACAGACTTAGAAATCGCCAGCTCATATACAGTGCATAAAATATATTTATATATATACCCTTATACACCATTTTAATAAAAAATATCACAAAATTCTTCTAAGTCCCTCGGGAAGAGTGAAAGACGCGCACGTTCATTTTCAGAGCTCCTAGACCTTCCTATAAGAAGTTAGCCAAAAAGTAGCTTCGAAAAACGCTTAGGTTAAGTTTCAGAGTTGCTTCTAATGTACCGAAGCTGGACTTAGACATAATTTCACTCTCACAACATTATGGCTGGTTGGAGACAGTTCGAACCACAAGTACCGGGTCCATGGTTCTGGGCGTATACTGGGGGGACGGGGACGACTCCCATTAACCCCTGACTATACCGGGGATACGCTTATCACAATGCCTTTCTGGTCTGTGCTGAAGCAGGGCATTCTGGCAGCCAAGTGGCTTGACCTTTATTAGTGAGCCTGGTTACCCCCTCTCGGAACCACAGACTTAGAAATCGCCAGCTCATTTACAGTGCATAAAATATATTTATATATATACCCTTATACACCATTTTAATAAAAAATATCACAAAATTCTTCTAAGTCCCTCGAGAAGAGTGAAAGACGCGCACGTTCATTTTCAGAGCTCCTAGACCTTCCTATAAGAAGTTAGCCAAAAAGTAGCTTCGAAAAACGCTTAGGTTAAGTTTCAGAGTTGCTTCTAATGTACCAAAGCTGGACTTAGACATAATTTCACTCTCACAACATTATGGCTGGTTGGAGACAGTTCGAACCACAAGTACCGGGTCCATGGTTCTGGGCGTATACTGGGGGGACGGGGACGACTCCCATTAACCCCTGACTATACCGGGGATACGCTTATCACAATGCCTTTCTGGTCTGTGCTGAAGCAGGGCATTCTGGCAGCCAAGTGGCTTGACCTTTATTAGTGAGCCTGTTTACCCCCTCTCGGAACCACAGACTTAGAAATCGCCAGCTCATATACAGTGCATAAAATATATTTATATATATATATACCCTTATACACCATTTTAATAAAAAATATCACAAAATTCTTCTAAGTCCCTAGGGAAGAGTGAAAGACGCGCACGTTCATTTTCAGAGCTCCTAGACCTTCCTATAAGAAGTTAGCCAAAAAGTAGCTTCGAAAAACGCTTAGGTTAAGTTTCAGAGTTGCTTCTAATGTACCAAAGCTGGACTTAGACATAATTTCACTCTCACAACATTATGGCTTGTTGGAGACAGTCCGAACCACAAGTACCGGGTCCATGGTTCTGGGCTTATACCGGGGGGACGGGGACGACTCCCATTAACCCCTGACTATACCGGGGATACGCTTATCACAATGCCTTTCTGGTCTGTGCTGAAGCAGGGCATTCTGGCAGCCAAGTGGCTTGACCTTTATTAGTGAGCCTGTTTACCCCCTCTCGGAACCACAGACTTAGAAATCGCCAGCTCATATACAGTGCATAAAATATATTTATACAGTATATATAACCTTATACACCATTTTAATAAAAAATATCACAAAATTCTTCTAAGTCCCTCGGGAAGAGTAAAAGACGCGCACGTTCATTTTCAGAGCTCCTAGATCTTCCTATAAGAAGTTAGCCAAAAAGTAGCTTCGAAAAACGCTTAGGTTAAGTTTCAGAGTTGCTTCTAATGTACCAAAGCTGGACTTAGACATAATTTCACTCTCACAACATTATGGCTGGTTGGAGACAGTCCGAACAACAAGTTCCGGGTCCATGGTTCTGGGCGTATACTGGGGTGACGGGGACGACTCCCATTAACCCCTGACTATACCGGGGATACGCTTATCACAATGCCTTTCTGGTCTGTGCTGAAGCAGGGCATTCTGGCAGCCAAGTGGCTTGACCTTTATTAGTGAGCCTGGTTACCCCCTCTCGGAACCACAGACTTAGAAATCGCCAGCTCATATACAGTGCATAAAATATATTTATATATCTATACCCTTATACACCATTTTAATAAAAAATATCACAAAATTCTTCTAAGTCCCTCGGGAAGAGTGAAAGACGCGCACGTTCATTTTCAGAGCTCCTAGACCTTCCTATAAGAAGTTAGCCAAAAAGTAGCTTCGAAAAACGCTTAGGTTAAGTTTCAGAGTTGCTTCTAATGTACCAAAGCTGGACTTAGACATAATTTCACTCTCACAACATTATGGCTGGTTGGAGACAGTCCGAACAACAAGTACCGGGTCCATGGTTCTGGGCGTATACTGGGGTGACGGGGACGACTCCCATTAACCCCTGACTATACCGGGGATACGCTTATCACAATGCCTTTCTGGTCTGTGCTGAAGCAGGGCATTCTGGCAGCCAAGTGGCTTGACCTTTATTAGTGAGCCTGGTTACCCCCTCTCGGAACCACAGACTTAGAAATCGCCAGCTCATATACAGTGCATAAAATATATTTATACAGTATATATACCCTTATACACCATTTTAATAAAAAATATCACAAAATTCTTCTAAGTCCCTCGGGAAGAGTAAAAGACGCGCACGTTCATTTTCAGAGCTCCTAGACCTTCCTATAAGAAGTTAGCCAAAAAGTAGCTTCGAAAAACGCTTAGGTTAAGTTTCAGAGTTGCTTCTAATGTACCGAAGCTGGACTTAGACATAATTTCACTCTCACAACATTATGGCTGGTTGGAGACAGTTCGAACCACAAGTACCGGGTCCATGGTTCTGGGCGTATACTGGGGGGACGGGGACGACTCCCATTAACCCCTGACTATACCGGGGATACGCTTATCACAATGCCTTTCTGGTCTGTGCTGAAGCAGGGCATTCTGGCAGCCAAGTGGCTTGACCTTTATTAGTGAGTCTGGTTACCCCCTCTCGGAACTACAGACTTAGAAATCGCCAGCTCATATACAGTGCATAAAATATATTTATATATATACCCTTATACACCATTTTAATAAAAAATATCACAAAATTCTTCTAAGTCCCTCGGGAAGAGTGAAAGACGCGCACGTTCATTTTCAGAGCTCCTAGACCTTCCTACTGTATAAGAAGTTAGCCAAAAAGTAGCTTCGAAAAACGCTTAGGTTAAGTTTCAGAGTTGCTTCTAATGTACCAAAGCTGGACTTAGACATAATTTCACTCTCACAACATTATGGCTGGTTGGAGACAGTCCGAACCACAAGTACCGGGTCCATGGTTCTGGGCGTATACTGGGGGGACGGGGACGACTCCCATTAACCCCTGACTATACCGGGGATACGCTTATCACAATGCCTTTCTGGTTTGTGCTGAAGCAGGGCATTCTGGCAGCCAAGTGGCTTGACCTTTATTAGTGAGCCTGGTTACCCCCTCTCGGAACTACAGACTTAGAAATCGCCAGCTCATATACAGTGCATAAAATATATTTATATATACCCTTATACACCATTTTAATAAAAAATATCACAAAATTCTTCTAAGTCCCTCGGGAAGAGTGAAAGACGCGCACGTTCATTTTCAGAGCTCCTAGACCTTCCTATAAGAAGTTAGCCAAAAAGTAGCTTCGAAAAACGCTTAGGTTAAGTTTCAGAGTTGCTTCTAATGTACCAAAGCTGTACTTAGACATAATTTCACTCTCACAACATTATGGCTGGTTGGAGACATTTCGAACCACAAGTACCGGGTCCATGGTTCTGGGCGTATACTGGGGGGACGGGGACGACTCCCATTAACCCCTGACTATACCGGGGATACGCTTATCACAATGCCTTTCTGGTCTGTGCTGAAGCAGGGCATTCTGGCAGCCAAGTGGCTTGACCTTTATTAGTGAGCCTGGTTACCCCCTCTCGGAACCACAGACTTAGAAATCGCCAGCTCATTTACAGTGCATAAAATATATTTATATATATACCCTTATACACCATTTTAATAAAAAATATCACAAAATTCTTCTAAGTCCCTAGAGAAGAGTGAAAGACGCGCACGTTCATTTTCAGAGCTCCTAGACCTTCCTATAAGAAGTTAGCCAAAAAGTAGCTTCGAAAAACGCTTAGGTTAAGTTTCAGAGTTGCTTCTAATGTACCAAAGCTGGACTTAGACATAATTTCACTCTCACAACATTATGGCTGGTTGGAGACAGTTCGAACCACAAGTACCGGGTCCATGGTTCTGGGCGTATACTGGGGGGACGGGGACGACTCCCATTAACCCCTGACTATACCGGGGATACGCTTATAACAATGCCTTTCTGGTCTGTGCTGAAGCAGGGCATTCTGGCAGCCAAGTGGCTTGACCTTTATTAGTGAGCCTGGTTACCCCCTCTCGGAACCACAGACTTAGAAATCGCCAGCTCATTTACAGTGCATAAAATATATTTATATATATACCCTTATACACCATTTTAATAAAAAATATCACAAAATTCTTCTAAGTCCCTCGAGAAGAGTGAAAGACGCGCACGTTCATTTTCAGAGCTCCTAGACCTTCCTATAAGAAGTTAGCCAAAAAGTAGCTTCGAAAAACGCTTAGGTTAAGTTTCAGAGTTGCTTCTAATGTACCAAAGCTGGACTTAGACATAATTTCACTCTCACAACATTATGGCTTGTTGGAGACAGTCCGAACCACAAGTACCGGGTCCATGGTTCTGGGCGTATACCGGGGGGACGGGGACGACTCCCATTAACCCCTGACTATACCGGGGATACGCTTATCACAATGCCTTTCTGGTCTGTGCTGAAGCAGGGCATTCTGGCAGCCAAGTGGCTTGACCTTTATTAGTGAGCCTGGTTACCCCCTCTCGGAACCACAGACTTAGAAATCGCCAGCTCATATACAGTGCATAAAATATATTTATATATATATACCCTTATACACCATTTTAATAAAAAATATCACAAAATTCTTCTAAGTCCCTCGGGAAGAGTGAAAGACGCGCACGTTCATTTTCAGAGCTCCTAGACCTTCCTATAAGAAGTTAGCCAAAAAGTAGCTTCGAAAAACGCTTAGGTTAAGTTTCAGAGTTGCTTCTAATGTACCAAAGCTGGACTTAGACATAATTTCACTCTCACAACATTATGGCTTGTTGGAGACAGTCCGAACCACAAGTACCGGGTCCATGGTTCTGGGTTTATACCGGGGGGACGGGGACGACTCCCATTAACCCCTGACTATACCGGGGATACGCTTATCACAATGCCTTTCTGGTCTGTGCTGAAGCAGGGCATTCTGGCAGCCAAGTGGCTTGACCTTTATTAGTGAGCCTGTTTACCCCCTCTCGGAACCACAGACTTAGAAATCGCCAGCTCATATACAGTGCATAAAATATATTTATACAGCATATATACCCTTATACACCATTTTAATAAAAAATATCACAAAATTCTTCTAAGTCCCTCGGGAAGAGTAAAAGACGCGCACGTTCATTTTCAGAGCTCCTAGACCTTCCTATAAGAAGTTAGCCAAAAAGTAGCTTCGAAAAACGCTTAGGTTAAGTTTCAGAGTTGCTTCTAATGTACCAAAGCTGGACTTAGACATAATTTCACTCTCACAACATTATGGCTGGTTGGAGACAGTCCGAACAACAAGTACCGGGTCCATGGTTCTGGGCGTATACTGGGGTGACGGGGACGACTCCCATTAACCCCTGACTATACCGGGGATACGCTTATCACAATGCCTTTCTGGTCTGTGCTGAAGCAGGGCATTCTGGCAGCCAAGTGGCTTGACCTTTATTAGTGAGCCTGGTTACCCCCTCTCGGAACCACAGACTTAGAAATCGCCAGCTCATATACAGTGCATAAAATATATTTATATATATATACCCTTATACACCATTTTAATAAAAAATATCACAAAATTCTTCTAAGTCCCTCGGGAAGAGTGAAAGACGCGCACGTTCATTTTCAGAGCTCCTAGACCTTCCTATAAGAAGTTAGCCAAAAAGTAGCTTCGAAAAACGCTTAGGTTAAGTTTCAGAGTTGCTTCTAATGTACCAAAGCTGGACTTAGACATAATTTCACTCTCACAACATTATGGCTGGTTGGAGACAGTCCGAACAACAAGTACCGGGTCCATGGTTCTGGGCGTATACTGGGGTGACGGGGACGACTCCCATTAACCCCTGACTATACCGGGGATACGCTTATCACAATGCCTTTCTGGTCTGTGCTGAAGCAGGGCATTCTGGCAGCCAAGTGGCTTGACCTTTATTAGTGAGCCTGGTTACCCCCTCTCGGAACCACAGACTTAGAAATCGCCAGCTCATATACAGTGCATAAAATATATTTATACAGTATATATACCCTTATACACCATTTTAATAAAAAATATCACAAAATTCTTCTAAGTCCCTCGGGAAGAGTAAAAGACGCGCACGTTCATTTTCAGAGCTCCTAGACCTTCCTATAAGAAGTTAGCCAAAAAGTAGCTTCGAAAAACGCTTAGGTTAAGTTTCAGAGTTGCTTCTAATGTACCGAAGCTGGACTTAGACATAATTTCACTCTCACAACATTATGGCTGGTTGGAAACAGTCCGAACAACAAGTACCGGGTCCATGGTTCTGGGCGTATACTGGGGTGACGGGGACGACTCCCATTAACCCCTGACTATACCGGGGATACGCTTATCACAATGCCTTTCTGGTCTGTGCTGAAGCAGGGCATTCTGGCAGCCAAGTGGCTTGACCTTTATTAGTGAGCCTGGTTACCCCCTCTCGGAACCACAGACTTAGAAATCGCCAGCTCATTTACAGTGCATAAAATATATTTATATATATACCCTTATACACCATTTTAATAAAAAATATCACAAAATTCTTCTAAGTCCCTCGAGAAGAGTGAAAGACGCGCACGTTCATTTTCAGAGCTCCTAGACCTTCCTATAAGAAGTTAGCCAAAAAGTAGCTTCGAAAAACGCTTAGATTAAGTTTCAGAGTTGCTTCTAATGTACCAAAGCTGGACTTAGACATAATTTCACTCTCACAACATTATGGCTGGTTGGAGACAGTTCGAACCACAAGTACCGGGTCCATGGTTCTGGGCGTATACTGAGGGGACGGGGACGACTCCCATTAACCCCTGACTATACCGGGGATACGCTTATCACAATGCCTTTCTGGTCTGTGCTGAAGCAGGGCATTCTGGCAGCCAAGTGGCTTGACCTTTATTAGTGAGCCTGGTTACCCCCTCTCGGAACCACAGACTTAGAAATCGCCAGCTCATTTACAGTGCATAAAATATATTTATATATATACCCTTATACACCATTTTAATAAAAAATATCACAAAATTCTTCTAAGTCCCTCGGGAAGAGTGAAAGACGCGCACGTTCATTTTCAGAGCTCCTAGATCTTCCTATAAGAAGTTAGCCAAAAAGTAGCTTCGAAAAACGCTTAGGTTAAGTTTCAGAGTTGCTTCTAATGTACCAAAGCTGGACTTAGACATAATTTCACTCTCACAACATTATGGCTTGTTGGAGACAGTCCGAACCACAAGTACCGGGTCCATGGTTCTGGGCTTATACCGGGGGGACGGGGACGACTCCCATTAACCCCTGACTATACCGGGGATACGCTTATCACAATGCCTTTCTGGTCTGTGCTGAAGCAGGGCATTCTGGCAGCCAAGTGGCTTGACCTTTATTAGTGAGCCTGTTTACCCCCTCTCGGAACCACAGACTTAGAAATCGCCAGCTCATATACAGTGCATAAAATATATTTATACAGTATATATACCCTTATACACCATTTTAATAAAAAATATCACAAAATTCTTCTAAGTCCCTCGGGAAGAGTAAAAGACGCGCACGTTCATTTTCAGAGCTCCTAGACCTTCCTATAAGAAGTTAGCCAAAAAGTAGCTTCGAAAAACGCTTAGGTTAAGTTTCAGAGTTGCTTCTAATGTACCAAAGCTGGACTTAGACATAATTTCACTCTCACAACATTATGGCTGGTTGGAGACAGTCCGAACCACAAGTACCGGGTCCATGGTTCTGGGCGTATACTGGGGGGACGGGGACGACTCCCATTAACCCCTGACTATACCGGGGATACGCTTATCACAATGCCTTTCTGGTCTGTGCTGAAGCAGGGCATTCTGGCAGCCAAGTGGCTTGACCTTTATTAGTGAGCCTGGTTACCCCCTCTCGGAACCACAGACTTAGAAATCGCCAGCTCATTTACAGTGCATAAAATATATTTATATATATACCCTTATACACCATTTTAATAAAAAATATCACAAAATTCTTCTAAGTCCCTCGAGAAGAGTGAAAGACGCGCACGTTCATTTTCAGAGCTCCTAGACCTTCCTATAAGAAGTTAGCCAAAAAGTAGCTTCGAAAAACGCTTACGTTAAGTTTCAGAGTTGCTTCTAATGTACCAAAGCTGGACTTAGACATAATTTCACTCTCACAACATTATGGCTGGTTGGAGACAGTTCGAACCACAAGTACCGGGTCCATGGTTCTGGGCGTATACTGGGGGGACGGGGACGACTCCCATTAACCCCTGACTATACCGGGGATACGCTTATCACAATGCCTTTCTGGTCTGTGCTGAAGCAGGGCATTCTGGCAGCCAAGTGGCTTGACCTTTATTAGTGAGCCTGGTTACCCCCTCTCGGAACCACAGACTTAGAAATCGCCAGCTCATTTACAGTGCATAAAATATATTTATATATATACCCTTATACACCATTTTAATAAAAAATATCACAAAATTCTTCTAAGTCCCTCGAGAAGAGTGAAAGACGCGCACGTTCATTTTCAGAGCTCCTAGACCTTCCTATAAGAAGTTAGCCAAAAAGTAGCTTCGAAAAACGCTTAGGTTAAGTTTCAGAGTTGCTTCTAATGTACCAAAGCTGGACTTAGACATAATTTCACTCTCACAACATTATGGCTTGTTGGAGACAGTCCGAACCACAAGTACCGGGTCCATGGTTCTGGGCGTATACCGGGGGGACGGGGACGACTCCCATTAACCCCTGACTATACCGGGGATACGCTTATCACAATGCCTTTCTGGTCTGTGCTGAAGCAGGGCATTCTGGCAGCCAAGTGGCTTGACCTTTATTAGTGAGCCTGGTTACCCCCTCTCGGAACCACAGACTTAGAAATCGCCAGCTCATATACAGTGCATAAAATATATTTATATATATATACCCTTATACACCATTTTAATAAAAAATATCACAAAATTCTTCTAAGTCCCTCGGGAAGAGTGAAAGACGCGCACGTTCATTTTCAGAGCTCCTAGACCTTCCTATAAGAAGTTAGCCAAAAAGTAGCTTCGAAAAACGCTTAGGTTAAGTTTCAGAGTTGCTTCTAATGTACCAAAGCTGGACTTTGACATAATTTCACTCTCACAACATTATGGCTTGTTGGAGACAGTCCGAACCACAAGTACCGGGTCCATGGTTCTGGGCTTATACCGGGGGGACGGGGACGACTCCCATTAACCCCTGACTATACCGGGGATACGCTTATCACAATGCCTTTCTGGTCTGTGCTGAAGCAGGGCATTCTGGCAGCCAAGTGGCTTGACCTTTATTAGTGAGTCTGGTTACCCCCTCTCGGAACCACAGACTTAGAAATCGCCAGCTCATATACAGTGCATAAAATATATTTATACAGTATATATACCCTTATACACCATTTTAATAAAAAATATCACAAAATTCTTCTAAGTCCCTCGGGAAGAGTAAAAGACGCGCACGTTCATTTTCAGAGCTCCTAGACCTTCCTATAAGAAGTTAGCCAAAAAGTAGCTTCGAAAAACGCTTAGGTTAAGTTTCAGAGTTGCTTCTAATGTACCAAAGCTGGACTTAGACATAATTTCACTCTCACAACATTATGGCTGGTTGGAGACAGTCCGAACAACAAGTACCGGGTCCATGGTTCTGGGCGTATACTGGGGTGACGGGGACGACTCCCATTAACCCCTGACTATACCGGGGATACGCTTATCACAATGCCTTTCTGGTCTGTGCTGAAGCAGGGCATTCTGGCAGCCAAGTGGCTTGACCTTTATTAGTGAGCCTGGTTACCCCCTCTCGGAACCACAGACTTAGAAATCGCCAGCTCATATACAGTGCATAAAATATATTTATACAGTATATATATACCCTTATACACCATTTTAATAAAAAATATCACAAAATTCTTCTAAGTCCCTCGGGAAGAGTGAAAGACGCGCACGTTCATTTTCAGAGCTCCTAGACCTTCCTATAAGAAGTTAGCCAAAAAGTAGCTTCGAAAAACGCTTAGGTTAAGTTTCAGAGTTGCTTCTAATGTACCAAAGCTGGACTTAGACATAATTTCACTCTCACAACATTATGGCTGGTTGGAGACAGTCCGAACAACAAGTACCGGGTCCATGGTTCTGGGCGTATACTGGGGTGACGGGGACGACTCCCATTAACCCCTGACTATACCGGGGATACGCTTATCACAATGCCTTTCTGGTCTGTGCTGAAGCAGGGCATTCTGGCAGCCAAGTGGCTTGACCTTTATTAGTGAGCCTGGTTACCCCCTCTCGGAACCACAGACTTAGAAATCGCCAGCTCATATACAGTGCATAAAATATATTTATACAGTATATATACCCTTATACACCATTTTAATAAAAAATATCACAAAATTCTTCTAAGTCCCTCGGGAAGAGTAAAAGACGCGCACGTTCTTTTTCAGAGCTCCTAGACCTTCCTATAAGAAGTTAGCCAAAAAGTAGCTTCGAAAAACGCTTAGGTTAAGTTTCAGAGTTGCTTCTAATGTACCGAAGCTGGACTTAGACATAATTTCACTCTCACAACATTATGGCTGGTTGGAGACAGTCCGAACAACAAGTACCGGGTCCATGGTTCTGGGCGTATACTGGGGTGACGGGGACGACTCCCATTAACCCCTGACTATACCGGGGATACGCTTATCACAATGCCTTTCTGGTCTGTGCTGAAGCAGGGCATTCTGGCAGCCAAGTGGCTTGACCTTTATTAGTGAGCCTGGTTACCCCCTCTCGGAACCACAGACTTAGAAATCGCCAGCTCATATACTGTACAGTGCATAAAATATATTTATATATATATACCCTTATACACCATTTTAATAAAAAATATCACAAAATTCTTCTAAGTCCCTCGGGAAGAGTGAAAGACGCGCACGTTCATTTTCAGAGCTCCTAGACCTTCCTATAAGAAGTTAGCCAAAAAGTAGCTTCGAAAAACGCTTAGGTTAAGTTTCAGAGTTGCTTCTAATGTACCAAAGCTGGACTTAGACATAATTTCACTCTCACAACATTATGGCTGGTTGGAGACAGTCCGAACAACAAGTACCGGGTCCATGGTTCTGGGCGTATACTGGGGTGACGGGGACGACTCCCATTAACCCCTGACTATACCGGGGATACGCTTATCACAATGCCTTTCTGGTCTGTGCTGAAGCAGGGCATTCTGGCAGCCAAGTGGCTTGACCTTTATTAGTGAGCCTGGTTACCCCCTCTCGGAACCACAGACTTAGAAATCGCCAGCTCATATACAGTGCATAAAATATATTTATACAGTATATATACCCTTATACACCATTTTAATAAAAAATATCACAAAATTCTTCTAAGTCCCTCGGGAAGAGTAAAAGACGCGCACGTTCATTTTCAGAGCTCCTAGACCTTCCTATAAGAAGTTAGCCAAAAAGTAGCTTCGAAAAACGCTTAGGTTAAGTTTCAGAGTTGCTTCTAATGTACCGAAGCTGGACTTAGACATAATTTCACTCTCACAACATTATGGCTGGTTGGAAACAGTCCGAACAACAAGTACCGGGTCCATGGTTCTGGGCGTATACTGGGGTGACGGGGACGACTCCCATTAACCCCTGACTATACCGGGGATACGCTTATCACAATGCCTTTCTGGTCTGTGCTGAAGCAGGGCATTCTGGCAGCCAAGTGGCTTGACCTTTATTAGTGAGCCTGGTTACCCCCTCTCGGAACCACAGACTTAGAAATCGCCAGCTCATTTACAGTGCATAAAATATATTTATATATATACCCTTATACACCATTTTAATAAAAAATATCACAAAATTCTTCTAAGTCCCTCGAGAAGAGTGAAAGACGCGCACGTTCATTTTCAGAGCTCCTAGACCTTCCTATAAGAAGTTAGCCAAAAAGTAGCTTCGAAAAACGCTTAGGTTAAGTTTCAGAGTTGCTTCTAATGTACCAAAGCTGGACTTAGACATAATTTCACTCTCACAACATTATGGCTGGTTGGAGACAGTTCGAACCACAAGTACCGGGTCCATGGTTCTGGGCGTATACTGGGGGGACGGGGACGACTCCCATTAACCCCTGACTATACCGGGGATACGCTTATCACAATGCCTTTCTGGTCTGTGCTGAAGCAGGGCATTCTGGCAGCCAAGTGTCTTGACCTTTATTAGTGAGCCTGGTTACCCCCTCTCGGAACCACAGACTTAGAAATCGCCAGCTCATTTACAGTGCATAAAATATATTTATATATATACCCTTATACACCATTTTAATAAAAAATATCACAAAATTCTTCTAAGTCCCTCGAGAAGAGTGAAAGACGCGCACGTTCATTTTCAGAGCTACTAGACCTTCCTATAAGAAGTTAGCCAAAAAGTAGCTTCGAAAAACGCTTAGGTTAAGTTTCAGAGTTGCTTCTAATATACCAAAGCTGGACTTAGACATAATTTCACTCTCACAACATTATGGCTTGTTGGAGACAGTCCGAACCACAAGTACCGGGTCCATGGTTCTGGGCGTATACCGGGGGAACGGGGACGACTCCCATTAACCCCTGACTATACCGGGGATACGCTTATCACAATGCCTTTCTGGTCTGTGCTGAAGCAGGGCATTCTGGCAGCCAAGTGGCTTGACCTTTATTAGTGAGCCTGGTTACCCCCTCTCGGAACCACAGACTTAGAAATCGCCAGCTCATATACAGTGCATAAAATATATTTATATATATATACCCTTATACACCATTTTAATAAAAAATATCACAAAATTCTTCTAAGTCCCTCGGGAAGAGTGAAAGACGCGCACGTTCATTTTCAGAGCTCCTAGATCTTCCTATAAGAAGTTAGCCAAAAAGTAGCTTCGAAAAACGCTTAGGTTAAGTTTCAGAGTTGCTTCTAATGTACCAAAGCTGGACTTAGACATAATTTCACTCTCACAACATTATGGCTTGTTGGAGACAGTCCGAACCACAAGTACCGGGTCCATGGTTCTGGGCTTATACCGGGGGGACGGGGACGACTCCCATTAACCCCTGACTATACCGGGGATACGCTTATCACAATGCCTTTCTGGTCTGTGCTGAAGCAGGGCATTCTGGCAGCCAAGTGGCTTGACCTTTATTAGTGAGCCTGTTTACCCCCTCTCGGAACCACAGACTTAGAAATCGCCAGCTCATATACAGTGCATAAAATATATTTATACAGTATATATACCCTTATACACCATTTTAATAAAAAATATCACAAAATTCTTCTAAGTCCCTCGGGAAGAGTAAAAGACGCGCACGTTCATTTTCAGAGCTCCTAGACCTTCCTATAAGAAGTTAGCCAAAAAGTAGCTTCGAAAAACGCTTAGGTTAAGTTTCAGAGTTGCTTCTAATGTACCAAAGCTGGACTTAGACATAATTTCACTCTCACAACATTATGGCTGGTTGGAGACAGTCCGAACCACAAGTACCGGGTCCATGGTTCTGGGCGTATACTGGGGGGACGGGGACGACTCCCATTAACCCCTGACTATACCGGGGATACGCTTATCACAATGCCTTTCTGGTCTGTGCTGAAGCAGGGCATTCTGGCAGCCAAGTGGCTTGACCTTTATTAGTGAGCCTGTTTACCCCCTCTCGGAACCACAGACTTAGAAATCGCCAGCTCATATACAGTGCATAAAATATATTTATACAGTATATATACCCTTATACACCATTTTAATAAAAAATATCACAAAATTCTTCTAAGTCCCTCGGGAAGAGTAAAAGACGCGCACGTTCATTTTCAGAGCTCCTAGACCTTCCTATAAGAAGTTAGCCAAAAAGTAGCTTCGAAAAACGCTTAGGTTAAGTTTCAGAGTTGCTTCTAATGTACCAAAGCTGGACTTAGACATAATTTCACTCTCACAACATTATGGCTGGTTGGAGACAGTCCGAACCACAAGTACCGGGTCCATGGTTCTGGGCGTATACTGGGGGGACGGGGACGACTCCCATTAACCCCTGACTATACCGGGGATACGCTTATCACAATGCCTTTCTGGTCTGTGCTGAAGCAGGGCATTCTGGCAGCCAAGTGGCTTGACCTTTATTAGTGAGCCTGGTTACCCCCTCTCGGAACCACAGACTTAGAAATCGCCAGCTCATTTACAGTGCATAAAATATATTTATATATATACCCTTATACACCATTTTAATAAAAAATATCACAAAATTCTTCTAAGTCCCTCGAGAAGAGTGAAAGACGCGCACGTTCATTTTCAGAGCTCCTAGACCTTCCTATAAGAAGTTAGCCAAAAAGTAGCTTCGAAAAACGCTTACGTTAAGTTTCAGAGTTGCTTCTAATGTACCAAAGCTGGACTTAGACATAATTTCACTCTCACAACATTATGGCTGGTTGGAGACAGTTCGAACCACAAGTACCGGGTCCATGGTTCTGGGCGTATACTGGGGGGACGGGGACGACTCCCATTAACCCCTGACTATACCGGGGATACGCTTATCACAATGCCTTTCTGGTCTGTGCTGAAGCAGGGCATTCTGGCAGCCAAGTGGCTTGACCTTTATTAGTGAGCCTGGTTACCCCCTCTCGGAACCACAGACTTAGAAATCGCCAGCTCATTTACAGTGCATAAAATATATTTATATATATACCCTTATACACCATTTTAATAAAAAATATCACAAAATTCTTCTAAGTCCCTCGGGAAGAGTGAAAGACGCGCACGTTCATTTTCAGAGCTCCTAGACCTTCCTATAAGAAGTTAGCCAAAAAGTAGCTTCGAAAAACGCTTAGGTTAAGTTTCAGAGTTGCTTCTAATGTACCAAAGCTGGACTTAGACATAATTTCACTCTCACAACATTATGGCTTGTTGGAGACAGTCCGAACCACAAGTACCGGGTCCATGGTTCTGGGCGTATACCGGGGGGACGGGGACGACTCCCATTAACCCCTGACTATACCGGGGATACGCTTATCACAATGCCTTTCTGGTCTGTGCTGAAGCAGGGCATTCTGGCAGCCAAGTGGCTTGACCTTTATTAGTGAGCCTGGTTACCCCCTCTCGGAACCACAGACTTAGAAATCGCCAGCTCATATACAGTGCATAAAATATATTTATATATATATACCCTTATACACCATTTTAATAAAAAATATCACAAAATTCTTCTAAGTCCCTCGGGAAGAGTGAAAGACGCGCACGTTCATTTTCAGAGCTCCTAGACCTTCCTATAAGAAGTTAGCCAAAAAGTAGCTTCGAAAAACGCTTAGGTTAAGTTTCAGAGTTGCTTCTAATGTACCAAAGCTGGACTTTGACATAATTTCACTCTCACAACATTATGGCTTGTTGGAGACAGTCCGAACCACAAGTACCGGGTCCATGGTTCTGGGCTTATACCGGGGGGACGGGGACGACTCCCATTAACCCCTGACTATACCGGGGATACGCTTATCACAATGCCTTTCTGGTCTGTGCTGAAGCAGGGCATTCTGGCAGCCAAGTGGCTTGACCTTTATTAGTGAGTCTGGTTACCCCCTCTCGGAACCACAGACTTAGAAATCGCCAGCTCATATACAGTGCATAAAATATATTTATACAGTATATATACCCTTATACACCATTTTAATAAAAAATATCACAAAATTCTTCTAAGTCCCTCGGGAAGAGTAAAAGACGCGCACGTTCATTTTCAGAGCTCCTAGACCTTCCTATAAGAAGTTAGCCAAAAAGTAGCTTCGAAAAACGCTTAGGTTAAGTTTCAGAGTTGCTTCTAATGTACCAAAGCTGGACTTAGACATAATTTCACTCTCACAACATTATGGCTGGTTGGAGACAGTCCGAACAACAAGTACCGGGTCCATGGTTCTGGGCGTATACTGGGGTGACGGGGACGACTCCCATTAACCCCTGACTATACCGGGGATACGCTTATCACAATGCCTTTCTGGTCTGTGCTGAAGCAGGGCATTCTGGCAGCCAAGTGGCTTGACCTTTATTAGTGAGCCTGGTTACCCCCTCTCGGAACCACAGACTTAGAAATCGCCAGCTCATATACAGTGCATAAAATATATTTATACAGTATATATATACCCTTATACACCATTTTAATAAAAAATATCACAAAATTCTTCTAAGTCCCTCGGGAAGAGTGAAAGACGCGCACGTTCATTTTCAGAGCTCCTAGACCTTCCTATAAGAAGTTAGCCAAAAAGTAGCTTCGAAAAACGCTTAGGTTAAGTTTCAGAGTTGCTTCTAATGTACCAAAGCTGGACTTAGACATAATTTCACTCTCACAACATTATGGCTGGTTGGAGACAGTCCGAACAACAAGTACCGGGTCCATGGTTCTGGGCGTATACTGGGGTGACGGGGACGACTCCCATTAACCCCTGACTATACCGGGGATACGCTTATCACAATGCCTTTCTGGTCTGTGCTGAAGCAGGGCATTCTGGCAGCCAAGTGGCTTGACCTTTATTAGTGAGCCTGGTTACCCCCTCTCGGAACCACAGACTTAGAAATCGCCAGCTCATATACAGTGCATAAAATATATTTATACAGTATATATACCCTTATACACCATTTTAATAAAAAATATCACAAAATTCTTCTAAGTCCCTCGGGAAGAGTAAAAGACGCGCACGTTCTTTTTCAGAGCTCCTAGACCTTCCTATAAGAAGTTAGCCAAAAAGTAGCTTCGAAAAACGCTTAGGTTAAGTTTCAGAGTTGCTTCTAATGTACCGAAGCTGGACTTAGACATAATTTCACTCTCACAACATTATGGCTGGTTGGAGACAGTTCGAACCACAAGTACCGGGTCCATGGTTCTGGGCGTATACTGAGGGGACGGGGACGACTCCCATTAACCCCTGACTATACCGGGGATACGCTTATCACAATGCCTTTCTGGTCTGTGCTGAAGCAGGGCATTCTGGCAGCCAAGTGGCTTGACCTTTATTAGTGCGTCTGGTTACCCCCTCTCGGAACTACAGACTTAGAAATCGCCAGCTCATATACAGTGCATAAAATATATTTATATATATACCCTTATACACCATTTTAATAAAAAATATCACAAAATTCTTCTAAGTCCCTCGGGAAGAGTGAAAGACGCGCACGTTCATTTTCAGAGCTCCTAGACCTTCCTATAAGAAGTTAGCCAAAAAGGAGCTTCGAAAAACGCTTAGGTTAAGTTTCAGAGTTGCTTCAAATGTACAAAAGCTGGACTTAGACATAATTTCACTCTCACAACATTATGGCTGGTTGGAGACAGTCCGAACCACAAGTACCGGGTCCATGGTTCTGGGCGTATACTGGGGGGACGGGGACGACTCCCATTAACCCCTGACTATACCGGGGATACGCTTATCACAATGCCTTTCTGGTCTGTGCTGAAGCAGGGCATTCTGGCAGCCAAGTGGCTTGACCTTTATTAGTGAGCCTGGTTACCCCCTCTCGGAACCACAGACTTAGAAATCGCCAGCTCATATACAGTGCATAAAATATATTTATACAGTATATATATACCCTTATACACCATTTTAATAAAAAATATCACAAAATTCTTCTAAGTCCCTCGGGAAGAGTGAAAGACGCGCACGTTCATTTTCAGAGCTCCTAGACCTTCCTATAAGAAGTTAGCCAAAAAGTAGCTTCGAAAAACGCTTAGGTTAAGTTTCAGAGTTGCTTCTAATGTACCAAAGCTGGACTTAGACATAATTTCACTCTCACAACATTATGGCTGGTTGGAGACAGTCCGAACAACAAGTACCGGGTCCATGGTTCTGGGCGTATACTGGGGTGACGGGGACGACTCCCATTAACCCCTGACTATACCGGGGATACGCTTATCACAATGCCTTTCTGGTCTGTGCTGAAGCAGGGCATTCTGGCAGCCAAGTGGCTTGACCTTTATTAGTGAGCCTGGTTACCCCCTCTCGGAACCACAGACTTAGAAATCGCCAGCTCATATACAGTGCATAAAATATATTTATACAGTATATATACCCTTATACACCATTTTAATAAAAAATATCACAAAATTCTTCTAAGTCCCTCGGGAAGAGTAAAAGACGCGCACGTTCTTTTTCAGAGCTCCTAGACCTTCCTATAAGAAGTTAGCCAAAAAGTAGCTTCGAAAAACGCTTAGGTTAAGTTTCAGAGTTGCTTCTAATGTACCGAAGCTGGACTTAGACATAATTTCACTCTCACAACATTATGGCTGGTTGGAGACAGTTCGAACCACAAGTACCGGGTCCATGGTTCTGGGCGTATACTGGGGGGACGGGGACGACTCCCATTAACCCCTGACTATACCGGGGATACGCTTATCACAATGCCTTTCTGGTCTGTGCTGAAGCAGGGCATTCTGGCAGCCAAGTGGCTTGACCTTTATTAGTGCGTCTGGTTACCCCCTCTCGGAACTACAGACTTAGAAATCGCCAGCTCATATACAGTGCATAAAATATATTTATATATATACCCTTATACACCATTTTAATAAAAAATATCACAAAATTCTTCTAAGTCCCTCGGGAAGAGTGAAAGACGCGCACGTTCATTTTCAGAGCTCCTAGACCTTCCTATAAGAAGTTAGCCAAAAAGGAGCTTCGAAAAACGCTTAGGTTAAGTTTCAGAGTTGCTTCAAATGTACAAAAGCTGGACTTAGACATAATTTCACTCTCACAACATTATGGCTGGTTGGAGACAGTCCGAACCACAAGTACCGGGTCCATGGTTCTGGGCGTATACTGGGGGGACGGGGACGACTCCCATTAACCCCTGACTATACCGGGGATACGCTTATCACAATGCCTTTCTGGTCTGTGCTGAAGCAGGGCATTCTGGCAGCCAAGTGGCTTGACCTTTATTAGTGCGTCTGGTTACCCCCTCTCGGAACTACAGACTTAGAAATCGCCAGCTCATATACAGTGCATAAAATATATTTATATATATACCCTTATACACCATTTTAATAAAAAATATCACAAAATTCTTCTAAGTCCCTCGGGAAGAGTGAAAGACGCGCACGTTCATTTTCAGAGCTCCTAGACCTTCCTATAAGAAGTTAGCCAAAAAGGAGCTTCGAAAAACGCTTAGGTTAAGTTTCAGAGTTGCTTCAAATGTACAAAAGCTGGACTTAGACATAATTTCACTCTCACAACATTATGGCTGGTTGGAGACAGTCCGAACCACAAGTACCGGGTCCATGGTTCTGGGCGTATACTGGGGGGACGGGGACGACTCCCATTAACCCCTGACTATACCGGGGATACGCTTATCACAATGCCTTTCTGGTCTGTGCTGAAGCAGGGCATTCTGGCAGCCAAGTGGCTTGACCTTTATTAGTGAGCCTGGTTACCCCCTCTCGGAACTACAGACTTAGAAATCGCCAGCTCATATACAGTGCATAAAATATATTTATATATACCCTTATACACCATTTTAATAAAAAATATCACAAAATTCTTCTAAGTCCCTCGGGAAGAGTGAAAGACGCGCACGTTCATTTTCAGAGCTCCTAGACCTTCCTATAAGAAGTTAGCCAAAAAGTAGCTTCGAAAAACGCTTAGGTTAAGTTTCAGAGTTGCTTCTAATGTACCAAAGCTGTACTTAGACATAATTTCACTCTCACAACATTATGGCTGGTTGGAGACAGTTCGAACCACAAGTACCGGGTCCATGGTTCTGGGCGTATACTGGGGGGACGGGGACGACTCCCATTAACCCCTGACTATACCGGGGATACGCTTATCACAATGCCTTTCTGGTCTGTGCTGAAGCAGGGCATTCTGGCAGCCAAGTGGCTTGACCTTTATTAGTGAGCCTGGTTACCCCCTCTCGGAACCACAGACTTAGAAATCGCCAGCTCATTTACAGTGCATAAAATATATTTATATATATACCCTTATACACCATTTTAATAAAAAATATCACAAAATTCTTCTAAGTCCCTCGAGAAGAGTGAAAGACGCGCACGTTCATTTTCAGAGCTCCTAGACCTTCCTATAAGAAGTTAGCCAAAAAGTAGCTTCGAAAAACGCTTAGGTTAAGTTTCAGAGTTGCTTCTAATGTACCAAAGCTGGACTTAGACATAATTTCACTCTCACAACATTATGGCTGGTTGGAGACAGTTCGAACCACAAGTACCGGGTCCATGGTTCTGGGCGTATACTGGGGGGACGTGGACGACTCCCATTAACCCCTGACTATACCGGGGATACGCTTATCACAATGCCTTTCTGGTCTGTGCTGAAGCAGGGCATTCTGGCAGCCAAGTGGCTTGACCTTTATTAGTGAGCCTGGTTACCCCCTCTCGGAACCACAGACTTAGAAATCGCCAGCTCATTTACAGTGCATAAAATATATTTATATATATACCCTTATACACCATTTTAATAAAAAATATCACAAAATTCTTCTAAGTCCCTCGAGAAGAGTGAAAGACGCGCACGTTCATTTTCAGAGCTCCTAGACCTTCCTATAAGAAGTTAGCCAAAAAGTAGCTTCGAAAAACGCTTAGGTTAAGTTTCAGAGTTGCTTCTAATGTACCAAAGCTGGACTTAGACATAATTTCACTCTCACAACATTATGGCTTGTTGGAGACAGTCCGAACCACAAGTACCGGGTCCATGGTTCTGGGCTTATACCGGGGGGACGGGGACGACTCCCATTAACCCCTGACTATACCGGGGATACGCTTATCACAATGCCTTTCTGGTCTGTGCTGAAGCAGGGCATTCTGGCAGCCAAGTGGCTTGACCTTTATTAGTGAGCCTGTTTACCCCCTCTCGGAACCACAGACTTAGAAATCGCCAGCTCATATACAGTGCATAAAATATATTTATATATATATACCCTTATACACCATTTTAATAAAAAATATCACAAAATTCTTCTAAGTCCCTCGGGAAGAGTGAAAGACGCGCACGTTCATTTTCAGAGCTCCTAGACCTTCCTATAAGAAGTTAGCCAAAAAGTAGCTTCGAAAAACGCTTAGGTTAAGTTTCAGAGTTGCTTCTAATGTACCAAAGCTGGACTTAGACATAATTTCACTCTCACAACATTATGGCTGGTTGGAGACAGTCCGAACCACAAGTACCGGGTCCATGGTTCTGGGCGTATACTGGGGGGACGGGGACGACTCCCATTAACCCCTGACTATACCGGGGATACGCTTATCACAATGCCTTTCTGGTCTGTGCTGAAGCAGGGCATTCTGGCAGCCAAGTGGCTTGACCTTTATTAGTGAGCCTGGTTACCCCCTCTCGGAACTACAGACTTAGAAATCGCCAGCTCATATACAGTGCATAAAATATATTTATATATACCCTTATACACCATTTTAATAAAAAATATCACAAAATTCTTCTAAGTCCCTCGGGAAGAGTGAAAGACGCGCACGTTCATTTTCAGAGCTCCTAGACCTTCCTATAAGAAGTTAGCCAAAAAGTAGCTTCGAAAAACGCTTAGGTTAAGTTTCAGAGTTGCTTCTAATGTACCAAAGCTGGACTTAGACATAATTTCACTCTCATAACATTATGGCTTGTTGGAGACAGTCCGAACCACAAGTACCGGGTCCATGGTTCTGGGCGTATACCGGGGGGACGGGGACGACTCCCATTAACCCCTGACTATACCGGGGATACGCTTATCACAATGCCTTTCTGGTCTGTGCTGAAGCAGGGCATTCTGGCAGCCAAGTGGCTTGACCTTTATTAGTGAGCCTGGTTACCCCCTCTCGGAACCACAGACTTAGAAATCGCCAGCTCATATACAGTGCATAAAATATATTTATATATATATATATACCCTTATACACCATTTTAATAAAAAATATCACAAAATTCTTCTAAGTCCCTCGGGAAGAGTGAAAGACGCGCACGTTCATTTTCAGAGCTCCTAGACATTCCTATAAGAAGTTAGCCAAAAAGTAGCTTCGAAAAAAACTTAGGTTAAGTTTCAGAGTTGCTTCTAATGTACCGAAGCTGGACTTAGACATAATTTCACTCTCACAACATTATGGCTGGTTGGAGACAGTTCGAACCACAAGTACCGGGTCCATGGTTCTGGGCGTATACTGGGGTGACGGGGACGACTCCCATTAACCCCTGACTATACCGGGGATACGCTTATCACAATGCCTTTCTGGTCTGTGCTGAAGCAGGGCATTCTGGCAGCCAAGTGGCTTGACCTTTATTAGTGAGCCTGGTTACCCCCTCTCGGAACCACAGACTTAGAAATCGCCAGCTCATATACAGTGCATAAAATATATTTATATATATATACCCTTATACACCATTTTAATAAAAAATATCACAAAATTCTTCTAAGTCCCTCGGGAAGAGTGAAAGACGCGCACGTTCATTTTCAGAGCTCCTAGACCTTCCTATAAGAAGTTAGCCAAAAAGTATCTTCGAAAAACGCTTAGGTTAAGTTTCAGAGTTGCTTCTAATGTACCAAAGCTGGACTTAGACATAATTTCACTCTCACAACATTATGGCTGGTTGGAGACAGTCCGAACAACAAGTACCGGGTCCATGGTTCTGGGCGTATACTGGGGTGACGGGGACGACTCCCATTAACCCCTGACTATACCGGGGATACGCTTATCACAATGCCTTTCTGGTCTGTGCTGAAGCAGGGCATTCTGGCAGCCAAGTGGCTTGACCTTTATTAGTGAGCCTGGTTACCCCCTCTCGGAACCACAGACTTAGAAATCGCCAGCTCATATACAGTGCATAAAATATATTTATACAGTATATATACCCTTATACACCATTTTAATAAAAAATATCACAAAATTCTTCTAAGTCCCTCGGGAAGAGTAAAAGACGCGCACGTTCATTTTCAGAGCTCCTAGACCTTCCTATAAGAAGTTAGCCAAAAAGTAGCTTCGAAAAACGCTTAGGTTAAGTTTCAGAGTTGCTTCTAATGTACCGAAGCTGGACTTAGACATAATTTCACTCTCACAACATTATGGCTGGTTGGAGACAGTTCGAACCACAAGTACCGGGTCCATGGTTCTGGGCGTATACTGGGGGGACGGGGACGACTCCCATTAACCCCTGACTATACCGGGGATACGCTTATCACAATGCCTTTCTGGTCTGTGCTGAAGCAGGGCATTCTGGCAGCCAAGTGGCTTGACCTTTATTAGTGAGTCTGGTTACCCCCTCTCGGAACTACAGACTTAGAAATCGCCAGCTCATATACAGTGCATAAAATATATTTATATATATACCCTTATACACCATTTTAATAAAAAATATCACAAAATTCTTCTAAGTCCCTCGAGAAGAGTGAAAGACGCGCACGTTCATTTTCAGAGCTCCTAGACCTTCCTATAAGAAGTTAGCCAAAAAGTAGCTTCGAAAAACGCTTAGGTTAAGTTTCAGAGTTGCTTCTAATGTACCAAAGCTGGACTTAGACATAATTTCACTCTCACAACATTATGGCTTGTTGGAGACAGTCCGAACCACAAGTACCGGGTCCATGGTTCTGGGCGTATACCGGGGGGACGGGGACGACTCCCATTAACCCCTGACTATACCGGGGATACGCTTATCACAATGCCTTTCTGGTCTGTGCTGAAGCAGGGCATTCTGGCAGCCAAGTGGCTTGACCTTTATTAGTGAGCCTGGTTACCCCCTCTCGGAACCACAGACTTAGAAATCGCCAGCTCATATACAGTGCATAAAATATATTTATATATATATACCCTTATACACCATTTTAATAAAAAATATCACAAAATTCTTCTAAGTCCCTCGGGAAGAGTGAAAGACGCGCACGTTCATTTTCAGAGCTCCTAGACCTTCCTATAAGAAGTTAGCCAAAAAGTAGCTTCGAAAAACGCTTAGGTTAAGTTTCAGAGTTGCTTCTAATGTACCAAAGCTGGACTTAGACATAATTTCACTCTCACAACATTATGGCTTGTTGGAGACAGTCCGAACCACAAGTACCGGGTCCATGGTTCTGGGCTTATACCGGGGGGACGGGGACGACTCCCATTAACCCCTGACTATACCGGGGATACGCTTATCACAATGCCTTTCTGGTCTGTGCTGAAGCAGGGCATTCTGGCAGCCAAGTGGCTTGACCTTTATTAGTGAGCCTGTTTACCCCCTCTCGGAACCACAGACTTAGAAATCGCCAGCTCATATACAGTGCATAAAATATATTTATACAGCATATATACCCTTATACACCATTTTAATAAAAAATATCACAAAATTCTTCTAAGTCCCTCGGGAAGAGTAAAAGACGCGCACGTTCATTTTCAGAGCTCCTAGACCTTCCTATAAGAAGTTAGCCAAAAAGTAGCTTCGAAAAACGCTTAGGTTAAGTTTCAGAGTTGCTTCTAATGTACCAAAGCTGGACTTAGACATAATTTCACTCTCACAACATTATGGCTGGTTGGAGACAGTCCGAACAACAAGTACCGGGTCCATGGTTCTGGGCGTATACTGGGGTGACGGGGACGACTCCCATTAACCCCTGACTATACCGGGGATACGCTTATCACAATGCCTTTCTGGTCTGTGCTGAAGCAGGGCATTCTGGCAGCCAAGTGGCTTGACCTTTATTAGTGAGCCTGGTTACCCCCTCTCGGAACCACAGACTTAGAAATCGCCAGCTCATATACAGTGCATAAAATATATTTATATATATATACCCTTATACACCATTTTAATAAAAAATATCACAAAATTCTTCTAAGTCCCTCGGGAAGAGTGAAAGACGCGCACGTTCATTTTCAGAGCTCCTAGACCTTCCTATAAGAAGTTAGCCAAAAAGTAGCTTCGAAAAACGCTTAGGTTAAGTTTCAGAGTTGCTTCTAATGTACCAAAGCTGGACTTAGACATAATTTCACTCTCACAACATTATGGCTGGTTGGAGACAGTCCGAACAACAAGTACCGGGTCCATGGTTCTGGGCGTATACTGGGGTGACGGGGACGACTCCCATTAACCCCTGACTATACCGGGGATACGCTTATCACAATGCCTTTCTGGTCTGTGCTGAAGCAGGGCATTCTGGCAGCCAAGTGGCTTGACCTTTATTAGTGAGCCTGGTTACCCCCTCTCGGAACCACAGACTTAGAAATCGCCAGCTCATATACAGTGCATAAAATATATTTATACAGTATATATACCCTTATACACCATTTTAATAAAAAATATCACAAAATTCTTCTAAGTCCCTCGGGAAGAGTAAAAGACGAGCACGTTCATTTTCAGAGCTCCTAGACCTTCCTATAAGAAGTTAGCCAAAAAGTAGCTTCGAAAAACGCTTAGGTTAAGTTTCAGAGTTGCTTCTAATGTACCGAAGCTGGACTTAGACATAATTTCACTCTCACAACATTATGGCTGGTTGGAGACAGTTCGAACCACAAGTACCGGGTCCATGGTTCTGGGCGTATACTGGGGGGACGGGGACGACTCCCATTAACCCCTGACTATACCAGGGATACGCTTATCACAATGCCTTTCTGGTCTGTGCTGAAGCAGGGCATTCTGGCAGCCAAGTGGCTTGACCTTTATTAGTGAGTCTGGTTACCCCCTCTCGGAACTACAGACTTAGAAATCGCCAGCTCATATACAGTGCATAAAATATATTTATATATATACCCTTATACACCATTTTAATAAAAAATATCTCAAAATTCTTCTAAGTCCCTCGGGAAGAGTAAAAGACGCGCACGTTCATTTTCAGAGCTCCTAGACCTTCCTATAAGAAGTTAGCCAAAAAGTAGCTTCGAAAAACGCTTAGGTTAAGTTTCAGAGTTGCTTCTAATGTACCGAAGCTGGACTTAGACATAATTTCACTCTCACAACATTATGGCTGGTTGGAGACAGTTCGAACCACAAGTACCGGGTCCATGGTTCTGGGCGTATACTGGGGGGACGGGGACGACTCCCATTAACCCCTGACTATACCGGGGATACGCTTATCACAATGCCTTTCTGGTCTGTGCTGAAGCAGGGCATTCTGGCAGCCAAGTGGCTTGACCTTTATTAGTGAGTCTGGTTACCCCCTCTCGGAACTACAGACTTAGAAATCGCCAGCTCATATACAGTGCATAAAATATATTTATATATATACCCTTATACACCATTTTAATAAAAAATATCACAAAATTCTTCTAAGTCCCTCGAGAAGAGTGAAAGACGCGCACGTTCATTTTCAGAGCTCCTAGACCTTCCTATAAGAAGTTAGCCAAAAAGTAGCTTCGAAAAACGCTTAGGTTAAGTTTCAGAGTTGCTTCTAATGTACCAAAGCTGGACTTAGACATAATTTCACTCTCACAACATTATGGCTGGTTGGAGACAGTTCGAACCACAAGTACCGGGTCCATGGTTCTGGGCGTATACTGGGGGGACGGGGACGACTCCCATTAACCCCTGACTATACCGGGGATACGCTTATCACAATGCCTTTCTGGTCTGTGCTGAAGCAGGGCATTCTGGCAGCCAAGTGGCTTGACCTTTATTAGTGAGCCTGGTTACCCCCTCTCGGAACCACAGACTTAGAAATCGCCAGCTCATTTACAGTGCATAAAATATATTTATATATATACCCTTATACACCATTTTAATAAAAAATATCACAAAATTCTTCTAAGTCCCTCGAGAAGAGTGAAAGACGCGCACGTTCATTTTCAGAGCTCCTAGACCTTCCTATAAGAAGTTAGCCAAAAAGTAGCTTCGAAAAACGCTTAGGTTAAGTTTCAGAGTTGCTTCTAATGTACCAAAGCTGGACTTAGACATAATTTCACTCTCACAACATTATGGCTTGTTGGAGACAGTCCGAACCACAAGTACCGGGTCCATGGTTCTGGGCGTATACCGGGGGGACGGGGACGACTCCCATTAACCCCTGACTATACCGGGGATACGCTTATCACAATGCCTTTCTGGTCTGTGCTGAAGCAGGGCATTCTGGCAGCCAAGTGGCTTGACCTTTATTAGTGAGCCTGGTTACCCCCTCTCGGAACCACAGACTTAGAAATCGCCAGCTCATATACAGTGCATAAAATATATTTATATATATATACCCTTATACACCATTTTAATAAAAAATATCACAAAATTCTTCTAAGTCCCTCGGGAAGAGTGAAAGACGCGCACGTTCATTTTCAGAGCTCCTAGACCTTCCTATAAGAAGTTAGCCAAAAAGTAGCTTCGAAAAACGCTTAGGTTAAGTTTCAGAGTTGCTTCTAATGTACCAAAGCTGGACTTAGACATAATTTCACTCTCACAACATTATGGCTTGTTGGAGACAGTCCGAACCACAAGTACCGGGTCCATGGTTCTGGGCTTATACCGGGGGGACGGGGACGACTCCCATTAACCCCTGACTATACCGGGGATACGCTTATCACAATGCCTTTCTGGTCTGTGCTGAAGCAGGGCATTCTGGCAGCCAAGTGGCTTGACCTTTATTAGTGAGCCTGTTTACCCCCTCTCGGAACCACAGACTTAGAAATCGCCAGCTCATATACAGTGCATAAAATATATTTATACAGCATATATACCCTTATACACCATTTTAATAAAAAATATCACAAAATTCTTCTAAGTCCCTCGGGAAGAGTAAAAGACGCGCACGTTCATTTTCAGAGCTCCTAGACCTTCCTATAAGAAGTTAGCCAAAAAGTAGCTTCGAAAAACGCTTAGGTTAAGTTTCAGAGTTGCTTCTAATGTACCAAAGCTGGACTTAGACATAATTTCACTCTCACAACATTATGGCTGGTTGGAGACAGTCCGAACAACAAGTACCGGGTCCATGGTTCTGGGCGTATACTGGGGTGACGGGGACGACTCCCATTAACCCCTGACTATACCGGGGATACGCTTATCACAATGCCTTTCTGGTCTGTGCTGAAGCAGGGCATTCTGGCAGCCAAGTGGCTTGACCTTTATTAGTGAGCCTGGTTACCCCCTCTCGGAACCACAGACTTAGAAATCGCCAGCTCATATACAGTGCATAAAATATATTTATATATATATACCCTTATACACCATTTTAATAAAAAATATCACAAAATTCTTCTAAGTCCCTCGGGAAGAGTGAAAGACGCGCACGTTCATTTTCAGAGCTCCTAGACCTTCCTATAAGAAGTTAGCCAAAAAGTAGCTTCGAAAAACGCTTAGGTTAAGTTTCAGAGTTGCTTCTAATGTACCAAAGCTGGACTTAGACATAATTTCACTCTCACAACATTATGGCTGGTTGGAGACAGTCCGAACAACAAGTACCGGGTCCATGGTTCTGGGCGTATACTGGGGTGACGGGGACGACTCCCATTAACCCCTGACTATACCGGGGATACGCTTATCACAATGCCTTTCTGGTCTGTGCTGAAGCAGGGCATTCTGGCAGCCAAGTGGCTTGACCTTTATTAGTGAGCCTGGTTACCCCCTCTCGGAACCACAGACTTAGAAATCGCCAGCTCATATACAGTGCATAAAATATATTTATACAGTATATATACCCTTATACACCATTTTAATAAAAAATATCACAAAATTCTTCTAAGTCCCTCGGGAAGAGTAAAAGACGAGCACGTTCATTTTCAGAGCTCCTAGACCTTCCTATAAGAAGTTAGCCAAAAAGTAGCTTCGAAAAACGCTTAGGTTAAGTTTCAGAGTTGCTTCTAATGTACCGAAGCTGGACTTAGACATAATTTCACTCTCACAACATTATGGCTGGTTGGAGACAGTTCGAACCACAAGTACCGGGTCCATGGTTCTGGGCGTATACTGGGGGGACGGGGACGACTCCCATTAACCCCTGACTATACCGGGGATACGCTTATCACAATGCCTTTCTGGTCTGTGCTGAAGCAGGGCATTCTGGCAGCCAAGTGGCTTGACCTTTATTAGTGAGTCTGGTTACCCCCTCTCGGAACTACAGACTTAGAAATCGCCAGCTCATATACAGTGCATAAAATATATTTATATATATACCCTTATACACCATTTTAATAAAAAATATCACAAAATTCTTCTAAGTCCCTCGGGAAGAGTGAAAGACGCGCACGTTCATTTTCAGAGCTCCTAGACCTTCCTATAAGAAGTTAGCCAAAAAGTAGCTTCGAAAAACGCTTAGGTTAAGTTTCAGAGTTGCTTCTAATGTACCAAAGCTGGACTTAGACATAATTTCACTCTCACAACATTATGGCTGGTTGGAGACAGTCCGAACCACAAGTACCGGGTCCATGGTTCTGGGCGTATACTGGGGGGACGGGGACGACTCCCATTAACCCCTGACTATACCGGGGATACGCTTATCACAATGCCTTTCTGGTCTGTGCTGAAGCAGGGCATTCTGGCAGCCAAGTGGCTTGACCTTTATTAGTGAGCCTGGTTACCCCCTCTCGGAACTACAGACTTAGAAATCGCCAGCTCATATACAGTGCATAAAATATATTTATATATACCCTTATACACCATTTTAATAAAAAATATCACAAAATTCTTCTAAGTCCCTCGGGAAGAGTGAAAGACGCGCACGTTCATTTTCAGAGCTCCTAGACCTTCCTATAAGAAGTTAGCCAAAAAGTTGCTTCGAAAAACGCTTAGGTTAAGTTTCAGAGTTGCTTCTAATGTACCAAAGCTGGACTTAGACATAATTTCACTCTCATAACATTATGGCTTGTTGGAGACAGTCCGAACCACAAGTACCGGGTCCATGGTTCTGGGCGTATACCGGGGGGACGGGGACGACTCCCATTAACCCCTGACTATACCGGGGATACGCTTATCACAATGCCTTTCTGGTCTGTGCTGAAGCAGGGCATTCTGGCAGCCAAGTGGCTTGACCTTTATTAGTGAGCCTGGTTACCCCCTCTCGGAACCACAGACTTAGAAATCGCCAGCTCATATACAGTGCATAAAATATATTTATATATATATATATATACCCTTATTCACCATTTTAATAAAAAATATCACAAAATTCTTCTAAGTCCCTCGGGAAGAGTGAAAGACGCGCACGTTCATTTTCAGAGCTCCTAGACATTCCTATAAGAAGTTAGCCAAAAAGTAGCTTCGAAAAAAACTTAGGTTAAGTTTCAGAGTTGCTTCTAATGTACCGAAGCTGGACTTAGACATAATTTCACTCTCACAACATTATGGCTGGTTGGAGACAGTTCGAACCACAAGTACCGGGTCCATGGTTCTGGGCGTATACTGGGGTGACGGGGACGACTCCCATTAACCCCTGACTATACCGGGGATACGCTTATCACAATGCCTTTCTGGTCTGTGCTGAAGCAGGGCATTCTGGCAGCCAAGTGGCTTGACCTTTATTAGTGAGCCTGGTTACCCCCTCTCGGAACCACAGACTTAGAAATCGCCAGCTCATATACAGTGCATAAAATATATTTATATATATATACCCTTATACACCATTTTAATAAAAAATATCACAAAATTCTTCTAAGTCCCTCGGGAAGAGTGAAAGACGCGCACGTTCATTTTCAGAGCTCCTAGACCTTCCTATAAGAAGTTAGACAAAAAGTAGCTTCGAAAAACGCTTAGGTTAAGTTTCAGAGTTGCTTCTAATGTACCAAAGCTGGACTTAGACATAATTTCACTCTCACAACATTATGGCTGGTTGGAGACAGTCCGAACAACAAGTACCGGGTCCATGGTTCTGGGCGTATACTGGGGTGACGGGGACGACTCCCATTAACCCCTGACTATACCGGGGATACGCTTATCACAATGCCTTTCTGGTCTGTGCTGAAGCAGGGCATTCTGGCAGCCAAGTGGCTTGACCTTTATTAGTGAGCCTGGTTACCCCCTCTCGGAACCACAGACTTAGAAATCGCCAGCTCATATACAGTGCATAAAATATATTTATACAGTATATATACCCTTATACACCATTTTAATAAAAAATATCACAAAATTCTTCTAAGTCCCTCGGGAAGAGTAAAAGACGCGCACGTTCATTTTCAGAGCTCCTAGACCTTCCTATAAGAAGTTAGCCAAAAAGTAGCTTCGAAAAACGCTTAGGTTAAGTTTCAGAGTTGCTTCTAATGTACCGAAGCTGGACTTAGACATAATTTCACTCTCACAACATTATGGCTGGTTGGAGACAGTTCGAACCACAAGTACCGGGTCCATGGTTCTGGGCGTATACTGGGGGGACGGGGACGACTCCCATTAACCCCTGACTATACCGGGGATACGCTTATCACAATGCCTTTCTGGTCTGTGCTGAAGCAGGGCATTCTGGCAGCCAAGTGGCTTGACCTTTATTAGTGAGTCTGGTTACCCCCTCTCGGAACTACAGACTTAGAAATCGCCAGCTCATATACAGTGCATAAAATATATTTATATATATACCCTTATACACCATTTTAATAAAAAATATCACAAAATTCTTCTAAGTCCCTCGGGAAGAGTGAAAGACGCGCACGTTCATTTTCAGAGCTCCTAGACCTTCCTATAAGAAGTTAGCCAAAAAGTAGCTTCGAAAAACGCTTAGGTTAAGTTTCAGAGTTGCTTCTAATGTACCAAAGCTGGACTTAGACATAATTTCACTCTCACAACATTATGGCTGGTTGGAGACAGTCCGAACCACAAGTACCGGGTCCATGGTTCTGGGCGTATACTGGGGGGACGGGGACGACTCCCATTAACCCCTGACTATACCGGGGATACGCTTATCACAATGCCTTTCTGGTCTGTGCTGAAGCAGGGCATTCTGGCAGCCAAGTGGCTTGACCTTTATTAGTGAGCCTGGTTACCCCCTCTCGGAACCACAGACTTAGAAATCGCCAGCTCATATACAGTGCATAAAATATATTTATATATATATATATACCCTTATACACCATTTTAATAAAAAATATCACAAAATTCTTCTAAGTCCCTCGGGAAGAGTGAAAGACGCGCACGTTCATTTTCAGAGCTCCTAGACATTCCTATAAGAAGTTAGCCAAAAAGTAGCTTCGAAAAAAACTTAGGTTAAGTTTCAGAGTTGCTTCTAATGTACCGAAGCTGGACTTAGACATAATTTCACTCTCACAACATTATGGCTGGTTGGAGACAGTTCGAACCACAAGTACCGGGTCCATGGTTCTGGGCGTATACTGGGGGGACGGGGGGGGACTCCCATTAACCCCTGAAAATACCGGGGATACGCTTATCACAATGCCTTTCTGGTCTGTGTTGAAGCAGGGCATTCTGGCAGCCAAGTGGCTTGACCTTTATTAGTGAGCCTGGTTACCCCCTCTCGGAGCCACAGACTTAGAAATCGCCAGCTCATATACAGTGCATAAAATATATTTATATATATATACCCTTATACACCATTTTAATAAAAAATATCACAAAATTCTTCTAAGTCCCTCGGGAAGAGTGAAAGACGCGCACGTTCATTTTTAGAGCTCCTAGACCTTCCTATAAGAAGTTAGCCAAAAAGTAGCTTCGAAAAACGCTTAGGTTAAGTTTCAGAGTTGCTTCTAATGTACCAAAGCTGGACTTAGACATAATTTCACTCTCACAACATTATGGCTGGTTGGAGACAGTCCGAACCACAAGTACCTGGTCCATGGTTCTGGGCGTATACTGGGGGGACGGGGACGACTCCCATTAACCCCTGACTATACCGGGGATACGCTTATCACAATGCCTTTCTGGTCTGTGCTGAAGCAGGGCATTCTGGCAGCCAAGTGGCTTGACCTTTATTAGTGAGCCTGGTTACCCCCTCTCGGAACTACAGACTTAGAAATCGCAAGCTCATATACAGTGCATAAAATATATTTATATATACCCTTATACACCATTTTAATAAAAAATATCACAAAATTCTTCTAAGTCCCTCGGGAAGAGTGAAAGACGCGCACGTTCATTTTCAGAGCTCCTAGACCTTCCTATAAGAAGTTAGCCAAAAAGTAGCTTCGAAAAACGCTTAGGTTAAGTTTCAGAGTTGCTTCTAATGTACCAAAGCTGGACTTAGACATAATTTCACTCTCACAACATTATGGCATGTTGGAGACAGTCCGAACCACAAGTACCGGGTCCATGGTACTGGGCTTATACCGGGGGGACGGGGACGACTCCCATTAACCCCTGACTATACCGGGGATACGCTTATCACAATGCCTTTCTGGTCTGTGCTGAAGCAGGGCATTCTGGCAGCCAAGTGGCTTGACCTTTATTAGTGAGCCTGGTTACCCCCTCTCGGAACCACAGAATTAGAAATCGCCAGCTCATATACAGTGCATAAAATATATTTATATATATATACCCTTATACACCATTTTAATAAAAAATATCACAAAATTCTTCTAAGTCCCTCGGGAAGAGTGAAAGACGCGCACGTTCATTTTCAGAGCTCCTAGACCTTCCTATAAGAAGTTAGCCAAAAAGTTGCTTCGAAAAACGCTTAGGTTAAGTTTCAGAGTTGCTTCTAATGTACCAAAGCTGGACTTAGACATAATTTCACTCTCATAACATTATGGCTTGTTGGAGACAGTCCGAACCACAAGTACCGGGTCCATGGTTCTGGGCGTATACCGGGGGGACGGGGACGACTCCCATTAACCCCTGACTATACCGGGGATACGCTTATCACAATGCCTTTCTGGTCTGTGCTGAAGCAGGGCATTCTGGCAGCCAAGTGGCTTGACCTTTATTAGTGAGCCTGGTTACCCCCTCTCGGAACCACAGACTTAGAAATCGCCAGCTCATATACAGTGCATAAAATATATTTATATATATATATATACCCTTATACACCATTTTAATAAAAAATATCACAAAATTCTTCTAAGTCCCTCGGGAAGAGTGAAAGACGCGCACGTTCATTTTCAGAGCTCCTAGACATTCCTATAAGAAGTTAGCCAAAAAGTAGCTTCGAAAAAAACTTAGGTTAAGTTTCAGAGTTGCTTCTAATGTACCGAAGCTGGACTTAGACATAATTTCACTCTCACAACATTATGGCTGGTTGGAGACAGTTCGAACCACAAGTACCGGGTCCATGGTTCTGGGCGTATACTGGGGTGACGGGGACGACTCCCATTAACTCCTGACTATACCGGGGATACGCTTATCACAATGCCTTTCTGGTCTGTGCTGAAGCAGGGCATTCTGGCAGCCAAGTGGCTTGACCTTTATTAGTGAGCCTGGTTACCCCCTCTCGGAACCACAGACTTAGAAATCGCCAGCTCATATACAGTGCATAAAATATATTTATATATATATACCCTTATACACCATTTTAATAAAAAATATCACAAAATTCTTCTAAGTCCCTCGGGAAGAGTGAAAGACGCGCACGTTCATTTTCAGAGCTCCTAGACCTTCCTATAAGAAGTTAGCCAAAAAGTAGCTTCGAAAAACGCTTAGGTTAAGTTTCAGAGTTGCTTCTAATGTACCAAAGCTGGACTTAGACATAATTTCACTCTCATAACATTATGGCTTGTTGGAGACAGTCCGAACCACAAGTACCGGGTCCATGGTTCTGGGCGTATACCGGGGGGACGGGGACGACTCCCATTAACCCCTGACTATACCGGGGATACGCTTATCACAATGCCTTTCTGGTCTGTGCTGAAGCAGGGCATTCTGGCAGCCAAGTGGCTTGACCTTTATTAGTGAGCCTGGTTACCCCCTCTCGGAACCACAGACTTAGAAATCGCCAGCTCATATACAGTGCATAAAATATATTTATATATATATATATACCCTTATACACCATTTTAATAAAAAATATCACAAAATTCTT
Source organism: Ascaphus truei (assembly GCF_040206685.1). Lineage (NCBI taxonomy): Eukaryota > Metazoa > Chordata > Amphibia > Anura > Ascaphidae > Ascaphus > Ascaphus truei. The sequence goes on from NC_134485.1 coordinate 134,330,229, forward strand.
CTAAGTCCCTCGGGAAGAGTGAAAGACGCGCACGTTCATTTTCAGAGCTCCTAGACATTCCTATAAGAAGTTAGCCAAAAAGTAGCTTCGAAAAAAACTTAGGTTAAGTTTCAGAGATGCTTCTAATGTACCGAAGCTGGACTTAGACATAATTTCACTCTCACAACATTATGGCTGGTTGGAGACAGTTCGAACCACAAGTACCGGGTCCATGGTTCTGGGCGTATACTGGGGTGACGGGGACGACTCCCATTAACCCCTGACTATACCGGGGATACGCTTATCACAATGCCTTTCTGGTCTGTGCTGAAGCAGGGCATTCTGGCAGCCAAGTGGCTTGACCTTTATTAGTGAGCCTGGTTACCCCCTCTCGGAACCACAGACTTAGAAATCGCCAGCTCATATACAGTGCATAAAATATATTTATATATATATACCCTTATACACCATTTTAATAAAAAATATCACAAAATTCTTCTAAGTCCCTCGGGAAGAGTGAAAGACGCGCACGTTCATTTTCAGAGCTCCTAGACCTTCCTATAAGAAGTTAGCCAAAAAGTAGCTTCGAAAAACGCTTAGGTTAAGTTTCAGAGTTGCTTCTAATGTACCAAAGCTGGACTTAGACATAATTTCACTCTCACAACATTATGGCTGGTTGGAGACAGTCCGAACAACAAGTACCGGGTCCATGGTTCTGGGCGTATACTGGGGTGACGGGGACGACTCCCATTAACCCCTGACTATACCGGGGATACGCTTAACACAATGCCTTTCTGGTCTGTGCTGAAGCAGGGCATTCTGGCAGCCAAGTGGCTTGACCTTTATTAGTGAGCCTGGTTACCCCCTCTCGGAACCACAGACTTAGAAATCGCCAGCTCATATACAGTGCATAAAATATATTTATACAGTATATATACCCTTATACACCATTTTAATAAAAAATATCACAAAATTCTTCTAAGTCCCTCGGGAAGAGTAAAAGACGCGCACGTTCATTTTCAGAGCTCCTAGACCTTCCTATAAGAAGTTAGCCAAAAAGTAGCTTCGAAAAACGCTTACAGTAGGTTAAGTTTCAGAGTTGCTTCTAATGTACCGAAGCTGGACTTAGACATAATTTCACTCTCACAACATTATGGCTGGTTGGAGACAGTTCGAACCACAAGTACCGGGTCCATGGTTCTGGGCGTATACTGGGGGGACGGGGACGACTCCCATTAACCCCTGACTATACCGGGGATACGCTTATCACAATGCCTTTCTGGTCTGTGCTGAAGCAGGGCATTCTGGCAGCCAAGTGGCTTGACCTTTATTAGTGAGTCTGGTTACCCCCTCTCGGAACTACAGACTTAGAAATCGCCAGCTCATATACAGTGCATAAAATATATTTATATATATACCCTTATACACCATTTTAATAAAAAATATCACAAAATTCTTCTAAGTCCCTCGGGAAGAGTGAAAGACGCGCACGTTCATTTTCAGAGCTCCTAGACCTTCCTATAAGAAGTTAGCCAAAAAGTAGCTTCGAAAAACGCTTAGGTTAAGTTTCAGAGTTGCTTCTAATGTACCAAAGCTGGACTTAGACATAATTTCACTCTCACAACATTATGGCTGGTTGGAGACAGTCCGAACCACAAGTACCGGGTCCATGGTTCTGGGCGTATACTGGGGGGACGGGGACGACTCCCATTAACCCCTGACTATACCGGGGATACGCTTATCACAATGCCTTTCTGGTCTGTGCTGAAGCAGGGCATTCTGGCAGCCAAGTGGCTTGACCTTTATTAGTGAGCCTGGTTACCCCCTCTCGGAACTACAGACTTAGAAATCGCCAGCTCATATACAGTGCATAAAATATATTTATATATATATACCCTTATACACCATTTTAATAAAAAATATCACAAAATTCTTCTAAGTCCCTCGGGAAGAGTGAAAGACGCGCACGTTCATTTTCAGAGCTCCTAGACCTTCCTATAAGAAGTTAGCCAAAAAGTAGCTTCGAAAAACGCTTAGGTTAAGTTTCAGAGTTGCTTCTAATGTACCAAAGCTGGACTTAGACATAATTTCACTCTCACAACATTATGGCTGGTTGGAGACAGTCCGAACAACAAGTACCGGGTCCATGGTTCTGGGCGTATACTGGGGTGACGGGGACGACTCCCATTAACCCCTGACTATACCGGGGATACGCTTATCACAATGCCTTTCTGGTCTGTGCTGAAGCAGGGCATTCTGGCAGCCAAGTGGCTTGACCTTTATTAGTGAGCCTGGTTACCCCCTCTCGGAACCACAGACTTAGAAATCGCCAGCTCATATACAGTGCATAAAATATATTTATACAGTATATATACCCTTATACACCATTTTAATAAAAAATATCACAAAATTCTTCTAAGTCCCTCGGGAAGAGTAAAAGACGCGCACGTTCATTTTCAGAGCTCCTAGACCTTCCTATAAGAAGTTAGCCAAAAAGTAGCTTCGAAAAACGCTTAGGTTAAGTTTCAGAGTTGCTTCTAATGTACCGAAGCTGGACTTAGACATAATTTCACTCTCACAACATTATGGCTGGTTGGAGACAGTTCGAACCACAAGTACCGGGTCCATGGTTCTGGGCGTATACTGGGGGGACGGGGACGACTCCCATTAACCCCTGACTATACCGGGGATACGCTTATCACAATGCCTTTCTGGTCTGTGCTGAAGCAGGGCATTCTGGCAGCCAAGTGGCTTGACCTTTATTAGTGAGTCTGGTTACCCCCTCTCGGAACTACAGACTTAGAAATCGCCAGCTCATATACAGTGCATAAAATATATTTATATATATACCCTTATACACCATTTTAATAAAAAATATCACAAAATTCTTCTAAGTCCCTCGGGAAGAGTGAAAGACGCGCACGTTCATTTTCAGAGCTCCTAGACCTTCCTATAAGAAGTTAGCCAAAAAGTAGCTTCGAAAAACGCTTAGGTTAAGTTTCAGAGTTGCTTCTAATGTACCAAAGCTGGACTTAGACATAATTTCACTCTCACAACATTATGGCTGGTTGGAGACAGTCCGAACCACAAGTACCGGGTCCATGGTTCTGGGCGTATACTGGGGGGACGGGGACGACTCCCATTAACCCCTGACTATACCGGGGATACGCTTATCACAATGCCTTTCTGGTCTGTGCTGAAGCAGGGCATTCTGGCAGCCAAGTGGCTTGACCTTTATTAGTGAGCCTGGTTACCCCCTCTCGGAACTACAGACTTAGAAATCGCCAGCTCATATACAGTGCATAAAATATATTTATATATACCCTTATACACCATTTTAATAAAAAATATCACAAAATTCTTCTAAGTCCCTCGGGAAGAGTGAAAGACGCGCACGTTCATTTTCAGAGCTCCTAGACCTTCCTATAAGAAGTTAGCCAAAAAGTAGCTTCGAAAAACGCTTAGGTTAAGTTTCAGAGTTGCTTCTAATGTACCAAAGCTGGACTTAGACATAATTTCACTCTCATAACATTATGGCTTGTTGGAGACAGTCCGAACCACAAGTACCGGGTCCATGGTTCTGGGCGTATACCGGGGGGACGGGGACGACTCCCATTAACCCCTGACTATACCGGGGATACGCTTATCACAATGCCTTTCTGGTCTGTGCTGAAGCAGGGCATTCTGGCAGCCAAGTGGCTTGACCTTTATTAGTGAGCCTGGTTACCCCCTCTCGGAACTACAGACTTAGAAATCGCCAGCTCATATACAGTGCATAAAATATATTTATATATACCCTTATACACCATTTTAATAAAAAATATCACAAAATTCTTCTAAGTCCCTCGGGAAGAGTGAAAGACGCGCACGTTCATTTTCAGAGCTCCTAGACCTTCCTATAAGAAGTTAGCCAAAAAGTAGCTTCGAAAAACGCTTAGGTTAAGTTTCAGAGTTGCTTCTAATGTACCAAAGCTGGACTTAGACATAATTTCACTCTCATAACATTATGGCTTGTTGGAGACAGTCCGAACCACAAGTACCGGGTCCATGGTTCTGGGCGTATACCGGGGGGACGGGGACGACTCCCATTAACCCCTGACTATACCGGGGATACGCTTATCACAATGCCTTTCTGGTCTGTGCTGAAGCAGGGCATTCTGGCAGCCAAGTGGCTTGACCTTTATTAGTGAGCCTGGTTACCCCCTCTCGGAACCACAGACTTAGAAATCGCCAGCTCATATACAGTGCATAAAATATATTTATATATATATATATACCCTTATACACCATTTTAATAAAAAATATCACAAAATTCTTCTAAGTCCCTCGGGAAGAGTGAAAGACGCGCACGTTCATTTTCAGAGCTCCTAGACATTCCTATAAGAAGTTAGCCAAAAAGTAGCTTCGAAAAAAACTTAGGTTAAGTTTCAGAGTTGCTTCTAATGTACCGAAGCTGGACTTAGACATAATTTCACTCTCACAACATTATGGCTGGTTGGAGACAGTTCGAACCACAAGTACCGGGTCCATGGTTCTGGGCGTATACTGGGGGGACGGGGGGGGACTCCCATTAACCCCTGAAAATACCGGGGATACGCTTATAACAATGCCTTTCTGGTCTGTGTTGAAGCAGGGCATTCTGGCAGCCAAGTGGCTTGACCTTTATTAGTGAGCCTGGTTACCCCCTCTCGGAGCCACAGACTTAGAAATCGCCAGCTCATATACAGTGCATAAAATATATTTATATATATACCCTTATACACCATTTTAATAAAAAATATCACAAAATTCTTCTAAGTCCCTCGGGAAGAGTGAAAGACGCGCACGTTCATTTTCAGAGCTCCTAGACCTTCCTATAAGAAGTTAGCCAAAAAGTAGCTTCGAAAAACGCTTAGGTTAAGTTTCAGAGTTGCTTCTAATGTACCAAAGCTGGACTTAGACATAATTTCACTCTCACAACATTATGGCTGGTTGGAGACAGTCCGAACCACAAGTACCGGGTCCATGGTTCTGGGCGTATACTGGGGGGACGGGGACGACTCCCATTAACCCCTGACTATACCGGGGATACGCTTATCACAATGCCTTTCTGGTCTGTGCTGAAGCAGGGCATTCTGGCAGCCAAGTGGCTTGACCTTTATTAGTGAGCCTGGTTACCCCCTCTCGGAACTACAGACTTAGAAATCGCCAGCTCATATACAGTGCATAAAATATATTTATATATACCCTTATACACCATTTTAATAAAAAATATCACAAAATTCTTCTAAGTCCCTCGGGAAGAGTGAAAGACGCGCACGTTCATTTTCAGAGCTCCTAGACCTTCCTATAAGAAGTTAGCCAAAAAGTAGCTTCGAAAAACGCTTAGGTTAAGTTTCAGAGTTGCTTCTAATGTACCAAAGATGGACTTAGACATAATTTCACTCTCATAACATTATGGCTTGTTGGAGACAGTCCGAACCACAAGTACCGGGTCCATGGTTCTGGGCGTATACCGGGGGGACGGGGACGACTCCCATTAACCCCTGACTATACCGGGGATACGCTTATCACAATGCCTTTCTGGTCTGTGCTGAAGCAGGGCATTCTGGCAGCCAAGTGGCTTGACCTTTATTAGTGAGCCTGGTTACCCCCTCTCGGAACCACAGACTTAGAAATCGCCAGCTCATATACAGTGCATAAAATATATTTATATATATATATATACCCTTATACACCATTTTAATAAAAAATATCACAAAATTCTTCTAAGTCCCTCGGGAAGAGTGAAAGACGCGCACGTTCATTTTCAGAGCTCCTAGACATTCCTATAAGAAGTTAGCCAAAAAGTAGCTTCGAAAAAAACTTAGGTTAAGTTTCAGAGTTGCTTCTAATGTACCGAAGCTGGACTTAGACATAATTTCACTCTCACAACATTATGGCTGGTTGGAGACAGTTCGAACCACAAGTACCGGGTCCATGGTTCTGGGCGTATACTGGGGGGACGGGGGGGGACTCCCATTAACCCCTGAAAATACCGGGGATACGCTTATCACAATGCCTTTCTGGTCTGTGTTGAAGCAGGGCATTCTGGCAGCCAAGTGGCTTGACCTTTATTAGTGAGCCTGGTTACCCCCTCTCGGAGCCACAGACTTAGAAATCGCCAGCTCATATACAGTGCATAAAATATATTTATATATATATACCCTTATACACCATTTTAATAAAAAATATCACAAAATTCTTCTAAGTCCCTCGGGAAGAGTGAAAGACGCGCACGTTCATTTTTAGAGCTCCTAGACCTTCCTATAAGAAGTTAGCCAAAAAGTAGCTTCGAAAAACGCTTAGGTTAAGTTTCAGAGTTGCTTCTAATGTACCAAAGCTGGACTTAGACATAATTTCACTCTCACAACATTATGGCTGGTTGGAGACAGTCCGAACCACAAGTACCTGGTCCATGGTTCTTGGCGTATACTGGGACGACGGGGACGACTCCCATTAACCCCTGACTATACCGGGGATACGCTTATCACAATGCCTTTCTGGTCTGTGCTGAAGCAGGGCATTCTGGCAGCCAAGTGGCTTGACCTTTATTAGTGAGCCTGGTTACCCCCTCTCGGAACTACAGACTTAGAAATCGCAAGCTCATATACAGTGCATAAAATATATTTATATATACCCTTATTCACCATTTTAATAAAAAATATCACAAAATTCTTCTAAGTCCCTCGGGAAGAGTGAAAGACGCGCACGTTCATTTTCAGAGCTCCTAGACCTTCCTATAAGAAGTTAGCCAAAAAGTAGCTTCGAAAAACGCTTAGGTTAAGTTTCAGAGTTGCTTCTAATGTACCAAAGCTGGACTTAGACATAATTTCACTCTCACAACATTATGGCTTGTTGGAGACAGTCCGAACCACAAGTACCGGGTCCATGGTACTGGGCTTATACCGGGGGGACGGGGACGACTCCCATTAACCCCTGACTATACCGGGGATACGCTTATCACAATGCCTTTCTGGTCTGTGCTGAAGCAGGGCATTCTGGCAGCCAAGTGGCTTGACCTTTATTAGTGAGCCTGGTTACCCCCTCTCGGAACCACAGAATTAGAAATCGCCAGCTCATATACAGTGCATAAAATATATTTATATATATATACCCTTATACACCATTTTAATAAAAAATATCACAAAATTCTTCTAAGTCCCTCGGGAAGAGTGAAAGACGCGCACGTTCATTTTCAGAGCTCCTAGACCTTCCTATAAGAAGTTAGCCAAAAAGTAGCTTCGAAAAACGCTTAGGTTAAGTTTCAGAGTTGCTTCTAATGTACCGAAGCTGGACTTAGACATAATTTCACTCTCACAACATTATGGCTGGTTGGAGACAGTTCGAACCACAAGTACCGGGTCCATGGTTCTGGGCGTATACTGGGGGGACGGGGACGACTCCCATTAACCCCTGACTATACCGGGGATACGCTTATCACAATGCCTTTCTGGTCTGTGCTGAAGCAGGGCATTCTGGCAGCCAAGTGGCTTGACCTTTATTAGTGAGTCTGGTTACCCCCTCTCGGAACTACAGACTTAGAAATCGCCAGCTCATATACAGTGCATAAAATATATTTATATATATACCCTTATACACCATTTTAATAAAAAATATCACAAAATTCTTCTAAGTCCCTCGGGAAGAGTGAAAGACGCGCACGTTCATTTTCAGAGCTCCTAGACCTTCCTATAAGAAGTTAGCCAAAAAGTAGCTTCGAAAAACGCTTAGGTTAAGTTTCAGAGTTGCTTCTAATGTACCAAAGCTGGACTTAGACATAATTTCACTCTCACAACATTATGGCTGGTTGGAGACAGTCCGAACCACAAGTACCTGGTCCATGGTTCTGGGCGTATACTGGGGGGACGGGGACGACTCCCATTAACCCCTGACTATACCGGGGATACGCTTATCACAATGCCTTTCTGGTCTGTGCTGAAGCAGGGCATTCTGGCAGCCAAGTGGCTTGACCTTTATTAGTGAGCCTGGTTACCCCGTCTCGGAACTACAGACTTAGAAATCGCAAGCTCATATACAGTGCATAAAATATATTTATATATACCCTTATACACCATTTTAATAAAAAATATCACAAAATTCTTCTAAGTCCCTCGGGAAGAGTGAAAGACGCGCACGTTCATTTTCAGAGCTCCTAGACCTTCCTATAAGAAGTTAGCCAAAAAGTAGCTTCGAAAAACGCTTAGGTTAAGTTTCAGAGTTGCTTCTAATGTACCAAAGCTGGACTTAGACATAATTTCACTCTCACAACATTATGGCTTGTTGGAGACAGTCCGAACCACAAGTACCGGGTCCATGGTACTGGGCTTATACCGGGGGGACGGGGACGACTCCCATTAACCCCTGACTATACCGGGGATACGCTTATCACAATGCCTTTCTGGTCTGTGCTGAAGCAGGGCATTCTGGCAGCCAAGTGGCTTGACCTTTATTAGTGAGCCTGGTTACCCCCTCTCGGAACCACAGAATTAGAAATCGCCAGCTCATATACAGTGCATAAAATATATTTATATATATATACCCTTATACACCATTTTAATAAAAAATATCACAAAATTCTTCTAAGTCCCTCGGGAAGAGTGAAAGACGCGCACGTTCATTTTCAGAGCTCCTAGACCTTCCTATAAGAAGTTAGCCAAAAAGTAGCTTCGAAAAACGCTTAGGTTAAGTTTCAGAGTTGCTTCTAATGTACCGAAGCTGGACTTAGACATAATTTCACTCTCACAACATTATGGCTGGTTGGAGACAGTTCGAACCACAAGTACCGGGTCCATGGTTCTGGGCGTATACTGAGGGGACGGGGACGACTCCCATTAACCCCTGACTATACCGGGGATACGCTTATCACAATGCCTTTCTGGTCTGTGCTGAAGCAGGGCATTCTGGCAGCCAAGTGGCTTGACCTTTATTAGTGAGTCTGGTTACCCCCTCTCGGAACTACAGACTTAGAAATCGCCAGCTCATATACAGTGCATAAAATATATTTATATATATACCCTTATACACCATTTTAATAAAAAATATCACAAAATTCTTCTAAGTCCCTCGGGAAGAGTGAAAGACGCGCACGTTCATTTTCAGAGCTCCTAGACCTTCCTATAAGAAGTTAGCCAAAAAGTAGCTTCGAAAAACGCTTAGGTTAAGTTTCAGAGTTGCTTCTAATGTACCAAAGCTGGACTTAGACATAATTTCACTCTCACAACATTATGGCTGGTTGGAGACAGTCCGAACCACAAGTACCGGGTCCATGGTTCTGGGCGTATACTGGGGGGACGGGGACGACTCCCATTAACCCCTGACTATACCGGGGATACGCTTATCCCAATGCCTTTCTGGTCTGTGCTGAAGCAGGGCATTCTGGCAGCCAAGTGGCTTGACCTTTATTAGTGAGCCTGGTTACCCCCTCTCGGAACTACAGACTTAGAAATCGCCAGCTCATATACAGTGCATAAAATATATTTATATATACCCTTATACACCATTTTAATAAAAAATATCACAAAATTCTTCTAAGTCCCTCGGGAAGAGTGAAAGACGCGCACGTTCATTTTCAGAGCTCCTAGACCTTCATATAAGAAGTTAGCCAAAAAGTAGCTTCGAAAAACGCTTAGGTTAAGTTTCAGAGTTGCTTCTAATGTACCAAAGCTGGACTTAGACATAATTTCACTCTCACAACATTATGGCTTGTTGGAGACAGTCCGAACCACAAGTACCGGGTCCATGGTTCTGGGCGTATACCGGGGGGACGGGGACGACTCCCATTAACCCCTGACTATACCGGGGATACGCTTATCACAATGCCTTTCTGGTCTGTGCTGAAGCAGGGCATTCTGGCAGCCAAGTGGCTTGACCTTTATTAGTGAGCCTGGTTACCCCCTCTCGGAACCACAGACTTAGAAATTGCCAGCTCATGTACAGTGCATAAAATATATTTTTATATATATATATACCCTTATACACCATTTTAATAAAAAATATCACAAAATTCTTCTAAGTCCCTCGGGAAGAGTGAAAGACGCGCACGTTCATTTTCAGAGCTCCTAGACCTTCCTATAAGAAGTTTGCCAAAAAGTAGCTTCGAAAAACGCTTAGGTTAAGTTTCAGAGTTGCTTCTAATGTACCAAAGCTGGACTTAGACATAATTTCACTCTCACAACATTATGGCTTGTTGGAGACAGTCCGAACCACAAGTACCGGGTCCATGGTTCTGGGCGTATACCGGGGGGACGGGGACGACTCCCATTAACCCCTGACTATACCGGGGATACGCTTATCACAATGCCTTTCTGGTCTGTGCTGAAGCAGGGCATTCTGGCAGCCAAGTGGCTTGACCTTTATTAGTGAGCCTGGTTACCCCCTCTCGGAACCACAGACTTAGAAATCGCCAGCTCATATACAGTGCATAAAATATATTTATATATATATATATACCCTTATACACCATTTTAATAAAAAATATCACAAAATTCTTCTAAGTCCCTCGGGAAGAGTGAAAGACGCGCACGTTCATTTTCAGAGCTCCTAGACATTCCTATAAGAAGTTAGCCAAAAAGTAGCTTCGAAAAAAACTTAGGTTAAGTTTCAGAGTTGCTTCTAATGTACCGAAGCTGGACTTAGACATAATTTCACTCTCACAACATTATGGCTGGTTGGAGACAGTTCGAACCACAAGTACCGGGTCCATGGTTCTGGGCGTATACTGGGGGGACGGGGGGGGACTCCCATTAACCCCTGAAAATACCGGGGATACGCTTATCACAATGCCTTTCTGGTCTGTGCTGAAGCAGGGCATTCTGGCAGCCAAGTGGCTTGACCTTTATTAGTGAGCCTGGTTACCCCCTCTCGGAACTACAGACTTGGAAATCGCAAGCTCATATACAGTGCATAAAATATATTTATATATACCCTTATACACCATTTTAATAAAAAATATCACAAAATTCTTCTAAGTCCCTCGGGAAGAGTGAAAGACGCGCACGTTCATTTTCAGAGCTCCTAGACCTTCCTATAAGAAGTTAGCCAAAAAGTAGCTTCGAAAAACGCTTAGGTTAAGTTTCAGAGTTGCTTCTAATGTACCAAAGCTGGACTTAGACATAATTTCACTCTCACAACATTATGGCTTGTTGGAGACAGTCCGAACCACAAGTACCGGGTCCATGGTACTGGGCTTATACCGGGGGGACGGGGACGACTCCCATTAACCCCTGACTATACCGGGGATACGCTTATCACAATGCCTTTCTGTTCTGTGCTGAAGCAGGGCATTCTGGCAGCCAAGTGGCTTGACCTTTATTAGTGAGCCTGGTTACCCCCTCTCGGAACCACAGAATTAGAAATCGCCAGCTCATATACAGTGCATAAAATATATTTATATATATATACCCTTATACACCATTTTAATAAAAAATATCACAAAATTCTTCTAAGTCCCTCGGGAAGAGTGAAAGACGCGCACGTTCATTTTCAGAGCTCCTAGACCTTCCTATAAGAAGTTAGCCAAAAAGTAGCTTCGAAAAACGCTTAGGTTAAGTTTCAGAGTTGCTTCTAATGTACCAAAGCTGGACTTAGACATAATTTCACTCTCACAACATTATGGCTTGTTGGAGACAGTCCGAACCACAAGTACCGGGTCCATGGTTCTGGGCGTATACCGGGGGGACGGGGACGACTCCCATTAACCCCTGACTATACCGGGGATACGCTTATCACAATGCCTTTCTGGTCTGTGCTGAAGCAGGGCATTCTGGCAGCCAAGTGGCTTGACCTTTATTAGTGAGCCTGGTTACCCCCTCTCGGAACCAAAGACTTAGAAATTGCCAGCTCATGTACAGTGCATAAAATATATTTATATATATATATATATATACCCTTATACACCATTTTAATAAAAAATATCACAAAATTCTTCTAAGTCCCTCGGGAAGAGTGAAAGACGCGCACGTTCATTTTCAGAGCTCCTAGACATTCCTATAAGAAGTTAGCCAAAAAGTAGCTTCGAAAAAAACTTAGGTTAAGTTTCAGAGTTGCTTCTAATGTACCGAAGCTGGACTTAGACATAATTTCACTCTCACAACATTATGGCTGGTTGGAGACAGTTCGAACCACAAGTACCGGGTCCATGGTTCTGGGCGTATACTGGGGGGACGGGGACGACTCCCATTAACCCCTGACTATACCGGGGATACGCTTATCACAATGCCTTTCTGGTCTGTGCTGAAGCAGGGCATTCTGGCAGCCAAGTGGCTTGACCTTTATTAGTGAGTCTGGTTACCCCCTCTCGGAACTACAGACTTAGAAATCGCCAGCTCATATACAGTGCATAAAATATATTTATATATATACCCTTATACACCATTTTAATAAAAAATATCACAAAATTCTTCTAAGTCCCTCGGGAAGAGTGAAAGACGCGCACGTTCATTTTCAGAGCTCCTAGACCTTCCTATAAGAAGTTAGCCAAAAAGTAGCTTCGAAAAACGCTTAGGTTAAGTTTCAGAGTTGCTTCTAATGTACCAAAGCTGGACTTAGACATAATTTCACTCTCACAACATTATGGCTTGTTGGAGACAGTCCGAACCACAAGTACCGGGTCCATGGTTCTGGGCGTATACCGGGGGGACGGGGACGACTCCCATTAACCCCTGACTATACCGGGGATACGCTTATCACAATGCCTTTCTGGTCTGTGCTGAAGCAGGGCATTCTGGCAGCCAAGTGGCTTGACCTTTATTAGTGAGCCTGGTTACCCCCTCTCGGAACCACAGACTTAGAAATCGCCAGCTCATATACAGTGCATAAAATATATTTATATATATATATATACCCTTATACACCATTTTAATAAAAAATATCACAAAATTCTTCTAAGTCCCTCGGGAAGAGTGAAAGACGCGCACGTTCATTTTCAGAGCTCCTAGACATTCCTATAAGAAGTTAGCCAAAAAGTAGCTTCGAAAAAAACTTAGGTTAAGTTTCAGAGTTGCTTCTAATGTACCAAAGCTGGACTTAGACATAATTTCACTCTCACAACATTATGGCTGGTTGGACACAGTTCGAACCACAAGTACCGGGTCCATGGTTCTGGGCGTATACTGGGGGGACGGGGACGACTCCCATTAACCCCTGACTATACCGGGGATACGCTTATCACAATGCCTTTCTGGTCTGTGCTGAAGCAGGGCATTCTGGCAGCCAAGTGGCTTGACCTTTATTAGTGAGTCTGGTTACCCCCTCTCGGAACTACAGACTTAGAAATCGCCAGCTCATATACAGTGCATAAAATATATTTATATATATACCCTTATACACCATTTTAATAAAAAATATCACAAAATTCTTCTAAGTCCCTCGGGAAGAGTGAAAGACGCGCACGTTCATTTTCAGAGCTCCTAGACCTTCCTATAAGAAGTTAGCCAAAAAGTAGCTTCGAAAAACGCTTAGGTTAAGTTTCAGAGTTGCTTCTAATGTACCAAAGCTGGACTTAGACATAATTTCACTCTCACAACATTATGGCTGGTTGGAGACAGTCCGAACCACAAGTACCGGGTCCATGGTTCTGGGCGTATACTGGGGGGACGGGGACGACTCCCATTAACCCCTGACTATACCGGGGATACGCTTATCACAATGCCTTTCTGGTCTGTGCTGAAGCAGGGCATTCTGGCAGCCAAGTGGCTTGACCTTTATTAGTGAGCCTGGTTACCCCCTCTCGGAACTACAGACTTAGAAATCGCCAGCTCATATACAGTGCATAAAATATATTTATATATACCCTTATACACCATTTTAATAAAAAATATCACAAAATTCTTCTAAGTCCCTCGGGAAGAGTGAAAGACGCGCACGTTCATTTTCAGAGCTCCTAGACCTTCCTATAAGAAGTTAGCCAAAAAGTAGCTTCGAAAAACGCTTAGGTTAAGTTTCAGAGTTGCTTCTAATGTACCAAAGCTGGACTTAGACATAATTTCACTCTCACAACATTATGGCTTGTTGGAGACAGTCCGAACCACAAGTACCGGGTCCATGGTTCTGGGCGTATACCGGGGGGACGGGGACGACTCCCATTAACCCCTGACTATACCGGGGATACGCTTATCACAATGCCTTTCTGGTCTGTGCTGAAGCAGGGCATTCTGGCAGCCAAGTGGCTTGACCTTTATTAGTGAGCCTGGTTACCCCCTCTCGGAACCACAGACTTAGAAATCGCCAGCTCATATACAGTGCATAAAATATATTTATATATATATATATACCCTTATACACCATTTTAATAAAAAATATCACAAAATTCTTCTAAGTCCCTCGGGAAGAGTGAAAGACGCGCACGTTCATTTTCAGAGCTCCTAGACATTCCTATAAGAAGTTAGCCAAAAAGTAGCTTCGAAAAAAACTTAGGTTAAGTTTCAGAGTTGCTTCTAATGTACCAAAGCTGGACTTAGACATAATTTCACTCTCACAACATTATGGCTGGTTGGACACAGTTCGAACCACAAGTACCGGGTCCATGGTTCTGGGCGTATACTGGGGGGACGGGGACGACTCCCATTAACCCCTGACTATACCGGGGATACGCTTATCACAATGCCTTTCTGGTCTGTGCTGAAGCAGGGCATTCTGGCAGCCAAGTGGCTTGACCTTTATTAGTGAGTCTGGTTACCCCCTCTCGGAACTACAGACTTAGAAATCGCCAGCTCATATACAGTGCATAAAATATATTTATATATATACCCTTATACACCATTTTAATAAAAAATATCACAAAATTCTTCTAAGTCCCTCGGGAAGAGTGAAAGACGCGCACGTTCATTTTCAGAGCTCCTAGACCTTCCTATAAGAAGTTAGCCAAAAAGTAGCTTCGAAAAACGCTTAGGTTAAGTTTCAGAGTTGCTTCTAATGTACCAAAGCTGGACTTAGACATAATTTCACTCTCACAACATTATGGCTGGTTGGAGACAGTCCGAACCACAAGTACCGGGTCCATGGTTCTGGGCGTATACTGGGGGGACGGGGACGACTCCCATTAACCCCTGACTATACCGGGGATACGCTTATCACAATGCCTTTCTGGTCTGTGCTGAAGCAGGGCATTCTGGCAGCCAAGTGGCTTGACCTTTATTAGTGAGCCTGCTTACCCCCTCTCGGAACCACAGAATTAGAAATCGCCAGCTCATATACATTGCATAAAATATATTTATATATATATACCCTTATACACCATTTTAATAAAAAATATCACAAAATTCTTCTAAGTCCCTCGGGAAGAGTGAAAGACGCGCAGGTTCATTTTCAGAGCTCCTAGACCTTCCTATAAGAAGTTAGCCAAAAAGTAGCTTCGAAAAACGCTTAGGTTAAGTTTCAGAGTTGCTTCTAATGTACCGAAGCTGGACTTAGACATAATTTCACTCTCACAACATTATGGCTGGTTGGACACAGTTCGAACCACAAGTACCGGGTCCATGGTTCTGGGCGTATACTGGGGGGACGGGGACGACTCCCATTAACCCCTGACTATACCGGGGATACGCTTATCACAATGCCTTTCTGGTCTGTGCTGAAGCAGGGCATTCTGGCAGCCAAGTGGCTTGACCTTTATTAGTGAGTCTGGTTACCCCCTCTCGGAACTACAGACTTAGAAATCGCCAGCTCATATACAGTGCATAAAATATATTTATATATATACCCTTATACACCATTTTAATAAAAAATATCACAAAATTCTTCTAAGTCCCTCGGGAAGAGTGAAAGACGCGCACGTTCATTTTCAGAGCTCCTAGACCTTCCTATAAGAAGTTAGCCAAAAAGTAGCTTCGAAAAACGCTTAGGTTAAGTTTCAGAGTTGCTTCTAATGTACCAAAGCTGGACTTAGACATAATTTCACTCTCACAACATTATGGCTGGTTGGAGACAGTCCGAACCACAAGTACCGGGTCCATGGTTCTGGGCGTATACTGGGGGGACGGGGACGACTCCCATTAACCCCTGACTATACCGGGGATACGCTTATCACAATGCCTTTCTGGTCTGTGCTGAAGCAGGGCATTCTGGCAGCCAAGTGGCTTGACCTTTATTAGTGAGCCTGGTTACCCCCTCTCGGAACCACAGACTTAGAAATCGCCAGCTCATATACAGTGCATAAAATATATTTAAATATATATATATACCCTTATACACCATTTTAATAAAAAATATCACAAAATTCTTCTAAGTCCCTCGGGAAGAGTGAAAGACGCGCACGTTCATTTTCAGAGCTCCTAGACATTCCTATAAGAAGTTAGCCAAAAAGTAGCTTCGAAAAAAACTTAGGTTAAGTTTCAGAGTTGCTTCTAATGTACCGAAGCTGGACTTAGACATAATTTCACTCTCACAACATTATGGCTGGTTGGAGACAGTTCGAACCACAAGTACCGGGTCCATGGTTCTGGGCGTATACTGGGGGGACGGGGGGGGACTCCCATTAACCCCTGAAAATACCGGGGATACGCTTATCACAATGCCTTTCTGGTCTGTGTTGAAGCAGGGCATTCTGGCAGCCAAGTGGCTTGACCTTTATTAGTGAGCCCGGTTACCCCCTCTCGGAACCACAGACTTAGAAATCGCCAGCTCATATACAGTGCATAAAATATATTTATATATATATACCCTTATACACCATTTTAATAAAAAATATCACAAAATTCTTCTAAGTCCCTCGGGAAGAGTGAAAGACGCGCACGTTCATTTTTAGAGCTCCTAGACCTTCCTATAAGAAGTTAGCCAAAAAGTAGCTTCGAAAAACGCTTAGGTTAAGTTTCAGAGTTGCTTCTAATGTACCAAAGCTGGACTTAGACATAATTTCACTCTCACAACATTATGGCTGGTTGGAGACAGTCCGAACCACAAGTACCTGGTCCATGGTTCTGGGCGTATACTGGGGGGACGGGGACGACTCCCATTAACCCCAGACTATACCGGGGATACGCTTATCACAATGCCTTTCTGGTCTGTGCTGAAGCAGGGCATTCTGGCAGCCAAGTGGCTTGACCTTTATTAGTGAGCCTGGTTACCCCCTCTCGGAACTACAGACTTAGAAATCGCAAGCTCATATACAGTGCATAAAATATATTTATATATACCCTTATACACCATTTTAATAAAAAATATCACAAAATTCTTCTAAGTCCCTCGGGAAGAGTGAAAGACGCGCACGTTCATTTTCAGAGCTCCTAGACCTTCCTATAAGAAGTTAGCCAAAAAGTAGCTTCGAAAAACGCTTAGGTTAAGTTTCAGAGTTGCTTCTAATGTACCAAAGCTGGACTTAGACATAATTTCACTCTCACAACATTATGGCTGGTTGGAGACAGTCCGAACAACAAGTACCGGGTCCATGGTTCTGGGCGTATACTGGGGTGACGGGGACGACTCCCATTAACCCCTGACTATACCGGGGATACGCTTATCACAATGCCTTTCTGGTCTGTGCTGAAGCAGGGCATTCTGGCAGCCAAGTGGCTTGACATTTATTAGTGAGCCTGGTTACCCCCTCTCGGAACCACAGACTTAGAAATCGCCAGCTCATTTACAGTGCATAAAATATATTTATATATATACCCTTATACACCATTTTAATAAAAAATATCACAAAATTCTTCTAAGTCCCTCGAGAAGAGTGAAAGACGCGCACGTTCATTTTCAGAGCTCCTAGACCTTCCTATAAGAAGTTAGCCAAAAAGTAGCTTCGAAAAACGCTTAGGTTAAGTTTCAGAGTTGCTTCTAATGTACCAAAGCTGGACTTAGACATAATTTCACTCTCACAACATTATGGCTTGTTGGAGACAGTCCGAACCACAAGTACCGGGTCCATGGTTCTGGGCGTATACCGGGGGGACGGGGACGACTCCCATTAACCCCTGACTATACCGGGGATACGCTTATCACAATGCCTTTCTGGTCTGTGCTGAAGCAGGGCATTCTGGCAGCCAAGTGGCTTGACCTTTATTAGTGAGCCTGGTTACCCCCTCTCGGAACCACAGAATTAGAAATCGCCAGCTCATATACAGTGCATAAAATATATTTATATATATATACCCTTATACACCATTTTAATAAAAAATATCACAAAATTCTTCTAAGTCCCTCGGGAAGAGTGAAAGACGCGCACGTTCATTTTCAGAGCGAATAGAACTTCCTATAAGAAGTTAGCCGAAAAGTAGCTTCGAAAAACGCTTAGGTTAAGTTTCAGAGTTGCTTCTAATGTACCAAAGCTGGACTTAGACATAATTTCACTCTCACAACATTATGGCTTGTTGGAGACAGTCCGAACCACAAGTACCGGGTCCATGGTTCTGGGCTTATACCGGGGGGACGGGGACGACTCCCATTAACCCCTGACTATACCGGGGATACGCTTATCACAATGCCTTTCTGGTCTGTGCTGAAGCAGGGCATTCTGGCAGCCAAGTGGCTTGACCTTTATTAGTGAGCCTGGTTACCCCCTCTCGGAACCACAGAATTAGAAATCGCCAGCTCATATACAGTGCATAAAATATATTTATATATATATACCCTTATACACCATTTTAATAAAAAATATCACAAAATTCTTCTAAGTCCCTCGGGAAGAGTGAAAGACGCGCACGTTCATTTTCAGAGCTCCTAGACCTTCCTATAAGAAGTTAGCCGAAAAGTAGCTTCGAAAAACGCTTAGGTTAAGTTTCAGAGTTGCTTCTAATGTACCAAAGCTGGACTTAGACATAATTTCACTCTCACAACATTATGGCTTGTTGGAGACAGTCCGAACCACAAGTACCGGGTCCATGGTTCTGGGCGTATACCGGGGGGACGGGGACGACTCCCATTAACCCCTGACTATACCGGGGATACGCTTATCACAATGCCTTTCTGGTCTGTGCTGAAGCAGGGCATTCTGGCAGCCAAGTGGCTTGACCTTTATTAGTGAGCCTGGTTACCCCCTCTCGGAACCACAGAATTAGAAATCGCCAGCTCATATACAGTGCATAAAATATATTTATATATATATACCCTTATACACCATTTTAATAAAAAATATCACAAAATTCTTCTAAGTCCCTCGGGAAGAGTGAAAGATGCGCACGTTCATTTTCAGAGCTCCTAGACCTTCCTATAAGAAGTTAGCCAAAAAGTAGCTTCGAAAAACGCTTAGGTTAAGTTTCAGAGTTGCTTCTAATGTACCAAAGCTGGACTTAGACATAATTTCACTCTCACAACATTATGGCTGGTTGGAGACAGTCCGAAAAACAAGTACCGGGTCCATGGTTCTGGGCGTATACTGGGGTGACGGGGACGACTCCCATTAACCCCTGACTATACCGGGGATTCGCTTATCACAATGCCTTTCTGGTCTGTGCTGAAGCAGGGCATTCTGGCAGCCAAGTGGCTTGACCTTTATTAGTGAGCCTGGTTACCCCCTCTCGGAACCACAGAATTAGAAATCGCCAGCTCATATACAGTGCATAAAATATATTTATATATATACCCTTATACACCATTTTAATAAAAAATATCACAAAATTCTTCTAAGTCCCTCGGGAAGAGTGAAAGACGCGCAAGTTCATTTTCAGAGCTCCTAGACATTCCTATAAGAAGTTAGCCAAAAAGAAGCTTCGAAAAACGCTTAGGTTAAGTTTCAGAGTTGCTTCTAATGTACCGAAGCTGGACTTAGACATAATTTCACTCTCACAACATTATGGCTGGTTGGAGACAGTTCGAACCACAAGTACCGGGTCCATGGTTCTGGGCGTATACTGGGGTGACGGGACGACTCCCATTAACCCCTGACTATACCGGGGATACGCTTATCACAATGCCTTTCTGGTCTGTGCTGAAGCAGGGCATTCTGGCAGCCAAGTGGCTTGACCTTTATTAGTGAGCCTGGTTACCCCCTCTCGGAACCACAGACTTAGAAATCGCCAGCTCATTTACAGTGCATAAAATATATTTATATATATACCCTTATACACCATTTTAATAAAAAATATCACAAAATTCTTCTAAGTCCCTCGAGAAGAGTGAAAGACGCGCACGTTCATTTTCAGAGCTCCTAGACCTTCCTATAAGAAGTTAGCCAAAAAGTAGCTTCGAAAAACGCTTAGGTTAAGTTTCAGAGTTGCTTCTAATGTACCAAAGCTGGACTTAGACATAATTTCACTCTCACAACATTATGGCTTGTTGGAGACAGTCCGAACCACAAGTACCGGGTCCATGGTTCTGGGCGTATACTGGGGGGACGGGGACGACTCCCATTAACCCCTGACTATACCGGGGATACGCTTATCACAATGCCTTTCTGGTCTGTGCTGAAGCCGGGCATTCTGGCAGCCAAGTGGCTTGACCTTTATTAGTGAGCCTGGTTACCCCCTCTTGGAACCACAGAATTAGAAATCGCCAGCTCATATACAGTGCATAAAATATATTTTTATATATATACCCTTATACACCATTTTAATAAAAAATATCACAAAATTCTTCTAAGTCCCTCGGGAAGAGTGAAAGACGCGCACGTTCATTTTCAGAGCTCCTAGACCTTCCTATAAGAAGTTAGCCAAAAAGTAGCTTCGAAAAACGCTTAGGTTAAGTTTCAGAGTTGCTTCTAATGTACCAAAGCTGGACTTAGACATAATTTCACTCTCACAACATTATGGCTGGTTGGAGACAGTCCGAACCACAAGTACCGGGTCCATGGTTCTGGGCGTATACCGGGGGGACGGGGACGACTCCCATTAACCCCTGACTATACCGGGGATACGCTTATCACAATGCCTTTCTGGTCTGTGTTGAAGCAGGGCATTCTGGCAGCCAAGTGGCTTGACCTTTATTAGTGAGCCTGGTTACCCCCTCTCGGAACCACAGAATTAGAAATCGCCAGCTCATATACAGTGCATAAAATATATTTATATATATATACCCTTATACACCATTTTAATAAAAAATATCACAAAATTCTTCTAAGTCCCTCGGGAAGAGTTAAAGACGCGCAAGTTCATTTTCAGAGCTCCTAGACATTCCTATAAGAAGTTAGCCAAAAAGTAGCTTCGAAAAACGCTTAGGTTAAGTTTCAGAGTTGCTTCTAATGTATCGAAGCTGGACTTAGACATAATTTCACTCTCACAACATTATGGCTGGTTGGAGACAGTCCGAACAACAAGTACCGGGTCCATGGTTCTGGGCGTATACTGGGGGGACGGGGACGACTCCCATTAACCCCTGACTATACCGGGGATACGCTTATCACAATGCCTTTCTGGTCTGTGCTGAAGCAGGGCATTCTGGCAGCCAAGTGGCTTGACCTTTATTAGTGAGCCTGGTTACCCCCTCTCGGAACCACAGACTTAGAAATCGCCAGCTCATTTACAGTGCATAAAATATATTTATATATATATACCCTTATACACCATTTTAATAAAAAATATCACAAAATTCTTCTAAGTCCCTCGGGAAGAGTTAAAGACGCGCAAGTTCATTTTCAGAGCTCCTAGACATTCCTATAAGAAGTTAGCCAAAAAGTAGCTTCGAAAAACGCTTAGGTTAAGTTTCAGAGTTGCTTCTAATGTATCGAAGCTGGACTTAGACATAATTTCACTCTCACAACATTATGGCTGGTTGGAGACAGTCCGAACAACAAGTACCGGGTCCATGGTTCTGGGCGTATACTGGGGGGACGGGGACGACTCCCATTAACCCCTGACTATACCGGGGATACGCTTATCACAATGCCTTTCTGGTCTGTGCTGAAGCAGGGCATTCTGGCAGCCAAGTGGCTTGACCTTTATTAGTGAGCCTGGTTACCCCCTCTCGGAACCACAGACTTAGAAATCGCCAGCTCATTTACAGTGCATAAAATATATTTATATATATACCCTTATACACCATTTTAATAAAAAATATCACAAAATTCTTCTAAGTCCCTCGAGAAGAGTGAAAGACGCGCACGTTCATTTTCAGAGCTCCTAGACCTTCCTATAAGAAGTTAGCCAAAAAGTAGCTTCGAAAAACGCTTAGGTTAAGTTTCAGAGTTGCTTCTAATGTACCAAAGCTGGACTTAGACATAATTTCACTCTCACAACATTATGGCTTGTTGGAGACAGTCCGAACCACAAGTACCGGGTCCATGGTTCTGGGCGTATACTGGGGGGACGGGGACGACTCCCATTAACCCCTGACTATACCGGGGATACGCTTATCACAATGCCTTTCTGGTCTGTGCTGAAGCCGGGCATTCTGGCAGCCAAGTGGCTTGACCTTTATTAGTGAGCCTGGTTACCCCCTCTCGGAACCACAGACTTAGAAATCGCCAGCTCATATACAGTGCATAAAATATATTTATATATATATATACCCTTATACACCATTTTAATAAAAAATATCACAAAATTCTTCTAAGTCCCTCGGGAAGAGTGAAAGACGCGCACTTTCATTTTCAGAGCTCCTAGACCTTCCTATAAGAAGTTAGCCAAAAAGTAGCTTCGAAAAACGCTTAGGTTAAGTTTCAGAGTTGCTTCTAATGTACCAAAGCTGGACTTAGACATAATTTCACTCTCACAACATTATGGCTGGTTGGAGACAGTCCGAACAACAAGTACAGGGTCCATGGTTCTGGGCGTATACTGGGATGACGGGGATGACTCCCATTAACCCCTGACTATACCGGGGATACGCTTATCACAATGCCTTTCTGGTCTGTGCTGAAGCAGGGCATTCTGGCAGCCAAGTGGCTTGACCTTTATTAGTGAGCCTGGTTAACCCCTCTCGGAACTACAGACTTAGAAATCGCCAGCTCATATACAGTGCATAAAATATATTTATATATATACCCTTATACACCATTTTAATAAAAAATATCACAAAATTCTTCTAAGTCCCTCGGGAAGAGTGAAAGACGCGCACGTTCATTTTTAGAGCTCCTAGACCTTCCTATAAGAAATTAGCCAAAAAGTAGCTTCGAAAAACGCTTAGGTTAAGTTTCAGAGTTGCTTCTAATGTACCAAAGCTGGACTTAGACATAATTTCACTCTCACAACATTATGGCTGGTTGGAGACAGTCCGAACAACAAGTACCGGGTCCATGGTTCTGGGCGTATACTGGGGTGACGGGGACGACTCCCATTAACCCCTGACTATACCGGGGATACGCTTATCACAATGCCTTTCTGGTCTGTGCTGAAGCAGGGCATTCTGGCAGCCAAGTGGCTTGACCTTTATTAGTGAGCCTGGTTACCCCCTCTCGGAACCACAGACTTAGAAATCGCCAGCTCATTTACAGTGCATAAAATATATTTATATATATACCCTTATACACCATTTTAATAAAAAATATCACAAAATTCTTCTAAGTCCCTCGGGAAGAGTGAAAGACGCGCACGTTCATTTTCAGAGCTCCTAGACATTCCTATAAGAAGTTAGCCAAAAAGTAGCTTCGAAAAACGCTTAGGTTAAGTTTCAGAGTTGCTTCTAATGTACCAAAGCTGGACTTAGACATAATTTCACTCTCACAACATTATGGCTGGTTGGAGACAGTCCGAACAACAAGTACCGGGTCCATGGTTCTGGGCGTATACCGGGGGGACGGGGACGACTCCCATTAACCCCTGACTATACCGGTGATACGCTTATCACAATGCCTTTCTGGTCTGTGCTGAAGCAGGGCATTCTGGCAGCCAAGTGGCTTGACCTTTATTAGTGAGCCTGGTTACCCCCTCTCGGAACCACAGAATTAGAAATCGCCAGCTCATATACAGTGCATAAAATATATTTATATATATATACCCTTATACACCATTTTAATAAAAAATATCACAAAATTCTTCTAAGTCCCTCGGGAAGAGTGAAAGACGCGCACGTTCATTTTCAGAGCTCCTAGACCTTCCTATAAGAAGTTAGCCAAAAAGTAGCTTCGAAAAACGCTTAGGTTAAGTTTCAGAGTTGCTTCTAATGTACCAAAGCTGGACTTAGACATAATTTCACTCTCACAACATTATGGCTGGTTGGAGACAGTCCGAAAAACAAGTACCGGGTCCATGGTTCTGGGCGTATACTGGGGTGACGGGGACGACTCCCATTAACCCCTGACTATACCGGGGATACGCTTATCACAATGCCTTTCTGGTCTGTGCTGAAGCAGGGCATTCTGGCAGCCAAGTGGCTTGACCTTTATTAGTGAGCCTGGTTACCCCCTCTCGGAACCACAGACTTAGAAATCGCCAGCTCATATACAGTGCATAAAATATATTTATATATATACCCTTATACACCATTTTAATAAAAAATATCACAAAATTCTTCTAAGTCCCTCGGGAAGAGTGAAAGACGCGCACGTTCATTTTCAGAGCTCCTAGACATTCCTATAAGAAGTTAGCCAAAAAGTAGCTTCGAAAAACGCTTAGGTTAAGTTTCAGAGTTGCTTCTAATGTACCAAAGCTGGACTTAGACATAATTTCACTCTCACAACATTATGGCTGGTTGGAGACAGTCCGAACAACAAGTACCGGGTCCATGGTTCTGGGCGTATACTGGGGTGACGGGGATGACTCCCATTAACCCCTGACTATACCGGGGATACGCTTATCACAATGCCTTTCTGGTCTGTGCTGAAGCAGGGCATTCTGGCAGCCAAGTGGCTTGACCTTTATTAGTGAGCCTGGTTACCCCCTCTCGGAACCACAGACTTAGAAATCGCCAGCTCATTTACAGTGCATAAAATATATTTATATATATACCCTTATACACCATTTTAATAAAAAATATCACAAAATTCTTCTAAGTCCCTCGGGAAGAGTGAAAGACGCGCACGTTCATTTTCAGAGCTCCTAGACATTCCTATTAGAAGTTAGCCAAAAAGTAGCTTCGAAAAACGCTTAGGTTAAGTTTCAGAGTTGCTTCTAATGTACCAAAGCTGGACTTAGACATAATTTCACTCTCACAACATTATGGCTGGTTGGAGACAGTCCGAACAACAAGTACCGGGTCCATGGTTCTGGGCGTATACCGGGGGGACGGGGACGACTCCCATTAACCCCTGACTATACCGGGGATACGCTTATCACAATGCCTTTCTGGTCTGTGCTGAAGCAGGGCATTCTGGCAGCCAAGTGGCTTGACCTTTATTAGTGAGCCTGGTTACCCCCTCTCGGAACCACAGAATTAGAAATCGCCAGCTCATATACAGTGCATAAAATATATTTATATATATATACCCTTATACACCATTTTAATAAAAAATATCACAAAATTCTTCTAAGTCCCTCGGGAAGAGTGAAAGACGCGCACGTTCATTTTCAGAGCTCCTAGACCTTCCTATAAGAAGTTAGCCAAAAAGTAGCTTCGAAAAACGCTTAGGTTAAGTTTCAGAGTTGCTTCTAATGTACCAAAGCTGGACTTAGACATAATTTCACTCTCACAACATTATGGCTGGTTGGAGACAGTCCGAAAAACAAGTACCGGGTCCATGGTTCTGGGCGTATACTGGGGTGACGGGGACGACTCCCATTAACCCCTGACTATACCGGGGACACGCTTATCACAATGCCTTTCTGGTCTGTGCTGAAGCAGGGCATTCTGGCAGCCAAGTGGCTTGACCTTTATTAGTGAGCCTGGTTACCCCCTCTCGGAACCACAGACTTAGAAATCGCCAGCTCATATACAGTGCATAAAATATATTTATATATATACCCTTATACACCATTTTAATAAAAAATATCACAAAATTCTTCTCAGTCCCTCGGGAAGAGTGAAAGACGCGCACGTTCATTTTCAGAGCTCCTAGACATTCCTATAAGAAGTTAGCCAAAAAGTAGCTTCGAAAAACGCTTAGGTTAAGTTTCAGAGTTGCTTCTAATGTACCAAAGCTGGACTTAGACATAATTTCACTCTCACAACATTATGGCTGGTTGGAGACAGTCCGAACAACAAGTACCGGGTCCATGGTTCTGGGCGTATACTGGGGTGACGGGGATGACTCCCATTAACCCCTGACTATACCGGGGATACGCTTATCACAATGCCTTTCTGGTCTGTGCTGAAGCAGGGCATTCTGGAAGCCAAGTGGCTTGACCTTTATTAGTGAGCCTGGTTACCCCCTCTCGGAACCACAGACTTAGAAATCGCCAGCTCATTTACAGTGCATAAAATATATTTATATATATACCCTTATACACCATTTTAATAAAAAATATCACAAAATTCTTCTAAGTCCCTCGGGAAGAGTGAAAGACGCGCACGTTCATTTTCAGAGCTCCTAGACATTCCTATAAGAAGTTAGCCAAAAAGTAGCTTCGAAAAACGCTTAGGTTAAGTTTCAGAGTTGCTTCTAATGTACCAAAGCTGGACTTAGACATAATTTCACTCTCACAACATTATGGCTGGTTGGAGACAGTCCGAACAACAAGTACCGGGTCCATGGTTCTGGGCGTATACCGGGGGGACGGGGACGACTCCCATTAACCCCTGACTATACCGGGGATACGCTTATCACAATGCCTTTCTGGTCTGTGCTGAAGCAGGGCATTCTGGCAGCCAAGTGGCTTGACCTTTATTAGTGAGCCTGGTTACCCCCTCTCGGAACCACAGAATTAGAAATCGCCAGCTCATATACAGTGCATAAAATATATTTATATATATATACCCTTATACACCATTTAAAAAAAAATATCACAAAATTCTTCTAAGTCCCTCGGGAAGAGTGAAAGACGCGCACGTTCATTTTCAGAGCTCCTAGACATTCCTATAAGAAGTTAGCCAAAAAGTAGCTTCGAAAAACGCTTAGGTTAAGTTTCAGAGTTGCTTCTAATGTACCAAAGCTGGACTTAGACATAATTTCACTCTCACAACATTATGGCTGGTTGGAGACAGTCCGAACAACAAGTACCGGGTCCATGGTTCTGGGCGTATACTGGGGTGACGGGGATGACTCCCATTAACCCCTGACTATACCGGGGATACGCTTATCACAATGCCTTTCTGGTCTGTGCTGAAGCAGGGCATTCTGGCAGCCAAGTGGCTTGACCTTTATTAGTGAGCCTGGTTACCCCCTCTCGGAACCACAGACTTAGAAATCGCCAGCTCATTTACAGTGCATAAAATATATTTATATATATACCCTTATACACCATTTTAATAAAAAATATCACAAAATTCTTCTAAGTCCCTCGGGAAGAGTGAAAGACGCGCACGTTCATTTTCAGAGCTCCTAGACATTCCTATAAGAAGTTAGCCAAAAAGTAGCTTCGAAAAACGCTTAGGTTAAGTTTCAGAGTTGCTTCTAATGTACCAAAGCTGGACTTAGACATAATTTCACTCTCACAACATTATGGCTGGTTGGAGACAGTCCGAACAACAAGTACCGGGTCCATGGTTCTGGGCGTATACCGGGGGGACGGGGACGACTCCCATTAACCCCTGACTATACCGGGGATACGCTTATCACAATGCCTTTCTGGTCTGTGCTGAAGCAGGGCATTCTGGCAGCCAAGTGGCTTGACCTTTATTAGTGAGCCTGGTTACCCCCTCTCGGAACCACAGAATTAGAAATCGCCAGCTCATATACAGTGCATAAAATATATTTATATATATATACCCTTATACACCATTTTAATAAAAAATATCACAAAATTCTTCTAAGTCCCTCGGGAAGAGTGAAAGACGCGCACGTTCATTTTCAGAGCTCCTAGACCTTCCTATAAGAAGTTAGCCAAAAAGTAGCTTCGAAAAACGCTTAGGTTAAGTTTCAGAGTTGCTTCTAATGTACCAAAGCTGGACTTAGACATAATTTCACTCTCACAACATTATGGCTGGTTGGAGACAGTCCGAAAAACAAGTACCGGGTCCATGGTTCTGGGCGTATACTGGGGTGACGGGGACGACTCCCATTAACCCCTGACTATACCGGGGATACGCTTATCACAATGCCTTTCTGGTCTGTGCTGAAGCAGGGCATTCTGGCAGCCAAGTGGCTTGACCTTTATTAGTGAGCCTGGTTACCCCCTCTCGGAACCACAGACTTAGAAATCGCCAGCTCATTTACAGTGCATAAAATACATTTATATATATACCCTTATACACCATTTTAATAAAAAATATCACAAAATTCTTCTAAGTCCCTCGGGAAGAGTGAAAGACGCGCACGTTCATTTTCAGAGCTCCTAGACATTCCTATAAGAAGTTAGCCAAAAAGTAGCTTCGAAAAACGCTTAGGTTAAGTTTCAGAGTTGCTTCTAATGTACCAAAGCTGGACTTAGACATAATTTCACTCTCACAACATTATGGCTGGTTGGAGACAGTCCGAACAACAAGTACCGGGTCCATGGTTCTGGGCGTATACCGGGGGGACGGGGACGACTCCCATTAACCCCTGACTATACCGGGGATACGCTTATCACAATGCCTTTCTGGTCTGTGCTGAAGCAGGGCATTCTGGCAGCCAAGTGGCTTGACCTTTATTAGTGAGCCTGGTTACCCCCTCTCGGAACCACAGAATTAGAAATCGCCAGCTCATATACAGTGCATAAAATATATTTATATATATATACCCTTATACACCATTTTAATAAAAAATATCACAAAATTCTTCTAAGTCCCTCGGGAAGAGTGAAAGACGCGCACGTTCATTTTCAGAGCTCCTAGACTTTCCTATAAGAAGTTAGCCAAAAAGTAGCTTCGAAAAACGCTTAGGTTAAGTTTCAGAGTTGCTTCTAATGTACCAAAGCTGGACTTAGACATAATTTCACTCTCACAACATTATGGCTGGTTGGAGACAGTCCGAAAAACAAGTACCGGGTCCATGGTTCTGGGCGTATACTGGGGTGACGGGGACGACTCCCATTAACCCCTGACTATACCGGGGATACGCTTATCACAATGCCTTTCTGGTCTGTGCTGAAGCAGGGCATTCTGGCAGCCAAGTGGCTTGACCTTTATTAGTGAGCCTGGTTACCCCCTCTCGGAACCACAGACTTAGAAATCGCCAGCTCATTTACAGTGCATAAAATATATTTATATATATACCCTTATACACCATTTTAATAAAAAATATCACAAAATTCTTCTAAGTCCCTCGGGAAGAGTGAAAGACGCGCACGTTCATTTTCAGAGCTCCTAGACATTCCTATAAGAAGTTAGCCAAAAAGTAGCTTCGAAAAACGCTTAGGTTAAGTTTCAGAGTTGCTTCTAATGTACCAAAGCTGGACTTAGACATAATTTCACTCTCACAACATTATGGCTGGTTGGAGACAGTCCGAACAACAAGTACCGGGTCCATGGTTCTGGGCGTATACCGGGGGGACGGGGACGACTCCCATTAACCCCTGACTATACCGGGGATACGCTTATCACAATGCCTTTCTGGTCTGTGCTGAAGCAGGGCATTCTGGCAGCCAAGTGGCTTGACCTTTATTAGTGAGCCTGGTTACCCCCTCTCGGAACCACAGAATTAGAAATCGCCAGCTCATATACAGTGCATAAAATATATTTATATATATATACCCTTATACACCATTTTAATAAAAAATATCACAAAATTCTTCTAAGTCCCTCGGGAAGAGTGAAAGACGCGCACGTTCATTTTCAGAGCTCCTAGACCTTCCTATAAGAAGTTAGCCAAAAAGTAGCTTCGAAAAACGCTTAGGTTAAGTTTCAGAGTTGCTTCTAATGTACCAAAGCTGGACTTAGACATAATTTCACTCTCACAACATTATGGCTGGTTGGAGACAGTCCGAAAAACAAGTACCGGGTCCATGGTTCTGGGCGTATACTGGGGTGACGGGGACGACTCCCATTAACCCCTGACTATACCGGGGATACGCTTATCACAATGCCTTTCTGGTCTGTGCTGAAGCAGGGCATTCTGGCAGCCAAGTGGCTTGACCTTTATTAGTGAGCCTGGTTACCCCCTCTCGGAACCACAGACTTAGAAATCGCCAGCTCATATACAGTGCATAAAATATATTTATATATATACCCTTATACACCATTTTAATAAAAAATATCACAAAATTCTTCTAAGTCCCTCGGGAAGAGTGAAAGACGCGCAAGTTCATTTTCAGAGCTCCTAGACATTCCTATAAGAAGTTAGCCAAAAAGTAGCTTCGAAAAACGCTTAGGTTAAGTTTCAGAGTTGCTTCTAATGTACCAAAGCTGGACTTAGACATAATTTCACTCTCACAACATTATGGCTGGTTGGAGACAGTTCGAACCACAAGTACCGGGTCCATGGTTCTGGGCGTATACTGGGGGGACGGGGGGAACTCCCATTAACCCCTGAAAATACCGGGGATACGCTTATCACAATGCCTTTCTGGTCTGTGCTGAAGCAGGGCATTCTGGCAGCCAAGTGGCTTGACCTTTATTAGTGAGCCTGGTTACCCCCTCTCGGAACCACAGACTTAGAAATCGCCAGCTCATATACAGTGCATAAAATATATTTATATATATATACCCTTATACACCATTTTAATAAAAAATATCACAAAATTCTTCTAAGTCCCTCGGGAAGAGTGAAAGACGCGCACGTTCATTTTCAGAGCTCCTAGACATTCCTATAAGAAGTTAGCCAAAAAGTAGCTTCGAAAAACGCTTAGGTTAAGTTTCAGAGTTGCTTCTAATGTACCAAAGCTGGACTTAGACATAATTTCACTCTCACAACATTATGGCTTGTTGGAGACAGTCCGAACCACAAGTACCGGGTCCATGGTTCTGGGCGTATACCGGGGGGACGGGGACGACTCCCATTAACCCCTGACTATACCGGGGATACGCTTATCACAATGCCTTTCTGGTCTGTGCTGAAGCAGGGCATTCTGGCAGCCAAGTGGCTTGACCTTTATTAGTGAGCCTGGTTACCCCCTCTCGGAACCACAGACTTAGAAATCGCCAGCTCATATACAGTGCATAAAATATATTTATATATATATATACCCTTATACACCATTTTAATAAAAAATATCACAAAATTCTTCTAAGTCCCTCGGGAAGAGTGAAAGACGCGCACGTTCATTTTCAGAGCTCCTAGACCTTCCTATAAGAAGTTAGCCAAAAAATAGCTTCGAAAAACGCTTAGGTTAAGTTTCAGAGTTGCTTCTAATGTACCAAAGCTGGACTTAGACATAATTTCACTCTCACAACATTATGGCTGGTTGGAGACAGTCCGAACAACAAGTACCGGGTCCATGGTTCTGGGCGTATACTGGGGTGACGGGGATGACTCCCATTAACCCCTGACTATACCGGGGATACGCTTATCACAATGCCTTTCTGGTCTGTGCTGAAGCAGGGCATTCTGGCAGCCAAGTGGCTTGACCTTTATTAGTGAGCCTGGTTACCCCCTCTCGGAACCACAGACTTAGAAATCGCCAGCTCATATACAGTGCATAAAATATATTTATATATATACCCTTATACACCATTTTAATAAAAAATATCACAAAATTCTTCTAAGTCCCTCAGGAAGAGTGAAAGACGCGCACGTTCATTTTCAGAGCTCCTAGACATTCCTATAAGAAGTTAGCCAAAAAGTAGCTTCGAAAAAAACTTAGGTTAAGTTTCAGAGTTGCTTCTAATGTACCGAAGCTGGACTTAGACATTATTTCACTCTCACAACATTATGGCTGGTTGGAGACAGTTCGAACCACAAGTACCGGGTCCATGGTTCTGGGCGTATACTGGGGGGACGGGGGGGGACTCCCATTAACCCCTGAAAATACCGGGGATACGCTTATCACAATGCCTTTCTGGTCTGTGCTGAAGCAGGGCATTCTGGCAGCCAAGTGGCTTGACCTTTATTAGTGAGCCTGGTTACCCCCTCTCGGAACTACAGACTTAG
Organism: Ascaphus truei; assembly: GCF_040206685.1. Lineage (NCBI taxonomy): Eukaryota > Metazoa > Chordata > Amphibia > Anura > Ascaphidae > Ascaphus > Ascaphus truei. Next base: position 134,362,069 of record NC_134485.1, read on the forward strand.
AAATCGCAAGCTCATATACAGTGCATAAAATATATTTATATATACCCTTATACACCATTTTAATAAAAAATATCACAAAATTCTTCTAAGTACCTCGGGAAGAGTGAAAGACGCGCACGTTCATTTTCAGAGCTCCTAGACCTTCCTATAAGAAGTTAGCCAAAAAGTAGCTTCGAAAAACGCTTAGGTTAAGTTTCAGAGTTGCTTCTAATGTACCAAAGCTGGACTTAGACATAATTTCACTCTCACAACATTATGGCTGGTTGGAGACAGTCCGAACAACAAGTACCGGGTCCATGGTTCTGGGCGTATACTGTGTTACGGGGATGACTCCCATTAACCCCTGACTATACCGGGGATACGCTTATCACAATGCCTTTCTGGTCTGTGCTGAAGCAGGGCATTCTGGCAGCCAAGTGGCTTGACCTTTATTAGTGAGCCTGGTTACCCCCTCTCGGAACCACAGACTTAGAAATCGCCAGCTCATATACAGTGCATAAAATATATTTATATATATACCCTTATACACCATTTTAATAAAAAATATCTCAAAATTCTTCTAAGTCCCTCGGGAAGAGTGAAAGACGCGCACGTTCATTTTCAGAGCTCCTAGACATTCCTATAAGAAGTTAGCCAAAAAGTAGCTTCGAAAAACGCTTAGGTTAAGTTTCAGAGTTGCTTCTAATGTACCAAAGCTGGACTTAGACATAATTTCACTCTCACAACATTATGGCTTGTTGGAGACAGTCCGAACCACAAGTACCGGGTCCATGGTTCTGGGCGTATACCGGGGGGACGGGGGGGGACTCCCATTAACCCCTGACTATACCGGGGATACGCTTATCACAATGCCTTTCTGGTCTGTGCTGAAGCAGGGCATTCTGGCAGCCAAGTGGCTTGACCTTTATTAGTGAGCCTGGTTACCCCCTCTCGGAACCACAGACTTAGAAATCGCCAGCTCATATACAGTGCATAAAATATATTTATATATATACCCTTATACACCATTTTAATAAAAAATATCACAAAACTCTTCTAAGTCCCTCGGGAAGAGTGAAAGACGCGCACGTTCATTTTCAGAGCTCCTAGACATTCCTATAAGAAGTTAGCCAAAAAGTAGCTTCGAAAAACGCTTAGGTTAAGTTTCAGAGTTGCTTCTAATGTACCAAAGCTGGACTTAGACATAATTTCACTCTCACAACATTATGGCTGGTTGGAGACAGTCCGAACAACAAGTACAGGGTCCATGGTTCTGGGCGTATACTGGGGTGACGGGGATGACTCCATTAACCCCTGACTATACCGGTGATACGCTTATCACAATGCCTTTCTGGTCTGTGCTGAAGCAGGGCATTCTGGCAGCCAAGTGGCTTGACCTTTATTAGTGAGCCTGGTTACCCCCTCTCGGAACCACAGAATTAGAAATCGCCAGCTCATATACAGTGCATAAAATATATTTATATATATACCCTTATACACCATTTTAATAAAAAATATCACAAAATTCTTCTAAGTCCCTCGGGAAGAGTGAAAGACGCGCACGTTCATTATTAGAGCTCCTAGACCTTCCTATAAGAAGTTAGCCAAAAAGTAGCTTCGAAAAACGCTTAGGTTAAGTTTCAGAGTTGCTTCTAATGTACCAAAGCTGGACTTAGACATTATTTCACTCTCACAACATTATGGCTGGTTGGAGACAGTTCGAACCACAAGTACCGGGTCCATGGTTCTGGGCGTATACTGGGGGGAAGGGGGGAGACTCCCATTAACCCCTGAAAATACCGGGGATACGCTTATCACAATGCCTTTCTGGTCTGTGCTGAAGCAGGGCATTCTGGCAGCCAAGTGGCTTGACCTTTATTAGTGAGCCTGGTTACCCCCTCTCGGAACTACAGACTTAGAAATCGCAAGCTCATATACAGTGCATAAAATATATTTATATATACCCTTATACACCATTTTAATAAAAAATATCACAAAATTCTTCTAAGTACCTCGGGAAGAGTGAAAGACGCGCACGTTCATTTTCAGAGCTCCTAGACCTTCCTATAAGAAGTTAGCCAAAAAGTAGCTTCGAAAAACGCTTAGGTTAAGTTTCAGAGTTGCTTCTAATGTACCAAAGCTGGACTTAGACATAATTTCACTCTCACAACATTATGGCTGGTTGGAGACAGTCCGAACAACAAGTACCGGGTCCATGGTTCTGGGCGTATACTGGGGTGACGGGGATGACTCCATTAACCCCTGACTATACCGGGGATACGCTTATCACAATGCCTTTCTGGTCTGTGCTGAAGCAGGGCATTCTGGCAGCCAAGTGGCTTGACCTTTATTAGTGAGCCTGGTTAACCCCTCTCGGAACTACAGACTTAGAAATCGCCAGCTCATATACAGTGCATAAAATATATTTATATATATACCCTTATACACCATTTTAATAAAAAATATCACAAAATTCTTCTAAGTCCCTCGGGAAGAGTGAAAGACGCGCACGTTGATTTTTAGAGCTCCTAGACCTTCCTATAAGAAGTTAGCCAAAAAGTAGCTTCGAAAAACGCTTAGGTTAAGTTTCAGAGTTGCTTCTAATGTACCAAAGCTGGACTTAGACATAATTTCACTCTCACAACATTATGGCTGGTTGGAGACAGTCCGAACAACAAGTACCGGGTCCATGGTTCTGGGCGTATACTGGGGTGACGGGGATGACTCCCATTAACCCCTGACTATACCGGGGATACGCTTATCACAATGCCTTTCTGGTCTGTGCTGAAGCAGGGCATTCTGGCAGCCAAGTGGCTTGACCTTTATTAGTGAGCCTAGTTACCCCCTCTCGGAACCACAGACTTAGAAATCGCCAGCTCATATACAGTGCATAAAATATATTTATATATATACCCTTATACACCATTTTAATAAAAAATATCACAAAATTCTTCTAAGTCCTTCGGGAAGAGTGAAAGACGCGCACGTTCATTTTTAGAGCTCCTAGACCTTCCTATAAGAAGTTAGCCAAAAAGTAGCTTCGAAAAACGCTTAAGTTAAGTTTCAGAGTTGCTTCTAATGTACCAAAGCTGGACTTAGACATAATTTCACTCTCACAACATTATGGCTGGTTGGAGACAGTCCGAACAACAAGTACCGGGTCCATGGTTCTGGGCGTATACTGGGGTGACGGGGACGACTCCCATTAACCCCTGACTATACCGGGGATACGCTTATCACAATGCCTTTCTGGTCTGTGCTGAAGCAGGGCATTCTGGCAGCCAAGTGGCTTGACCTTTATTAGTGAGCCTGGTTACCCCCTCTCGGAACCACAGACTTAGAAATCGCCAGCTCATTTACAGTGCATAAAATATATTTATATATATACCCTTATACACCATTTTAATAAAAAATATCTCAAAATTCTTCTAAGTCCCTCGGGAAGAGTGAAAGACGCGCACGTTCATTTTCAGAGCTCCTAGACATTCCTATAAGAAGTTAGCCAAAAAGTAGCTTCGAAAAACGCTTAGGTTAAGTTTCAGAGTTGCTTCTAATGTACCAAAGCTGGACTTAGACATAATTTCACTCTCACAACATTATGGCTTGTTGGAGACAGTCCGAACCACAAGTACCGGGTCCATGGTTCTGGGCGTATACCGGGGGGACGGGGGGGGACTCCCATTAACCCCTGACTATACCGGGGATACGCTTATCACAATGCCTTTCTGGTCTGTGCTGAAGCAGGGCATTCTGGCAGCCAAGTGGCTTGACCTTTATTAGTGAGCCTGGTTACCCCCTCTCGGAACCACAGACTTAGAAATCGCCAGCTCATATACAGTGCATAAAATATATTTATATATATACCCTTATACACCATTTTAATAAAAAATATCACAAAACTCTTCTAAGTCCCTCGGGAAGAGTGAAAGACGCGCACGTTCATTTTCAGAGCTCCTAGACATTCCTATAAGAAGTTAGCCAAAAAGTAGCTTCGAAAAACGCTTAGGTTAAGTTTCAGAGTTGCTTCTAATGTACCAAAGCTGGACTTAGACATAATTTCACTCTCACAACATTATGGCTGGTTGGAGACAGTCCGAACAACAAGTACAGGGTCCATGGTTCTGGGCGTATACTGGGGTGACGGGGATGACTCCATTAACCCCTGACTATACCGGTGATACGCTTATCACAATGCCTTTCTGGTCTGTGCTGAAGCAGGGCATTCTGGCAGCCAAGTGGCTTGACCTTTATTAGTGAGCCTGGTTACCCCCTCTCGGAACCACAGAATTAGAAATCGCCAGCTCATATACAGTGCATAAAATATATTTATATATATATACCCTTATACACCATTTTAATAAAAAATATCACAAAATTCTTCTAAGTCCCTCGGGAAGAGTGAAAGACGCGCACGTTCATTATTAGAGCTCCTAGACCTTCCTATAAGAAGTTAGCCAAAAAGTAGCTTCGAAAAACGCTTAGGTTAAGTTTCAGAGTTGCTTCTAATGTACCAAAGCTGGACTTAGACATTATTTCACTCTCACAACATTATGGCTGGTTGGAGACAGTTCGAACCACAAGTACCGGGTCCATGGTTCTGGGCGTATACTGGGGGGAAGGGGGGAGACTCCCATTAACCCCTGAAAATACCGGGGATACGCTTATCACAATGCCTTTCTGGTCTGTGCTGAAGCAGGGCATTCTGGCAGCCAAGTGGCTTGACCTTTATTAGTGAGCCTGGTTACCCCCTCTCGGAACTACAGACTTAGAAATCGCAAGCTCATATACAGTGCATAAAATATATTTATATATACCCTTATACACCATTTTAATAAAAAATATCACAAAATTCTTCTAAGTACCTCGGGAAGAGTGAAAGACGCGCACGTTCATTTTCAGAGCTCCTAGACCTTCCTATAAGAAGTTAGCCAAAAAGTAGCTTCGAAAAACGCTTAGGTTAAGTTTCAGAGTTGCTTCTAATGTACCAAAGCTGGACTTAGACATAATTTCACTCTCACAACATTATGGCTGGTTGGAGACAGTCCGAACAACAAGTACCGGGTCCATGGTTCTGGGCGTATACTGGGGTGACGGGGATGACTCCATTAACCCCTGACTATACCGGGGATACGCTTATCACAATGCCTTTCTGGTCTGTGCTGAAGCAGGGCATTCTGGCAGCCAAGTGGCTTGACCTTTATTAGTGAGCCTAGTTACCCCCTCTCGGAACCACAGACTTAGAAATCGCCAGCTCATATACAGTGCATAAAATATATTTATATATATACCCTTATACACCATTTTAATAAAAAATATCACAAAATTCTTCTAAGTCCTTCGGGAAGAGTGAAAGACGCGCACGTTCATTTTTAGAGCTCCTAGACCTTCCTATAAGAAGTTAGCCAAAAAGTAGCTTCGAAAAACGCTTAAGTTAAGTTTCAGAGTTGCTTCTAATGTACCAAAGCTGGACTTAGACATAATTTCACTCTCACAACATTATGGCTGGTTGGAGACAGTCCGAACAACAAGTACCGGGTCCATGGTTCTGGGCGTATACTGGGGTGACGGGGACGACGCCCATTAACCCCTGACTATACCGGGGATACGCTTATCACAATGCCTTTCTGGTCTGTGCTGAAGCAGGGCATTCTGGCAGCCAAGTGGCTTGACCTTTATTAGTGAGCCTGGTTACCCCCTCTCGGAACCACAGACTTAGAAATCGCCAGCTCATTTACAGTGCATAAAATATATTTATATATATACCCTTATACACCATTTTAATAAAAAATATCACAAAATTCTTCTAAGTCCCTCGGGAAGAGTGAAAGACGCGCACGTTCATTTTCAGAGCTCCTAGACATTCCTATAAGAAGTTAGCCAAAAAGTAGCTTCGAAAAACGCTTAGGTTAAGTTTCAGAGTTGCTTCTAATGTACCAAAGCTGGACTTAGACATAATTTCACTCTCACAACATTATGGCTGGTTGGAGACAGTCCGAACAACAAGTACCGGGTCCATGGTTCTGGGCGTATACTGGGGTGACGGGGATGACTCCCATTAACCCCTGACTATACCGGGGATACGCTTATCACAATGCCTTTCTGGTCTGTGCTGAAGCAGGGCATTCTGGCAGCCAAGTGGCTTGACCTTTATTAGTGAGCCTAGTTACCCCCTCTCGGAACCACAGACTTAGAAATCGCCAGCTCATATACAGTGCATAAAATATATTTATATATATACCCTTATACACCATTTTAATAAAAAATATCACAAAATTCTTCTAAGTCCCTCGGGAAGAGTGAAAGACGCGCACGTTCATTTTCAGAGCTCCTAGACATTCCTATAAGAAGTTAGCCAAAAAGTAGCTTCGAAAAACGCTTAGATTAAGTTTCAGAGTTGCTTCTAATGTACCAAAGCTGGACTTAGACATAATTTCACTCTCACAACATTATGGCTGGTTGGAGACAGTCCGAACCACAAGTACCTGGTCCATGGTTCTGGGCGTATACTGGGGGGACGGGGACGACTCCCATTAACCCCTGACTATACCGGGGATACGCTTATCACAATGCCTTTCTGGTCTGTGCTGAAGCAGGGCATTCTGGCAGCCAAGTGGCTTGACCTTTATTAGTGAGCCTGGTTACCCCCTCTCGGAACTACAGACTTAGAAATCGCAAGCTCATATACAGTGCATAAAATATATTTATATATACCCTTATACACCATTTTAATAAAAAATATCACAACATTCTTCTAAGTCCCTCAAGAAGAGTGAAAGACGCGCACGTTCATTTTCAGAGCTCCTAGACATTCCTATAAGAAGTTAGCCAAAAAGTAGCTTCGAAAAACGCTTAGGTTAAGTTTCAGAGTTGCTTCTAATGTACCAAAGCTGGACTTAGACATAATTTCACTCTCACAACATTATGGCTTGTTGGAGACAGTCCGAACCACAAGTACCGGGTCCATGGTTCTGGGCGTATACCGGGGGGACGGGGACGACTCCCATTAACCCCTGACTATACCGGGGATACGCTTATCACAATGCCTTTCTGGTCTGTGCTGAAGCAGGGCATTCTGGCAGCCAAGTGGCTTGACCTTTATTAGTGAGCCTGGTTACCCCCTCTCGGAACCACAGACTTAGAAATCGCCAGCTCATATACAGTGCATAAAATATATTTATATATATATACCCTTATACACCATTTTAATAAAAAATATCACAAAATTCTTCTACAGTAAGTCCCTCGGGAAGAGTGAAAGACGCGCACGTTCATATTCAGAGCTCCTAGACCTTCCTATAAGAAGTTAGCCAAAAAATAGCTTCGAAAAACGCTTAGGTTAAGTTTCAGAGTTGCTTCTAATGTACCAAAGCTGGACTTAGACATAATTTCACTCTCACAACATTATGGCTGGTTGGAGACAGTCCGAACCACAAGTACCGGGTCCATGGTTCTGGGCGTATTCTGGGGTGACGGGGATGACTCCCATTAACCCCTGACTATACCGGGGATACGCTTATCACAATGCCTTTCTGGTCTGTGCTGAAGCAGGGCATTCTGGCAGCCAAGTGGCTTGACCTTTATTAGTGAGCCTGGTTACCCCCTCTCGGAACCACAGACTTAGAAATCGCCAGCTCATATACAGTGCATAAAATATATTTATATATATACCCTTATACACCATTTTAATAAAAAATATCACAAAATTCTTCCAAGTCCCTCGGGAAGAGTGAAAGACGCGCACGTTTATTTTCAGAGCTCCTAGACATTCCTATAAGAAGTTAGCCAAAAAGTAGCTTCGAAAAACGCTTAGGTTAAGTTTCAGAGTTGCTTCTAATGTACCGAAGCTGGACTTAGACCTAATTTCACTCTCACAACATTATGGCTGGTTGGAGACAGTTCGAACCACAAGTACCGGGTCCATGGTTCTGGGCGTATACTGGGGGGACGGGGACGACTCCCATTAACCCCTGACTATACCGGGGATACGCTTATCACAATGCCTTTCTGGTCTGTGCTGAAGCAGGGCATTCTGGCAGCCAAGTGGCTTGACCTTTATTAGTGAGCCTGGTTACCCCCTCTCGGAACTACAGACTTAGAAATCGCAAGCTCATATACAGTGCATAAAATATATTTATATATACCCTTATACACCATTTTAATAAAAAATATCACAACATTCTTCTAAGTCCCTCAAGAAGAGTGAAAGACGCGCACGTTCATTTTCAGAGCTCCTAGACCTTCCTATAAGAAGTTAGCCAAAAAGTAGCTTCGAAAAACGCTTAGGTTAAGTTTCAGAGTTGCTTCTAATGTACCAAAGCTGAACTTAGACATAATTTCACTCTCACAAAATTATGGCTGGTTGGAGACAGTCCGAACAACAAGTACCGGGTCCATGGTTCTGGGCGTATACTGGGGTGACGGGGACGACTCCCATTAACCCCTGACTATATCGGGGATACGCTTATCACAATGCCTTTCTGGTCTGTGCTGAAGCAGGGCATTCTGGCAGCCAAGTGGCTTGACCTTTATTAGTGAGCCTGGTTACCCCCTCTCGGAACCACAGACTTAGAAATCGCCAGCTCATTTACAGTGCATAAAATATATTTATATATATACCCTTATACACCATTTTAATAAAAAATATCACAAAATTCTTCTAAGTCCCTCGGGAAGAGTGAAAGACGCGCACGTTCATTTTCAGAGCTCCTAGACATTCCTATAAGAAGTTAGCCAAAAAGTAGCTTCGAAAAACGCTTAGGTTAAGTTTCAGAGTTGCTTCTAATGTACCAAAGCTGGACTTAGACATAATTTCACTCTCACGACATTATGGCTTGTTGGAGACAGTCCGAACCACAAGTACCGGGTCCATGGTTCTGGGCGTATACCGGGGGGACGGGGACGAATCCCATTAACCCCTGACTATACCGGGGATACGCTTATCACAATGCCTTTCTGGTCTGTGCTGAAGCAGGGCATTCTGGCAGCCAAGTGGCTTGACCTTTATTAGTGAGCCTGGTTACCCTCTCTCGGAACCACAGACTTAGAAATCGCCAGCTCATATACAGTGCATAAAATATATTTATATATATATACCCTTATACACCATTTTAATAAAAAATATCACAAAATTCTTCTAAGTCCCTCGGGAAGAGTGAAAGACGCGCACGTTCATATTCAGAGCTCCTAGACCTTCCTATAAGAAGTTAGCCAAAAAGTAGCTTCGAAAAACGCTTAGGTTAAGTTTCAGAGTTGCTTCTAATGTACCAAAGCTGGACTTAGACATAATTTCACTCTCACAACATTATGGCTGGTTGGAGACAGTCCGAACAACAAGTACCGGGTCCATGGTTCTGGGCGTATTCTGGGGTGACGGGGATGACTCCCATTAACCCCTGACTATACCGGGGATACGCTTATCACAATGCCTTTCTGGTCTGTGCTGAAGCAGGGCATTCTGGCAGCCAAGTGGCTTGACCTTTATTAGTGAGCCTGGTTACCCCCTCTCGGAACTACAGACTTAGAAATCGCCAGCTCATATACAGTGCATAAAATATATTTATATATATACCCTTATACACCATTTTAATAAAAAATATCACAAAATTCTTCCAAGTCCCTCGGGAAGAGTGAAAGACGCGCACGTTCATTTTCAGAGCTCCTAGACATTCCTATAAGAAGTTAGCCAAAAAGTAGCTTCGAAAAACGCTTAGGTTAAGTTTCAGAGTTGCTTCTAATGTACCGAAGCTGGACTTAGACCTAATTTCACTCTCACAACATTATGGCTGGTTGGAGACAGTTCGAACCACAAGTACCGGGTCCATGGTTCTGGGCGTATACCGGGGGGACGGGGGGGGACTCCCATTAACCCCTGACTATACCGGGGATACGCTTATCACAATGCCTTTCTGGTCTGTGCTGAAGCAGGGCATTCTGGCAGCCAAGTGGCTTGACCTTTATTAGTGAGCCTGGTTACCCCCTCTCGGAACCACAGACTTAGAAATCGCCAGCTCATATACAGTGCATAAAATATATTTATATATATACCCTTATACACCATTTTAATAAAAAATATCACAAAACTCTTCTAAGTCCCTCGGGAAGAGTGAAAGACGCGCACGTTCATTTTCAGAGCTCCTAGACATTCCTATAAGAAGTTAGCCAAAAAGTAGCTTCGAAAAACGCTTAGGTTAAGTTTCAGAGTTGCTTCTAATGTACCAAAGCTGGACTTAGACATAATTTCACTCTCACAACATTATGGCTGGTTGGAGACAGTCCGAACAACAAGTACAGGGTCCATGGTTCTGGGCGTATACTGGGGTGACGGGGATGACTCCATTAACCCCTGACTATACCGGGGATACGCTTATCACAATGCCTTTCTGGTCTGTGCTGAAGCAGGGCATTCTGGCAGCCAAGTGGCTTGACCTTTATTAGTGAGCCTGGTTAACCCCTCTCGGAACTACAGACTTAGAAATCGCCAGCTCATATACAGTGCATAAAATATATTTATATATATACCCTTATACACCATTTTAATAAAAAATATCACAAAATTCTTCTAAGTCCCTCGGGAAGAGTGAAAGACGCGCACGTTGATTTTTAGAGCTCCTAGACCTTCCTATAAGAAGTTAGCCAAAAAGTAGCTTCGAAAAACGCTTAGGTTAAGTTTCAGAGTTGCTTCTAATGTACCAAAGCTGGACTTAGACATAATTTCACTCTCACAACATTATGGCTGGTTGGAGACAGTCCGAACAACAAGTACCGGGTCCATGGTTCTGGGCGTATACTGGGGTGACGGGGACGACTCCCATTAACCCCTGACTATACCGGGGATACGCTTATCACAATGCCTTTCTGGTCTGTGCTGAAGCAGGGCATTCTGGCAGCCAAGTGGCTTGACCTTTATTAGTGAGCCTGGTTACCCCCTCTCGGAACCACAGACTTAGAAATCGCCAGCTCATTTACAGTGCATAAAATATATTTATATATATACCCTTATACACCATTTTAATAAAAAATATCACAAAATTCTTCTAAGTCCCTCGGGAAGAGTGAAAGACGCGCACGTTCATTTTCAGAGCTCCTAGACATTCCTATAAGAAGTTAGCCAAAAAGTAGCTTCGAAAAACGCTTAGGTTAAGTTTCAGAGTTGCTTCTAATGTACCAAAGCTGGACTTAGACATAATTTCACTCTCACAACATTATGGCTTGTTGGAGACAGTCCGAACCACAAGTACCGGGTCCATGGTTCTGGGCGTATACCGGGGGGACGGGGACGACTCCCATTAACCCCTGACTATACCGGGGATACGCTTATCACAATGCCTTTCTGGTCTGTGCTGAAGCAGGGCATTCTGGCAGCCAAGTGGCTTGACCTTTATTAGTGAGCCTGGTTACCCTCTCTCGGAACCACAGACTTAGAAATCGCCAGCTCATATACAGTGCATAAAATATATTTATATATATATACCCTTATACACCATTTTAATAAAAAATATCACAAAATTCTTCTAAGTCCCTCGGGAAGAGTGAAAGACGCGCACGTTCATATTCAGAGCTCCTAGACCTTCCTATAAGAAGTTAGCCAAAAAGTAGCTTCGAAAAACGCTTAGGTTAAGTTTCAGAGTTGCTTCTAATGTACCAAAGCTGGACTTAGACATAATTTCACTCTCACAACATTATGGCTGGTTGGAGACAGTCCGAACAACAAGTACCGGGTCCATGGTTCTGGGCGTATTCTGGGGTGACGGGGATGACTCCCATTAACCCCTGACTATACCGGGGATACGCTTATCACAATGCCTTTCTGGTCTGTGCTGAAGCAGGGCATTCTGGCAGCCAAGTGGCTTGACCTTTATTAGTGAGCCTGGTTACCCCCTCTCGGAACCACAGACTTAGAAATCGCCAGCTCATATACAGTGCATAAAATATATTTATATATATACCCTTATACACCATTTTAATAAAAAATATCACAAAACTCTTCTAAGTCCCTCGGGAAGAGTGAAAGACGCGCACGTTCATTTTCAGAGCTCCTAGACATTCCTATAAGAAGTTAGCCAAAAAGTAGCTTCGAAAAACGCTTAGGTTAAGTTTCAGAGTTGCTTCTAATGTACCAAAGCTGGACTTAGACATAATTTCACTCTCACAACATTATGGCTGGTTGGAGACAGTCCGAACAACAAGTACAGGGTCCATGGTTCTGGGCGTATACTGGGGTGACGGGGATGACTCCATTAACCCCTGACTATACCGGGGATACGCTTATCACAATGCCTTTCTGGTCTGTGCTGAAGCAGGGCATTCTGGCAGCCAAGTGGCTTGACCTTTATTAGTGAGCCTGGTTAACCCCTCTCGGAACTACAGACTTAGAAATCGCCAGCTCATATACAGTGCATAAAATATATTTATATATATACCCTTATACACCATTTTAATAAAAAATATCACAAAATTCTTCTAAGTCCCTCGGGAAGAGTGAAAGACGCGCACGTTGATTTTTAGAGCTCCTAGACCTTCCTATAAGAAGTTAGCCAAAAAGTAGCTTCGAAAAACGCTTAGGTTAAGTTTCAGAGTTGCTTCTAATGTACCAAAGCTGGACTTAGACATAATTTCACTCTCACAACATTATGGCTGGTTGGACACAGTCCGAACAACAAGTACCGGGTCCATGGTTCTGGGCGTATACTGGGGTGACGGGGACGACTCCCATTAACCCCTGACTATACCGGGGATACGCTTATCACAATGCCTTTCTGGTCTGTGCTGAAGCAGGGCATTCTGGCAGCCAAGTGGCTTGACCTTTATTAGTGAGCCTGGTTACCCCCTCTCGGAACCACAGACTTAGAAATCGCCAGCTCATTTACAGTGCATAAAATATATTTATATATATACCCTTATACACCATTTTAATAAAAAATATCACAAAATTCTTCTAAGTCCCTCGGGAAGAGTGAAAGACGCGCACGTTCATTTTCAGAGCTCCTAGACATTCCTATAAGAAGTTAGCCAAAAAGTAGCTTCGAAAAACGCTTAGGTTAAGTTTCAGAGTTGCTTCTAATGTACCAAAGCTGGACTTAGACATAATTTCACTCTCACAACATTATGGCTGGTTGGAGACAGTCCGAACAACAAGTACCGGGTCCATGGTTCTGGGCGTATACTGGGGTGACGGGGATGACTCCCATTAACCCCTGACTATACCGGGGATACGCTTATCACAATGCCTTTCTGGTCTGTGCTGAAGCAGGGCATTCTGGCAGCCAAGTGGCTTGACCTTTATTAGTGAGCCTAGTTACCCCCTCTCGGAACCACAGACTTAGAAATCGCCAGCTCATATACAGTGCATAAAATATATTTATATATATACCCTTATACACCATTTTAATAAAAAATATCACAAAATTCTTCTAAGTCCCTCGGGAAGAGTGAAAGACGCGCACGTTCATTTTTAGAGCTCCTAGACCTTCCTATAAGAAGTTAGCCAAAAAGTAGCTTCGAAAAACGCTTAAGTTAAGTTTCAGAGTTGCTTCTAATGTACCAAAGCTGGACTTAGACATAATTTCACTCTCACAACATTATGGCTGGTTGGAGACAGTCCGAACAACAAGTACCGGGTCCATGGTTCTGGGCGTATACTGGGGTGACGGGGACGACTCCCATTAACCCCTGACTATACCGGGGATACGCTTATCACAATGCCTTTCTGGTCTGTGCTGAAGCAGGGCATTCTGGCAGCCAAGTGGCTTGACCTTTATTAGTGAGCCTGGTTACCCCCTCTCGGAACCACAGACTTAGAAATCGCCAGCTCATTTACAGTGCATAAAATATATTTATATATATACCCTTATACACCATTTTAATAAAAAATATCACAAAATTCTTCTAAGTCCCTCGGGAAGAGTGAAAGACGCGCACGTTCATTTTCAGAGCTCCTAGACATTCCTATAAGAAGTTAGCCAAAAAGTAGCTTCGAAAAACGCTTAGGTTAAGTTTCAGAGTTGCTTCTAATGTACCAAAGCTGGACTTAGACATAATTTCACTCTCACAACATTATGGCTGGTTGGAGACAGTCCGAACAACAAGTACCGGGTCCATGGTTCTGGGCGTATACTGGGGTGACGGGGATGACTCCCATTAACCCCTGACTATACCGGGGATACGCTTATCACAATGCCTTTCTGGTCTGTGCTGAAGCAGGGCATTCTGGCAGCCAAGTGGCTTGACCTTTATTAGTGAGCCTAGTTACCCCCTCTCGGAACCACAGACTTAGAAATCGCCAGCTCATATACAGTGCATAAAATATATTTATATATATACCCTTATACACCATTTTAATAAAAAATATCACAAAATTCTTCTAAGTCCCTCGGGAAGAGTGAAAGACGCGCACGTTCATTTTTAGAGCTCCTAGACCTTCCTATAAGAAGTTAGCCAAAAAGTAGCTTCGAAAAACGCTTAAGTTAAGTTTCAGAGTTGCTTCTAATGTACCAAAGCTGGACTTAGACATAATTTCACTCTCACAACATTATGGCTGGTTGGAGACAGTCCGAACAACAAGTACCGGGTCCATGGTTCTGGGCGTATACTGGGGTGACGGGGACGACTCCCATTAACCCCTGACTATACCGGGGATACGCTTATCACAATGCCTTTCTGGTCTGTGCTGAAGCAGGGCATTCTGGCAGCCAAGTGGCTTGACCTTTATTAGTGAGCCTGGTTACCCCCTCTCGGAACCACAGACTTAGAAATCGCCAGCTCATTTACAGTGCATAAAATATATTTATATATATACCCTTATACACCATTTTAATAAAAAATATCACAAAATTCTTCTAAGTCCCTCGGGAAGAGTGAAAGACGCGCACGTTCATTTTCAGAGCTCCTAGACATTCCTATAAGAAGTTAGCCAAAAAGTAGCTTCGAAAAACGCTTAGGTTAAGTTTCAGAGTTGCTTCTAATGTACCAAAGCTGGACTTAGACATAATTTCACTCTCACAACATTATGGCTGGTTGGAGACAGTCCGAACAACAAGTACCGGGTCCATGGTTCTGGGCGTATACTGGGGTGACGGGGATGACTCCCATTAACCCCTGACTATACCGGGGATACGCTTATCACAATGCCTTTCTGGTCTGTGCTGAAGCAGGGCATTCTGGCAGCCAAGTGGCTTGACCTTTATTAGTGAGCCTAGTTACCCCCTCTCGGAACCACAGACTTAGAAATCGCCAGCTCATATACCAGTGCATAAAATATATTTATATATATACCCTTATACACCATTTTAATAAAAAATATCACAAAATTCTTCTAAGTCCCTCGGGAAGAGTGAAAGACGCGCACGTTCATTTTCAGAGCTCCTAGACATTCCTATAAGAAGTTAGCCAAAAAGTAGCTTCGAAAAACGCTTAGGTTAAGTTTCAGAGTTGCTTCTAATGTACCAAAGCTGGACTTAGACATAATTTCACTCTCACAACATTATGGCTTGTTGGAGACAGTCCGAACCACAAGTACCGGGTCCATGGTTCTGGGCGTATACCGGGGGGACGGGGACGACTCCCATTAACCCCTGACTATACCGGGGATACGCTTATCACAATGCCTTTCTGGTCTGTGCTGAAGCAGGGCATTCTGGCAGCCAAGTGGCTTGACCTTTATTAGTGAGCCTGGTTACCCTCTCTCGGAACCACAGACTTAGAAATCGCCAGCTCATATACAGTGCATAAAATATATTTATATATATACCCTTATACACCATTTTAATAAAAAATATCACAAAATTCTTCCAAGTCCCTCGGGAAGAGTGAAAGACGCGCACGTTCATTTTCAGAGCTCCTAGACATTCCTATAAGAAGTTAGCCAAAAAGTAGCTTCGAAAAACGCTTAGGTTAAGTTTCAGAGTTGCTTCTAATGTACCGAAGCTGGACTTAGACCTAATTTCACTCTCACAACATTATGGCTGGTTGGAGACAGTTCGAACCACAAGTACCGGGTCCATGGTTCTGGGCGTATACCGGGGGGACGGGGGGGGACTCCCATTAACCCCTGACTATACCGGGGATACGCTTATCACAATGCCTTTCTGGTCTGTGCTGAAGCAGGGCATTCTGGCAGCCAAGTGGCTTGACCTTTATTAGTGAGCCTGGTTACCCCCTCTCGGAACCACAGACTTAGAAATCGCCAGCTCATATACAGTGCATAAAATATATTTATATATATACCCTTATACACCATTTTAATAAAAAATATCACAAAACTCTTCTAAGTCCCTCGGGAAGAGTGAAAGACGCGCACGTTCATTTTCAGAGCTCCTAGACATTCCTATAAGAAGTTAGCCAAAAAGTAGCTTCGAAAAACGCTTAGGTTAAGTTTCAGAGTTGCTTCTAATGTACCAAAGCTGGACTTAGACATAATTTCACTCTCACAACATTATGGCTGGTTGGAGACAGTCCGAACAACAAGTACAGGGTCCATGGTTCTGGGCGTATACTGGGGTGACGGGGATGACTCCATTAACCCCTGACTATACCGGGGATACGCTTATCACAATGCCTTTCTGGTCTGTGCTGAAGCAGGGCATTCTGGCAGCCAAGTGGCTTGACCTTTATTAGTGAGCCTGGTTAACCCCTCTCGGAACTACAGACTTAGAAATCGCCAGCTCATATACAGTGCATAAAATATATTTATATATATACCCTTATACACCATTTTAATAAAAAATATCACAAAATTCTTCTAAGTCCCTCGGGAAGAGTGAAAGACGCGCACGTTGATTTTTAGAGCTCCTAGACCTTCCTATAAGAAGTTAGCCAAAAAGTAGCTTCGAAAAACGCTTAGGTTAAGTTTCAGAGTTGCTTCTAATGTACCAAAGCTGGACTTAGACATAATTTCACTCTCACAACATTATGGCTGGTTGGAGACAGTCCGAACAACAAGTACCGGGTCCATGGTTCTGGGCGTATACTGGGGTGACGGGGACGACTCCCATTAACCCCTGACTATACCGGGGATACGCTTATCACAATGCCTTTCTGGTCTGTGCTGAAGCAGGGCATTCTGGCAGCCAAGTGGCTTGACCTTTATTAGTGAGCCTGGTTACCCCCTCTCGGAACCACAGACTTAGAAATCGCCAGCTCATTTAGAGTGCATAAAATATATTTATATATATACCCTTATACACCATTTTAATAAAAAATATCACAAAATTCTTCTAAGTCCCTCGGGAAGAGTGAAAGACGCGCACGTTCATTTTCAGAGCTCCTAGACATTCCTATAAGAAGTTAGCCAAAAAGTAGCTTCGAAAAACGCTTAGGTTAAGTTTCAGAGTTGCTTCTAATGTACCAAAGCTGGACTTAGACATAATTTCACTCTCACAACATTATGGCTGGTTGGAGACAGTCCGAACAACAAGTACCGGGTCCATGGTTCTGGGCGTATACTGGGGTGACGGGGATGACTCCCATTAACCCCTGACTATACCGGGGATACGCTTATCACAATGCCTTTCTGGTCTGTGCTGAAGCAGGGCATTCTGGCAGCCAAATGGCTTGACCTTTATTAGTGAGCCTAGTTACCCCCTCTCGGAACCACAGACTTAGAAATCGCCAGCTCATATACAGTGCATAAAATATATTTATATATATACCCTTATACACCATTTTAATAAAAAATATCACAAAATTCTTCTAAGTCCCTCGGGAAGAGTGAAAGACGCGCACGTTCATTTTTAGAGCTCCTAGACCTTCCTATAAGAAGTTAGCCAAAAAGTAGCTTCGAAAAACGCTTAAGTTAAGTTTCAGAGTTGCTTCTAATGTACCAAAGCTGGACTTAGACATAATTTCACTCTCACAACATTATGGCTGGTTGGAGACAGTCCGAACAACAAGTACCGGGTCCATGGTTCTGGGCGTATACTGGGGTGACGGGGACGACTCCCATTAACCCCTGACTATACCGGGGATACGCTTATCACAATGCCTTTCTGGTCTGTGCTGAAGCAGGGCATTCTGGCAGCCAAGTGGCTTGACCTTTATTAGTGAGCCTGGTTACCCCCTCTCGGAACCACAGACTTAGAAATCGCCAGCTCATTTACAGTGCATAAAATATATTTATATATATACCCTTATACACCATTTTAATAAAAAATATCACAAAATTCTTCTAAGTCCCTCGGGAAGAGTGAAAGACGCGCACGTTCATTTTCAGAGCTCCTAGACATTCCTATAAGAAGTTAGCCAAAAAGTAGCTTCGAAAAACGCTTAGGTTAAGTTTCAGAGTTGCTTCTAATGTACCAAAGCTGGACTTAGACATAATTTCACTCTCACAACATTATGGCTGGTTGGAGACAGTCCGAACAACAAGTACCGGGTCCATGGTTCTGGGCGTATACTGGGGTGACGGGGATGACTCCCATTAACCCCTGACTATACCGGGGATACGCTTATCACAATGCCTTTCTGGTCTGTGCTGAAGCAGGGCATTCTGGCAGCCAAGTGGCTTGACCTTTATTAGTGAGCCTAGTTACCCCCTCTCGGAACCACAGACTTAGAAATCGCCAGCTCATATACCAGTGCATAAAATATATTTATATATATACCCTTATACACCATTTTAATAAAAAATATCACAAAATTCTTCTAAGTCCCTCGGGAAGAGTGAAAGACGCGCACGTTCATTTTCAGAGCTCCTAGACATTCCTATAAGAAGTTAGCCAAAAAGTAGCTTCGAAAAACGCTTAGGTTAAGTTTCAGAGTTGCTTCTAATGTACCAAAGCTGGACTTAGACATAATTTCACTCTCACAACATTATGGCTTGTTGGAGACAGTCCGAACCACAAGTACCGGGTCCATGGTTCTGGGCGTATACCGGGGGGACGGGGACGACTCCCATTAACCCCTGACTATACCGGGGATACGCTTATCACAATGCCTTTCTGGTCTGTGCTGAAGCAGGGCATTCTGGCAGCCAAGTGGCTTGACCTTTATTAGTGAGCCTGGTTACCCTCTCTCGGAACCACAGACTTAGAAATCGCCAGCTCATATACAGTGCATAAAATATATTTATATATATACCCTTATACACCATTTTAATAAAAAATATCACAAAATTCTTCCAAGTCCCTCGGGAAGAGTGAAAGACGCGCACGTTCATTTTCAGAGCTCCTAGACATTCCTATAAGAAGTTAGCCAAAAAGTAGCTTCGAAAAACGCTTAGGTTAAGTTTCAGAGTTGCTTCTAATGTACCGAAGCTGGACTTAGACCTAATTTCACTCTCACAACATTATGGCTGGTTGGAGACAGTTCGAACCACAAGTACCGGGTCCATGGTTCTGGGCGTATACCGGGGGGACGGGGGGGGACTCCCATTAACCCCTGACTATACCGGGGATACGCTTATCACAATGCCTTTCTGGTCTGTGCTGAAGCAGGGCATTCTGGCAGCCAAGTGGCTTGACCTTTATTAGTGAGCCTGGTTACCCCCTCTCGGAACCACAGACTTAGAAATCGCCAGCTCATATACAGTGCATAAAATATATTTATATATATACCCTTATACACCATTTTAATAAAAAATATCACAAAACTCTTCTAAGTCCCTCGGGAAGAGTGAAAGACGCGCACGTTCATTTTCAGAGCTCCTAGACATTCCTATAAGAAGTTAGCCAAAAAGTAGCTTCGAAAAACGCTTAGGTTAAGTTTCAGAGTTGCTTCTAATGTACCAAAGCTGGACTTAGACATAATTTCACTCTCACAACATTATGGCTGGTTGGAGACAGTCCGAACAACAAGTACAGGGTCCATGGTTCTGGGCGTATACTGGGGTGACGGGGATGACTCCATTAACCCCTGACTATACCGGGGATACGCTTATCACAATGCCTTTCTGGTCTGTGCTGAAGCAGGGCATTCTGGCAGCCAAGTGGCTTGACCTTTATTAGTGAGCCTGGTTAACCCCTCTCGGAACTACAGACTTAGAAATCGCCAGCTCATATACAGTGCATAAAATATATTTATATATATACCCTTATACACCATTTTAATAAAAAATATCACAAAATTCTTCTAAGTCCCTCGGGAAGAGTGAAAGACGCGCACGTTGATTTTTAGAGCTCCTAGACCTTCCTATAAGAAGTTAGCCAAAAAGTAGCTTCGAAAAACGCTTAGGTTAAGTTTCAGAGTTGCTTCTAATGTACCAAAGCTGGACTTAGACATAATTTCACTCTCACAACATTATGGCTGGTTGGAGACAGTCCGAACAACAAGTACCGGGTCCATGGTTCTGGGCGTATACTGGGGTGACGGGGACGACTCCCATTAACCCCTGACTATACCGGGGATACGCTTATCACAATGCCTTTCTGGTCTGTGCTGAAGCAGGGCATTCTGGCAGCCAAGTGGCTTGACCTTTATTAGTGAGCCTGGTTACCCCCTCTCGGAACCACAGACTTAGAAATCGCCAGCTCATTTACAGTGCATAAAATATATTTATATATATACCCTTATACACCATTTTAATAAAAAATATCACAAAATTCTTCTAAGTCCCTCGGGAAGAGTGAAAGACGCGCACGTTCATTTTCAGAGCTCCTAGACATTCCTATAAGAAGTTAGCCAAAAAGTAGCTTCGAAAAACGCTTAGGTTAAGTTTCAGAGTTGCTTCTAATGTACCAAAGCTGGACTTAGACATAATTTCACTCTCACAACATTATGGCTGGTTGGAGACAGTCCGAACAACAAGTACCGGGTCCATGGTTCTGGGCGTATACTGGGGTGACGGGGATGACTCCCATTAACCCCTGACTATACCGGGGATACGCTTATCACAATGCCTTTCTGGTCTGTGCTGAAGCAGGGCATTCTGGCAGCCAAATGGCTTGACCTTTATTAGTGAGCCTAGTTACCCCCTCTCGGAACCACAGACTTAGAAATCGCCAGCTCATATACAGTGCATAAAATATATTTATATATATACCCTTATACACCATTTTAATAAAAAATATCACAAAATTCTTCTAAGTCCCTCGGGAAGAGTGAAAGACGCGCACGTTCATTTTTAGAGCTCCTAGACCTTCCTATAAGAAGTTAGCCAAAAAGTAGCTTCGAAAAACGCTTAAGTTAAGTTTCAGAGTTGCTTCTAATGTACCAAAGCTGGACTTAGACATAATTTCACTCTCACAACATTATGGCTGGTTGGAGACAGTCCGAACAACAAGTACCGGGTCCATGGTTCTGGGCGTATACTGGGGTGACGGGGACGACTCCCATTAACCCCTGACTATACCGGGGATACGCTTATCACAATGCCTTTCTGGTCTGTGCTGAAGCAGGGCATTCTGGCAGCCAAGTGGCTTGACCTTTATTAGTGAGCCTGGTTACCCCCTCTCGGAACCACAGACTTAGAAATCGCCAGCTCATTTACAGTGCATAAAATATATTTATATATATACCCTTATACACCATTTTAATAAAAAATATCACAAAATTCTTCTAAGTCCCTCGGGAAGAGTGAAAGACGCGCACGTTCATTTTCAGAGCTCCTAGACATTCCTATAAGAAGTTAGCCAAAAAGTAGCTTCGAAAAACGCTTAGGTTAAGTTTCAGAGTTGCTTCTAATGTACCAAAGCTGGACTTAGACATAATTTCACTCTCACAACATTATGGCTGGTTGGAGACAGTCCGAACAACAAGTACCGGGTCCATGGTTCTGGGCGTATACTGGGGTGACGGGGATGACTCCCATTAACCCCTGACTATACCGGGGATACGCTTATCACAATGCCTTTCTGGTCTGTGCTGAAGCAGGGCATTCTGGCAGCCAAGTGGCTTGACCTTTATTAGTGAGCCTAGTTACCCCCTCTCGGAACCACAGACTTAGAAATCGCCAGCTCATATACAGTGCATAAAATATATTTATATATATACCCTTATACACCATTTTAATAAAAAATATCACAAAATTCTTCTAAGTCCCTCGGGAAGAGTGAAAGACGCGCACGTTCATTTTCAGAGCTCCTAGACATTCCTATAAGAAGTTAGCCAAAAAGTAGCTTCGAAAAACGCTTAGGTTAAGTTTCAGAGTTGCTTCTAATGTACCAAAGCTGGACTTAGACATAATTTCACTCTCACAACATTATGGCTGGTTGGAGACAGTCCGAACAACAAGTACCGGGTCCATGGTTCCGGGCGTATACTGGGGTGACGGGGATGACTCCCATTAACCCCTGACTATACCGGGGATACGCTTATCACAATGCCTTTCTGGTCTGTGCTGAAGCAGGGCATTCTGGCAGCCAAGTGGCTTGACCTTTATTAGTGAGCCTGGTTAACCCCTCTCGGAACTACAGACTTAGAAATCGCCAGCTCATATACAGTGCATAAAATATATTTATATATATACCCTTATACACCATTTTAATAAAAAATATCACAAAATTCTTCTAAGTCCCTCGGGAAGAGTGAAAGACGCGCACGTTCATTTTTAGAGCTCCTAGACCTTCCTATAAGAAGTTAGCCAAAAAGTAGCTTCGAAAAACGCTTAGGTTAAGTTTCAGAGTTGCTTCTAATGTACCAAAGCTGGACTTAGACATAATTTCACTCTCACAACATTATGGCTGGTTGGAGACAGTCCGAACCACAAGTACCTGGTCCATGGTTCTGGGCGTATACTGGGGGGACGGGGACGACTCCCATTAACCCCTGACTATACCGGGGATACGCTTATCACAATGCCTTTCTGGTCTGTGCTGAAGCAGGGCATTCTGGCAGCCAAGTGGCTTGACCTTTATTAGTGAGCCTGGTTACCCCCTCTCGGAACTACAGACTTAGAAATCGCAAGCTCATATACAGTGCATAAAATATATTTATATATACCCTTATACACCATTTTAATAAAAAATATCACAACATTCTTCTAAGTCCCTCAAGAAGAGTGAAAGACGCGCACGTTCATTTTCAGAGCTCCTAGACCTTCCTATAAGAAGTTAGCCAAAAAGTAGCTTCGAAAAACGCTTAGGTTAAGTTTCAGAGTTGCTTCTAATGTACCAAAGCTGAACTTAGACATAATTTCACTCTCACAACATTATGGCTGGTTGGAGACATTCCGAACAACAAGTACGGGGTCCATGATTCTGGGCGTATACTGGGGTGACGGGGACGACTCCCATTAACCCCTGACTATACCGGGGATACGCTTATCACAATGCCTTTCTGGTCTGTGCTGAAGCAGGGCATTCTGGCAGCCAAGTGGCTTGACCTTTATTAGTGAGCCTGGTTACCCCCTCTCGGAACCACAGACTTAGAAATCGCCAGCTCATTTACAGTGCATAAAATATATTTATATATATACCCTTATACACCATTTTAATAAAAAATATCACAAAATTCTTCTAAGTCCCTCGGGAAGAGTGAAAGACGCGCACGTTCATTTTCAGAGCTCCTAGACATTCCTATAAGAAGTTAGCCAAAAAGTAGCTTCGAAAAACGCTTAGGTTAAGTTTCAGAGTTGCTTCTAATGTACCAAAGCTGGACTTAGACATAATTTCACTCTCACAACATTATGGCTTGTTGGAGACAGTCCGAACCACAAGTACCGGGTCCATGGTTCTGGGCGTATACCGGGGGGACGGGGACGACTCCCATTAACCCCTGACTATACCGGGGATACGCTTATCACAATGCCTTTCTGGTCTGTGCTGAAGCAGGGCATTCTGGCAGCCAAGTGGCTTGACCTTTATTAGTGAGCCTGGTTACCCCCTCTCGGAACCACAGACTTAGAAATCGCCAGCTCATATACAGTGCATAAAATATATTTATATATATATACCCTTATACACCATTTTAATAAAAAATATCACAAAATTCTTCTAAGTCCCTCGGGAAGAGTGAAAGACGCGCACGTTCATATTCAGAGCTCCTAGACATTCCTATAAGAAGTTAGCCAAAAAATAGCTTCGAAAAACGCTTAGGTTAAGTTTCAGAGTTGCTTCTAATGTACCAAAGCTGGACTTAGACATAATTTCACTCTCACAACATTATGGCTGGTTGGAGACAGTCCGAACAACAAGTACCGGGTCCATGGTTCTGGGCGTATTCTGGGGTGACGGGGATGACTCCCATTAACCCCTGACTATACCGGGGATACGCTTATCACAATGCCTTTCTGGTCTGTGCTGAAGCAGGGCATTCTGGCAGCCAAGTGGCTTGACGTAAATTAGTGAGCCTGGTTACCCCCTCTCGGAACCACAGACTTAGAAATCGCCAGCTCATATACAGTGCATAAAATATATTTTTTATATATATACCCTTATACACCATTTTAATAAAAAATATCACAAAATTCTTCTAAGTCCCTAGGGAAGAGTGAAAGACACGCACGTTCATTTTCAGAGCTCCTAGACCTTCCTATAAGAAGTTAGCCAAAAAGTAGCTTCGAAAAACGCTTAGGTTAAGTTTCAGAGTTGCTTCTAATGTACCAAAGCTGGACTTAGACATAATTTCACTCTCACAACATTATGGCTGGTTGGAGACAGTCCGAACCACAAGTACCGGGACCATGGTTCTGGGCGTATACCGGGGGGACGGGGACGACTCCCATTAACCCCTGACTATACCGGGGATACGCTTATCACAATGCCTTTCTGGTCTGTGCTGAAGCAGGGCATTCTGGCAGCCAAGTGGCTTGACCTTTATTAGTGAGCCTGGTTACCCCCTCTCGGAACCACAGACTTAGAAATCGCCAGCTCATATACAGTGCATAAAATATATTTATATATATATACCCTTATACACCATTTTAATAAAAAATATCACAAAATTCTTCTAAGTCCCTCGGGAAGAGTGAAAGACGCGCACGTTCATATTCAGAGCTCCTAGACCTTCCTATAAGAAGTTAGCCAAAAAATAGCTTCGAAAAACGCTTAGGTTAAGTTTCAGAGTTGCTTCTAATGTACCAAAGCTGGACTTAGACATAATTTCACTCTCACAACATTATGGCTGGTTGGAGACAGTCCGAACAACAAGTACCGGGTCCTTGGTTCTGGGCGTATTCTGGGGTGACGGGGATGACTCCCATTAACCCCTGACTATACCGGGGATACGCTTATCACAATGCCTTTCTGGTCTGTGCTGAAGCAGGGCATTCTGGCAGCCAAGTGGCTTGACCTTTATTAGTGAGCCTGGTTACCCCCTCTCGGAACCACAGACTTAGAAATCGCCAGCTCATATACAGTGCATAAAATATATTTATATATATACCCTTATACACCATTTTAATAAAAAATATCACAAAATTCTTCCAAGTCCCTCGGGAAGAGTGAAAGACGCGCACGTTTATTTTCAGAGCTCCTAGACATTCCTATAAGAAGTTAGCCAAAAAGTAGCTTCGAAAAACGCTTAGGTTAAGTTTCAGAGTTGCTTCTAATGTACCGAAGCTGGACTTAGACCTAATTTCACTATCACAACATTATGGCTGGTTGGAGACAGTCCGAACCACAAGTACCTGGTCCATGGTTCTGGGCGTATACTGGGGGGACGGGGACGACTCCCATTAACCCCTGACTATACCGGGGATACGCTTATCACAATGCCTTTCTGGTCTGTGCTGAAGCAGGGCATTCTGGCAGCCAAGTGGCTTGACCTTTATTAGTGAGCCTGGTTACCCCCTCTCGGAACTACAGACTTAGAAATCGCAAGCTCATATACAGTGCATAAAATATATTTATATATACCCTTATACACCATTTTAATAAAAAATATCACAACATTCTTCTAAGTCCCTCAAGAAGAGTGAAAGACGCGCACGTTCATTTTCAGAGCTCCTAGACCTTCCTATAAGAAGTTAGCCAAAAAGTAGCTTCGAAAAACGCTTAGGTTAAGTTTCAGAGTTGCTTCTAATGTACCAAAGCTGAACTTAGACATAATTTCACTCTCACAAAATTATGGCTGGTTGGAGACAGTCCGAACAACAAGTACCGGGTCCATGGTTCTGGGCGTATACTGGGGTGACGGGGACGACTCCCATTAACCCCTGACTATACCGGGGATACGCTTATCACAATGCCTTTCTGGTCTGTGCTGAAGCAGGGCATTCTGGCAGCCAAGTGGCTTGACCTTTATTAGTGAGCCTGGTTACCCTCTCTCGGAACCACAGACTTAGAAATCGCCAGCTCATATACAGTGCATAAAATATATTTATATATATATACCCTTATACACCATTTTAATAAAAAATATCACAAAATTCTTCTAAGTCCCTCGGGAAGAGTGAAAGACGCGCACGTTCATATTCAGAGCTCCTAGACCTTCCTATAAGAAGTTAGCCAAAAAGTAGCTTCGAAAAACGCTTAGGTTAAGTTTCAGAGTTGCTTCTAATGTACCAAAGCTGGACTTAGACATAATTTCACTCTCACAACATTATGGCTGGTTGGAGACAGTCCGAACAACAAGTACCGGGTCCATGGTTCTGGGCGTATTCTGGGGTGACGGGGATGACTCCCATTAACCCCTGACTATACCGGGGATACGCTTATCACAATGCCTTTCTGGTCTGTGCTGAAGCAGGGCATTCTGGCAGCCAAGTGGCTTGACCTTTATTAGTGAGCCTGGTTACCCCCTCTCGGAACCACAGACTTAGAAATCGCCAGCTCATATACAGTGCATAAAATATATTTATATATATACCCTTATACACCATTTTAATAAAAAATATCACAAAATTCTTCCAAGTCCCTCGGGAAGAGTGAAAGACGCGCACGTTCATTTTCAGAGCTCCTAGACATTCCTATAAGAAGTTAGCCAAAAAGTAGCTTCGAAAAACGCTTAGGTTAAGTTTCAGAGTTGCTTCTAATGTACCGAAGCTGGACTTAGACCTAATTTCACTCTCACAACATTATGGCTGGTTGGAGACAGTTCGAACCACAAGTACCGGGTCCATGGTTCTGGGCGTATACTGGGGGGACGGGGACGACTCCCATTAACCCCTGACTATACCGGGGATACGCTTATCACAATGCCTTTCTGGTCTGTGCTGAAGCAGGGCATTCTGGCAGCCAAGTGGCTTGACCTTTATTAGTGAGCCTGGTTAACCCCTCTCGGAACTACAGACTTAGAAATCGCCAGCTCATATACAGTGCATAAAATATATTTATATATATACCCTTATACACCATTTTAATAAAAAATATCACAAAATTCTTCTAAGTCCCTCGGGAAGAGTGAAAGACGCGCACGTTCATTTTTAGAGCTCCTAGACCTTCCTATAAGAAGTTAGCCAAAAAGTAGCTTCGAAAAACGCTTAGGTTAAGTTTCAGAGTTGCTTCTAATGTACCAAAGCTGGACTTAGACATAATTTCACTCTCACAACATTATGGCTGGTTGGAGACAGTCCGAACAACAAGTACCGGGTCCATGGTTCTGGGCGTATACTGGGGTGACGGGGACGACTCCCATTAACCCCTGACTATACCGGGGATACGCTTATCACAATGTCTTTCTGGTCTGTGCTGAAGCAGGGCATTCTGGCAGCCAAGTGGCTTGACCTTTATTAGTGAGCCTGGTTACCCCCTCTCGGAACCACAGACTTAGAAATCGCCAGCTCATTTACAGTGCATAAAATATATTTATATATATACCCTTATACAGCATTTTAATAAAAAATATCACAAAATTCTTCTAAGTCCCTCGGGAAGAGTGAAAGACGCGCACGTTCATTTTCAGAGCTCCTAGACATTCCTATAAGAAGTTAGCCAAAAAGTAGCTTCGAAAAACGCTTAGGTTAAGTTTCAGAGTTGCTTCTAATGTACCAAAGCTGGACTTAGACATAATTTCACTCTCACAACATTATGGCTTGTTGGAGACAGTCCGAACCACAAGTACCGGGTCCATGGTTCTGGGCGTATACCGGGGGGACGGGGACGACTCCCATTAACCCCTGACTATACCGGGGATACGCTTATCACAATGCCTTTCTGGTCTGTGCTGAAGCAGGGCATTCTGGCAGCCAAGTGGCTTGACCTTTATTAGTGAGCCTGGTTAACCCCTCTCGGAACTACAGACTTAGAAATCGCCAGCTCATATACAGTGCATAAAATATATTTATATATATACCCTTATACACCATTTTAATAAAAAATATCACAAAATTCTTCTAAGTCCCTCGGGAAGAGTGAAAGACGCGCACGTTCATTTTCAGAGCTCCTAGACATTCCTATAAGAAGTTAGCCAAAAAGTAGCTTCGAAAAACGCTTAGGTTAAGTTTCAGAGTTGCTTCTAATGTACCAAAGCTGGACTTAGACATAATTTCACTCTCACAACATTATGGCTTGTTGGAGACAGTCCGAACCACAAGTACCGGGTCCATGGTTCTGGGCGTATACCGGGGGGACGGGGACGACTCCCATTAACCCCTGACTATACCAGGGATACGCTTATCACAATGCCTTTCTGGTCTGTGCTGAAGCAGGGCATTCTGGCAGCCAAGTGGCTTGACCTTTATTAGTGAGCCTGGTTACCCCCTCTCGGAACCACAGACTTAGAAATCTCCAGCTCATATACAGTGCATAAAATATATTTATATATATATATACCCTTATACACCATTTTAATAAAAAATATCACAAAATTCTTCTAAGTCCCTCGGGAAGAGTGAAAGACGCGCACGTTCATATTCAGAGCTCCTAGACCTTCCTATTAGAAGTTAGCCAAAAAGTAGCTTCGAAAAACGCTTAGGTTAAGTTTCAGAGTTGCTTCTAATGTACCGAAGCTGGACTTAGACATAATTTCACTCTCACAACATTATGGCTGGTTGGAGACTGTCCGAACAACAAGTACCGGGTCCATGGTTCTGGGCGTATTCTGGGGTGACGGGGATGACTCCCATTAACCCCTGACTATACCGGGGATACGCTTATCACAATGCCTTTCTGGTCTGTGCTGAAGCAGGGCATTCTGGCAGCCAAGTGGCTTGACCTTTATTAGTGAGCCTGGTTACCCCCTCTCGGAACCACAGATTTAGAAATCGCCAGCTCATATACAGTGCATAAAATATATTTATATATATACCCTTATACACCATTTTAATAAAAAATATCACAAAATTCTTCCAAGTCCCTCGGGAAGAGTGAAAGACGCGCACGTTCATTTTCAGAGCTCCTAGACATTCCTATAAGAAGTTAGCCAAAAAGTAGCTTCGAAAAACGCTTAGGTTAAGTTTCAGAGTTGCTTCTAATGTACCAAAGCTGGACTTAGACATAATTTCACTCTCACAACATTATGGCTTGTTGGAGACAGTCCGAACCACAAGTACCGGGTCCATGGTTCTGGGCGTATACCGGGGGGACGGGGGGGGACTCCCATTAACCCCTGACTATACCGGGGATACGCTTATCACAATGCCTTTCTGGTCTGTGCTGAAGCAGGGCATTCTGGCAGCCAAGTGGCTTGACTTTTATTAGTGAGCCTGGTTACCCCCTCTCGGAACCACAGACTTAGAAATCGCCAGCTCATATACAGTGCATAAAATATATTTATATATATATACCCTTATACACCATTTTAATAAAAAATATCACAAAATTCTTCTAAGTCCCTCGGGAAGAGTGAAAGACGCGCACGTTCATTTTCAGAGCTCCTAGACCTTCCTATAAGAAGTTAGCCAAAAAGTAGCTTCGAAAAACGCTTAGGTTAAGTTTCAGAGTTGCTTCTAATGTACCAAAGCTGGACTTAGACATAATTTCACTCTCACAACATTATGGCTGGTTGGAGACAGTCCGAACCACAAGTACCGGGTCCATGGTTCTGGGCGTATACTGGGGGGACGGGGACGACTCCCATTAACCCCTGACTATACCGGGGATACGCTTATCACAATGCCTTTCTGGTCTGTGCTGAAGCAGGGCATTCTGGCAGCCAAGTGGCTTGACCTTTATTAGTGAGCCTGGTTACCCCCTCTCGGAACCACAGACTTAGAAATCGCCAGCTCATATACAGTGCATAAAATATATTTTTTATATATATACCCTTATACACCATTTTAATAAAAAATATCACAAAATTTTTCTAAGTCCCTAGGGAAGAGTGAAAGACGCGCACGTTCATTTTCAGAGCTCCTAGACCTTCCTATAAGAAGTTAGCCAAAAAGTAGCTTCGAAAAAGCTTAGATTAAGTTTCAGAGTTGCTTCTAATGTACCGAAGCTGGACTTAGACATAATTTCACTCTCACAACATTATGGCTGGTTGGAGACAGTCCGAAGAACAAGTACCGGGTCCATGGTTCTGGGCGTATACTGGGGGGACGGGGACGACTCCCATTAACCCCTGACTATACCGGGGATACGCTTATCACAATGCCTTTCTGGTCTGTGCTGAAGCAGGGCATTCTGGCAGCCAAGTGGCTTGACCTTTATTAGTGAGCCTGGTTACCCCCTCTCGGAACTACAGACTTAGAAATCGCCAGCTCATATACAGTGCATAAAATATATTTATATATACCCTTATACTCCATTTTAATAAAAAATATCACAAAATTCTTCTAAGTCCCTCGGGAAGAGTGAAAGACGCGCACATTCATTTTCAGAGCTCCTAGACCTTCCTATAAGAAGTTAGTCAAAAAGTAGCTTCGAAAAACGCTTAGGTTAAGTTTCAGAGTTGCTTCTAATGTACCAAAGCTGGACTTAGACATAATTTCACTCTCACAACATTATGGCTTGTTGGAGACAGTCCGAACCACAAGTACCGGGTCCATGGTTCTGGGCGTATACTGGGGTGACGGGGACGACTCCCATTAACCCCTGACTATACCGGGGATACGCTTATCACAATGCCTTTCTGGTCTGTGCTGAAGCAGGGCATTCTGGCAGCCAAGTGGCTTGACCTTTATTAGTGAGCCTGGTTACCCCCTCTCGGAACCACAGACTTAGAAATCGCCAGCTCATTTACAGTGCATAAAATATATTTATATATATACCCTTATACACCATTTTAATAAAAAATATCACAAAATTCTTCTAAGTCCCTCGGGAAGAGTGAAAGACGCGCACGTTCATTTTCAGAGCTCCTAGACATTCCTATAAGAAGTTAGCCAAAAAGTAGCTTCGAAAAACGCTTAGGTTAAGTTTCAGAGTTGCTTCTAATGTACCAAAGCTGGACTTAGACATAATTTCACTCTCACAACATTATGGCTTGTTGGAGACAGTCCGAACCACAAGTACCGGGTCCATGGTTCTGGGCGTATACCGGGGGGACGGGGACGACTCCCATTAACCCCTGACTATACCGGGGATACGCTTATCACAATGCCTTTCTGGTCTGTGCTGAAGCAGGGCATTCTGGCAGCCAAGTGGCTTGACCTTTATTAGTGAGCCTGGTTACCCCCTCTCGGAACCACAGACTTAGAAATCGCCAGCTCATATACAGTGCATAAAATATATTTATATATACCCTTATACACCATTTTAATAAAAAATATCACAAAATTCTTCTAAGTCCCTCGGGAAGAGTGAAAGACGCGCACGTTCATTTTTAGAGCTCCTTGTCCTTCCTATAAGAAGTTAGCCAAAAAGTAGCTTCGAAAAACGCTTAGGTTAAGTTTCAGAGTTGCTTCTAATGTACCAAAGCTGGACTTAGACATAATTTCACTCTCACAACATTATGGCTGGTTGGAGACAGTCCGAAGAACAAGTACCGGGTCCATGGTTCTGGGCGTATACTGGGGGGACGGGGACGACTCCCATTAACCCCTGACTATACCGGGGATACGCTTATCACAATGCCTTTCTGGTCTGTGCTGAAGCAGGGCATTCTGGCAGCCAAGTGGCTTGACCTTTATTAGTGAGCCTGGTTACCCCCTCTCGGAACTACAGACTTAGAAATCGCCAGCTCATATACAGTGCATAAAATATATTTATATATACCCTTATACTCCATTTTAATAAAAAATATCACAAAATTCTTCTAAGTCCCTCGGGAAGAGTGAAAGACGCGCACATTCATTTTCAGAGCTCCTAGACCTTCCTATAAGAAGTTAGTCAAAAAGTAGCTTCGAAAAACGCTTAGGTTAAGTTTCAGAGTTGCTTCTAATGTACCAAAGCTGGACTTAGACATAATTTCACTCTCACAACATTATGGCTGGTTGGAGACAGTCCGAACCACAAGTACCGGGTCCATGGTTCTGGGCGTATACTGGGGGGACGGGGACGACTCCCATGAACCCCTGACTATACCGGGGATACGCTTATCACAATGCCTTTCTGGTCTGTGCTGAAGCAGGGCATTCTGGCAGCCAAGTGGCTTGACCTTTATTAGTGAGCCTGGTTACCCCCTCTCGGAACTACAGACTTAGAAATCGCCAGCTCATATACAGTGCATAAAATATATTTATATATATACCCTTATACACCATTTTAATAAAAAATATCACAAAATTCTTCTAAGTCCCTCGGGAAGAGTGAAAGACGCGCACGTTCATTTTCAGAGCTCCTAGACCTTCCTATAAGAAGTTAGCCAAAAAGTAGCTTCGAAAAACGCTTAGGTTAAGTTTCAGAGTTGCTTCTAATGTACTGTAACGAAGCTGGACTTAGACATAATTTCACTCTCACAACATTATGGCTGGTTGGAGACAGTCCGAACAACAAGTACCGGGTCCATGGTTCTGGGCGTATACTGGGGTGACGGGGACGACTCCCATTAACCCCTGACTATACCGGGGATACGCTTATCACAATGCCTTTCTGGTCTGTGCTGAAGCAGGGCATTCTGGCAGCCAAGTGGCTTGACCTTTATTAGTGAGCCTGGTTACCCCCTCTCGGAACCACAGACTTAGAAATCGCCAGCTCATTTACAGTGCATAAAATATATTTATATATATACCCTTATACACCATTTTAATAAAAAATATCACAAAATTCTTCTAAGTCCCTCGGGAAGAGTGAAAGACGCGCACGTTCATTTTCAGAGCTCCTAGACATTCCTATAAGAAGTTAGCCAAAAAGTAGCTTCGAAAAACGCTTAGGTTAAGTTTCAGAGTTGCTTCTAATGTACCAAAGCTGGACTTAGACATAATTTCACTCTCACAACATTATGGCTTGTTGGAGACAGTCCGAACCACAAGTACCGGGTCCATGGTTCTGGGCGTATACCGGGGGGACGGGGACGACTCCCATTAACCCCTGACTATACCGGGGATACGCTTATCACAATGCCTTTCTGGTCTGTGCTGAAGCAGGGCATTCTGGCAGCCAAGTGGCTTGACCTTTATTAGTGAGCCTGGTTACCCCCTCTCGGAACCACAGACTTAGAAATCGCCAGCTCATATACAGTGCATAAAATATATTTATATATACCCTTATACACCATTTTAATAAAAAATATCACAAAATTCTTCTAAGTACCTCGGGAAGAGTGAAAGACGCGCACGTTCATTTTCAGAGCTCCTAGACCTTCCTATAAGAAGTTAGCCAAAAAGTAGCTTCGAAAAACGCTTAGGTTAAGTTTCAGAGTTGCTTCTAATGTACCAAAGCTGGACTTAGACATAATTTCACTCTCACAACATTATGGCTGGTTGGAGACAGTCCGAACAACAAGTACCGGGTCCATGGTTCTGGGCGTATACTGGGTTACGGGGATGACTCCCATTAACCCCTGACTATACCGGGGATACGCTTATCACAATGCCTTTCTGGTCTGTGCTGAAGCAGGGCATTCTGGCAGCCAAGTGGCTTGACCTTTATTAGTGAGCCTGGTTACCCCCTCTCGGAACCACAGACTTAGAAATCGCCAGCTCATATACAGTGCATAAAATATATTTATATATATACCCTTATACACCATTTTAATAAAAAATATCACAAAATTCTTCTAAGTCCCTCGGGAAGAGTGAAAGACGCGCACGTTCATTTTCAGAGCTCCTAGACATTCCTATAAGAAGTTAGCCAAAAAGTAGCTTCGAAAAACGCTTACAGTAGGTTAAGTTTCAGAGTTGCTTCTAATGTACCAAAGCTGGACTTAGACATAATTTTACTCTCACAACATTATGGCTTGTTGGAGACAGTCCGAACCACAAGTACCGGGTCCATGGTTCTGGGCGTATACCGGGGGGACGGGGGGGGACTCCCATTAACCCCTGACTATACCGGGGATACGCTTATCACAATGCCTTTCTGGTCTGTGCTGAAGCAGGGCATTCTGGCAGCCAAGTGGCTTGACCTTTATTAGTGAGCCTGGTTACCCCCTCTCGGAACCACAGACTTAGAAATCGCCAGCTCATATACAGTGCTTAAAATATATTTATATATATACCCTTATACACCATTTTAATAAAAAATATCACAAAACTCTTCTAAGTCCCTCGGGAAGAGTGAAAGACGCGCACGTTCATTTTCAGAGCTCCTAGACATTCCTATAAGAAGTTAGCCAAATGTAGCTTCGAAAAACGCTTAGGTTAAGTTTCAGAGTTGCTTCTAATGTACCAAAGCTGGACTTAGACATAATTTCACTCTCACAACATTATGGCTGGTTGGAAACAGTCCGAACAACAAGTACAGGGTCCATGGTTCTGGGCGTATACTGGGGTGACGGGGATGACTCCATTAACCCCTGACTATACCGGGGATACGCTTATCACAATGCCTTTCTGGTCTGTGCTGAAGCAGGGCATTCTGGCAGCCAAGTGGCTTGACCTTTATTAGTGAGCCTGGTTAACCCCTCTCGGAACTACAGACTTAGAAATCGCCAGCTCATATACAGTGCATAAAATATATTTATATATATACCCTTATACACCATTTTAATAAAAAATATCACAAAATTCTTCTAAGTCCCTCGGGAAGAGTGAAAGACGCGCACGTTCATTTTTAGAGCTCCTAGACCTTCCTATAAGAAGTTAGCCAAAAAGTAGCTTCGAAAAACGCTTAGGTTAAGTTTCAGAGTTGCTTCTAATGTACCAAAGCTGGACTTAGACATAATTTCACTCTCACAACATTATGGCTGGTTGGAGACAGTCCGAACAACAAGTACCGGGTCCATGGTTCTGGGCGTATACTGGGGTGACGGGGGGGGACTCCCATTAACCCCTGACTATACCGGGGATACGCTTATCACAATGCCTTTCTGGTCTGTGCTGAAGCAGGGCATTCTGGCAGCCAAGTGGCTTGACCTTTATTAGTGAGCCTGGTTACCCCCTCTCGGAACCACAGACTTAGAAATCGCCAGCTCATATACAGTGCATAAAATATATTTATATATATACCCTTATACACCATTTTAATAAAAAATATCACAAAATTCTTCTAAGTCCCTCAGGAAGAGTGAAAGACGCGCACGTTCATTTTCAGAGCTCCTAGACATTCCTATAAGAAGTTAGCCAAAAAGTAGCTTCGAAAAAAACTTAGGTTAAGTTTCAGAGTTGCTTCTAATGTACCGAAGCTGGACTTAGACATTATTTCACTCTCACAACATTATGGCTGGTTGGAGACAGTTCGAACCACAAGTACCGGGTCCATGGTTCTGGGCGTATACTGGGGGGACGGGGGGGGACTCCCATTAACCCCTGAAAATACCGGGGATACGCTTATCACAATGCCTTTCTGGTCTGTGCTGAAGCAGGGCATTCTGGCAGCCAAGTGGCTTGACCTTTATTAGTGAGCCTGGTTACCCCCTCTCGGAACTACAGACTTAGAAATCGCAAGCTCATATACAGTGCATAAAATATATTTATATATACCCTTATACACCATTTTAATAAAAAATATCACAAAATTCTTCTAAGTACCTCGGGAAGAGTGAAAGACGCGCACGTTCATTTTCAGAGCTCCTAGACCTTCCTATAAGAAGTTAGCCAAAAAGTAGCTTCGAAAAACGCTTAGGTTAAGTTTCAGAGTTGCTTCTAATGTACCAAAGCTGGACTTAGACATAATTTCACTCTCACAACATTATGGCTGGTTGGAGACAGTCCGAACAACAAGTACCGGGTCCATGGTTCTGGGCGTGTACTGGGTTACGGGGATGACTCCCATTAACCCCTGACTATACCGGGGATACGCTTATCACAATGCCTTTCTGGTCTGTGCTGAAGCAGGGCATTCTGGCAGCCAAGTGGCTTGACCTTTATTAGTGAGCCTGGTTACCCCCTCTCGGAACCACAGACTTAGAAATCGCCAGCTCATATACAGTGCATAAAATATATTTATATATATACCCTTATACACCATTTTAATAAAAAATATCACAAAACTCTTCTAAGTCCCTCGGGAAGAGTGAAAGACGCGCACGTTCATTTTCAGAGCTCCTAGACATTCCTATAAGAAGTTAGCCAAAAAGTAGCTTCGAAAAACTCTTAGGTTAAGTTTCAGAGTTGCTTCTAATGTACCAAAGCTGGACTTAGACATAATTTCACTCTCACAACATTATGGCTGGTTGGAGACAGTCCGAACAACAAGTACAGGGTCCATGGTTCTGGGCGTATACTGGGGTGACGGGGATGACTCCATTAACCACTGACTATACCGGGGATACGCTTATCACAATGCCTTTCTGGTCTGTGCTGAAGCAGGGCATTCTGGCAGCCAAGTGGCTTGACCTTTATTAGTGAGCCTGGTTAACCCCTCTCGGAACTACAGACTTAGAAATCGCCAGCTCATATACAATGCATAAAATATATTTATATATATACCCTTATACACCATTTTAATAAAAAATATCACAAAATTATTCTAAGTCCCTCGGGAAGAGTGAAAGACGCGCACGTTGATTTTTAGAGCTCCTAGACCTTCCTATAAGAAGTTAGCCAAAAAGTAGCTTCGAAAAACGCTTAGGTTAAGTTTCAGAGTTGCTTCTAATGTACCAAAGCTGGACTTAGACATAATTTCACTCTCACAACATTATGGCTGGTTGGAGACAGTCCGAACAACAAGTACCGGGTCCATGGTTCTGGGCGTATACTGGGGTGACGGGGACGACTCCCATTAACCCCTGACTATACCGGGGATACGCTTATCACAATGCCTTTCTGGTCTGTGCTGAAGCAGGGCATTCTGGCAGCCAAGTGGCTTGACCTTTATTAGTGAGCCTGGTTACCCCCTCTCGGAACCACAGACTTAGAAATCGCCAGCTCATTTACAGTGCATAAAATATATTTATATATATACCCTTATACACCATTTTAATAAAAAATATCACAAAATTCTTCTAAGTCCCTCGGGAAGAGTGAAAGACGCGCACGTTCATTTTCAGAGCTCCTAGACATTCCTATAAGAAGTTAGCCAAAAAGTAGCTTCGAAAAACGCTTAGGTTAAGTTTCAGAGTTGCTTCTAATGTACCAAAGCTGGACTTAGACATAATTTCACTCTCACAACATTATGGCTTGTTGGAGACAGTCCGAACCACAAG
Organism: Ascaphus truei; assembly: GCF_040206685.1. Classification (NCBI taxonomy): domain Eukaryota; kingdom Metazoa; phylum Chordata; class Amphibia; order Anura; family Ascaphidae; genus Ascaphus; species Ascaphus truei. Next base: position 134,399,422 of record NC_134485.1, read on the forward strand.
TACCGGGTCCATGGTTCTGGGCGTATACCGGGGGGACGGGGGGGGACTCCCATTAACCCCTGACTATACCGGGGATACGCTTATCACAATGCCTTTCTGGTCTGTGCTGAAGCAGGGCATTCTGGCAGCCAAGTGGCTTGACCTTTATTAGTGAGCCTGGTTACCCCCTCTCGGAACCACAGACTTAGAAATCGCCAGCTCATATACAGTGCATAAAATATATTTATATATATACCCTTATTCACCATTTTAATAAAAAATATCACAAAACTCTTCTAAGTCCCTCGGGAAGAGTGAAAGACGCGCACGTTCATTTTCAGAGCTCCTAGACATTCCTATAAGAAGTTAGCCAAAAAGTAGCTTCGAAAAACGCTTAGGTTAAGTTTCAGAGTTGCTTCTAATGTACCAAAGCTGGACTTAGACATAATTTCACTCTCACAACATTATGGCTGGTTGGAGACAGTCCGAACAACAAGTACAGGGTCCATGGTTCTGGGCGTATACTGGGGTGACGGGGATGACTCCATTAACCCCTGACTATACCGGGGATACGCTTATCACAATGCCTTTCTGGTCTGTGCTGAAGCAGGGCATTCTGGCAGCCAAGTGGCTTGACCTTTATTAGTGAGCCTGGTTAACCCCTCTCGGAACTACAGACTTAGAAATCGCCAGCTCATATACAATGCATAAAATATATTTATATATATACCCTTATACACCATTTTAATAAAAAATATCACAAAATTATTCTAAGTCCCTCGGGAAGAGTGAAAGACGCGCACGTTGATTTTTAGAGCTCCTAGACCTTCCTATAAGAAGTTAGCCAAAAAGTAGCTTCGAAAAACGCTTAGGTTAAGTTTCAGAGTTGCTTCTAATGTACCAAAGCTGGACTTAGACATAATTTCACTCTCACAACATTATGGCTGGTTGGAGACAGTCCGAACAACAAGTACCGGGTCCATGGTTCTGGGCGTATACTGGGGTGACGGGGACGACTCCCATTAACCCCTGACTATACCGGGGATACGCTTATCACAATGCCTTTCTGGTCTGTGCTGAAGCAGGGCATTCTGGCAGCCAAGTGGCTTGACCTTTATTAGTGAGCCTGGTTACCCCCTCTCGGAACCACAGACTTAGAAATCGCCAGCTCATTTACAGTGCATAAAATATATTTATATATATACCCTTATACACCATTTTAATAAAAAATATCACAAAATTCTTCTAAGTCCCTCGGGAAGAGTGAAAGACGCGCACGTTCATTTTCAGAGCTCCTAGACATTCCTATAAGAAGTTAGCCAAAAAGTAGCTTCGAAAAACGCTTAGGTTAAGTTTCAGAGTTGCTTCTAATGTACCAAAGCTGGACTTAGACATAATTTCACTCTCACAACATTATGGCTTGTTGGAGACAGTCCGAACCACAAGTACCGGGTCCATGGTTCTGGGCGTATACCGGGGGGACGGGGGGGGACTCCCATTAACCCCTGACTATACCGGGGATACGCTTATCACAATGCCTTTCTGGTCTGTGCTGAAGCAGGGCATTCTGGCAGCCAAGTGGCTTGACCTTTATTAGTGAGCCTGGTTACCCCCTCTCGGAACCACAGACTTAGAAATCGGCAGCTCATATACAGTGCATAAAATATATTTATATATATACCCTTATTCACCATTTTAATAAAAAATATCACAAAACTCTTCTAAGTCCCTCGGGAAGAGTGAAAGACGCGCACGTTCATTTTCAGAGCTCCTAGACATTCCTATAAGAAGTTAGCCAAAAAGTAGCTTCGAAAAACGCTTAGGTTAAGTTTCAGAGTTGCTTCTAATGTACCAAAGCTGGACTTAGACATAATTTCACTCTCACAACATTATGGCTGGTTGGAGACAGTCCGAACAACAAGTACAGGGTCCATGGTTCTGGGCGTATACTGGGGTGACGGGGATGACTCCATTAACCCCTGACTATACCGGGGATACGCTTATCACAATGCCTTTCTGGTCTGTGCTGAAGCAGGGCATTCTGGCAGCCAAGTGGCTTGACCTTTATTAGTGAGCCTGGTTAACCCCTCTCGGAACTACAGACTTAGAAATCGCCAGCTCATATACAATGCATAAAATATATTTATATATATACCCTTATACACCATTTTAATAAAAAATATCACAAAATTATTCTAAGTCCCTCGGGAAGAGTGAAAGACGCGCACGTTGATTTTTAGAGCTCCTAGACCTTCCTATAAGAAGTTAGCCAAAAAGTAGCTTCGAAAAACGCTTAGGTTAAGTTTCAGAGTTGCTTCTAATGTACCAAAGCTGGACTTAGACATAATTTCACTCTCACAACATTATGGCTGGTTGGAGACAGTCCGAACAACAAGTACCGGGTCCATGGTTCTGGGCGTATACTGGGGTGACGGGGACGACTCCCATTAACCCCTGACTATACCGGGGATACGCTTATCACAATGCCTTTCTGGTCTGTGCTGAAGCAGGGCATTCTGGCAGCCAAGTGGCTTGACCTTTATTAGTGAGCCTGGTTACCCCCTCTCGGAACCACAGACTTAGAAATCGCCAGCTCATTTACAGTGCATAAAATATATTTATATATATACCCTTATACACCATTTTAATAAAAAATATCACAAAATTCTTCTAAGTCCCTCGGGAAGAGTGAAAGACGCGCACGTTCATTTTTAGAGCTCCTAGACCTTCCTATAAGAAGTTAGCCAAAAAGTAGCTTCGAAAAACGCTTAGGTTAAGTTTCAGAGTTGCTTCTAATGTACCAAAGCTGGACTTAAACATAATTTCACTCTCACAACATTATGGCTGGTTGGAGACAGTCCGAACAACAAGTACCGGGTCCATGGTTCTGGGCGTATACTGGGGTGACGGGGACGACTCCCATTAACCCCTGACTATACCGGGGATACGCTTATCACAATGCCTTTCTGGTCTGTGCTGAAGCAGGGCATTCTGGCAGCCAAGTGGCTTGACCTTTATTAGTGAGCCTGGTTACCCCCTCTCGGAACCACAGACTTAGAAATCGCCAGCTCATATACAGTGCATAAAATATATTTATATATACCCTTATACACCATTTTAATAAAAAATATCACAAAATTCTTCTAAGTACCTCGGGAAGAGTGAAAGACGCGCACGTTCATTTTCAGAGCTCCTAGACCTTCCTATAAGAAGTTAGCCAAAAAGTAGCTTCGAAAAACGCTTAGGTTAAGTTTCAGAGTTGCTTCTAATGTACCAAAGCTGGACTTAGACATAATTTCACTCTCACAACATTATGGCTGGTTGGAGACAGTCCGAACAACAAGTACCGGGTCCATGGTTCTGGGCGTATACTGGGTTACGGGGATGACTCCCATTAACCCCTGACTATACCGGGGATACGCTTATCACAATGCCTTTCTGGTCTGTGCTGAAGCAGGGCATTCTGGCAGCCAAGTGGCTTGACCTTTATTAGTGAGCCTGGTTACCCCCTCTCGGAACCACAGACTTAGAAATCGCCAGCTCATATACAGTGCATAAAATATATTTATATATATACCCTTATACACCATTTTAATAAAAAATATCACAAAATTCTTCTAAGTCCCTCGGGAAGAGTGAAAGACGCGCACGTTCATTTTCAGAGCTCCTAGACATTCCTATAAGAAGTTAGCCAAAAAGTAGCTTCGAAAAACGCTTACAGTAGGTTAAGTTTCAGAGTTGCTTCTAATGTACCAAAGCTGGACTTAGACATAATTTTACTCTCACAACATTATGGCTTGTTGGAGACAGTCCGAACCACAAGTACCGGGTCCATGGTTCTGGGCGTATACCGGGGGGACGGGGGGGGACTCCCATTAACCCCTGACTATACCGGGGATACGCTTATCACAATGCCTTTCTGGTCTGTGCTGAAGCAGGGCATTCTGGCAGCCAAGTGGCTTGACCTTTATTAGTGAGCCTGGTTACCCCCTCTCGGAACCACAGACTTAGAAATCGCCAGCTCATATACAGTGCTTAAAATATATTTATATATATACCCTTATACACCATTTTAATAAAAAATATCACAAAACTCTTCTAAGTCCCTCGGGAAGAGTGAAAGACGCGCACGTTCATTTTCAGAGCTCCTAGACATTCCTATAAGAAGTTAGCCAAATGTAGCTTCGAAAAACGCTTAGGTTAAGTTTCAGAGTTGCTTCTAATGTACCAAAGCTGGACTTAGACATAATTTCACTCTCACAACATTATGGCTGGTTGGAAACAGTCCGAACAACAAGTACAGGGTCCATGGTTCTGGGCGTATACTGGGGTGACGGGGATGACTCCATTAACCCCTGACTATACCGGGGATACGCTTATCACAATGCCTTTCTGGTCTGTGCTGAAGCAGGGCATTCTGGCAGCCAAGTGGCTTGACCTTTATTAGTGAGCCTGGTTAACCCCTCTCGGAACTACAGACTTAGAAATCGCCAGCTCATATACAGTGCATAAAATATATTTATATATATACCCTTATACACCATTTTAATAAAAAATATCACAAAATTCTTCTAAGTCCCTCGGGAAGAGTGAAAGACGCGCACGTTCATTTTTAGAGCTCCTAGACCTTCCTATAAGAAGTTAGCCAAAAAGTAGCTTCGAAAAACGCTTAGGTTAAGTTTCAGAGTTGCTTCTAATGTACCAAAGCTGGACTTAGACATAATTTCACTCTCACAACATTATGGCTGGTTGGAGACAGTCCGAACAACAAGTACCGGGTCCATGGTTCTGGGCGTATACTGGGGTGACGGGGGGGGACTCCCATTAACCCCTGACTATACCGGGGATACGCTTATCACAATGCCTTTCTGGTCTGTGCTGAAGCAGGGCATTCTGGCAGCCAAGTGGCTTGACCTTTATTAGTGAGCCTGGTTACCCCCTCTCGGAACCACAGACTTAGAAATCGCCAGCTCATATACAGTGCATAAAATATATTTATATATATACCCTTATACACCATTTTAATAAAAAATATCACAAAATTCTTCTAAGTCCCTCAGGAAGAGTGAAAGACGCGCACGTTCATTTTCAGAGCTCCTAGACATTCCTATAAGAAGTTAGCCAAAAAGTAGCTTCGAAAAAAACTTAGGTTAAGTTTCAGAGTTGCTTCTAATGTACCGAAGCTGGACTTAGACATTATTTCACTCTCACAACATTATGGCTGGTTGGAGACAGTTCGAACCACAAGTACCGGGTCCATGGTTCTGGGCGTATACTGGGGGGACGGGGGGGGACTCCCATTAACCCCTGAAAATACCGGGGATACGCTTATCACAATGCCTTTCTGGTCTGTGCTGAAGCAGGGCATTCTGGCAGCCAAGTGGCTTGACCTTTATTAGTGAGCCTGGTTACCCCCTCTCGGAACTACAGACTTAGAAATCGCAAGCTCATATACAGTGCATAAAATATATTTATATATACCCTTATACACCATTTTAATAAAAAATATCACAAAATTCTTCTAAGTACCTCGGGAAGAGTGAAAGACGCGCACGTTCATTTTCAGAGCTCCTAGACCTTCCTATAAGAAGTTAGCCAAAAAGTAGCTTCGAAAAACGCTTAGGTTAAGTTTCAGAGTTGCTTCTAATGTACCAAAGCTGGACTTAGACATAATTTCACTCTCACAACATTATGGCTGGTTGGAGACAGTCCGAACAACAAGTACCGGGTCCATGGTTCTGGGCGTGTACTGGGTTACGGGGATGACTCCCATTAACCCCTGACTATACCGGGGATACGCTTATCACAATGCCTTTCTGGTCTGTGCTGAAGCAGGGCATTCTGGCAGCCAAGTGGCTTGACCTTTATTAGTGAGCCTGGTTACCCCCTCTCGGAACCACAGACTTAGAAATCGCCAGCTCATATACAGTGCATAAAATATATTTATATATATACCCTTATACACCATTTTAATAAAAAATATCACAAAACTCTTCTAAGTCCCTCGGGAAGAGTGAAAGACGCGCACGTTCATTTTCAGAGCTCCTAGACATTCCTATAAGAAGTTAGCCAAAAAGTAGCTTCGAAAAACTCTTAGGTTAAGTTTCAGAGTTGCTTCTAATGTACCAAAGCTGGACTTAGACATAATTTCACTCTCACAACATTATGGCTGGTTGGAGACAGTCCGAACAACAAGTACAGGGTCCATGGTTCTGGGCGTATACTGGGGTGACGGGGATGACTCCATTAACCACTGACTATACCGGGGATACGCTTATCACAATGCCTTTCTGGTCTGTGCTGAAGCAGGGCATTCTGGCAGCCAAGTGGCTTGACCTTTATTAGTGAGCCTGGTTAACCCCTCTCGGAACTACAGACTTAGAAATCGCCAGCTCATATACAATGCATAAAATATATTTATATATATACCCTTATACACCATTTTAATAAAAAATATCACAAAATTATTCTAAGTCCCTCGGGAAGAGTGAAAGACGCGCACGTTGATTTTTAGAGCTCCTAGACCTTCCTATAAGAAGTTAGCCAAAAAGTAGCTTCGAAAAACGCTTAGGTTAAGTTTCAGAGTTGCTTCTAATGTACCAAAGCTGGACTTAGACATAATTTCACTCTCACAACATTATGGCTGGTTGGAGACAGTCCGAACAACAAGTACCGGGTCCATGGTTCTGGGCGTATACTGGGGTGACGGGGACGACTCCCATTAACCCCTGACTATACCGGGGATACGCTTATCACAATGCCTTTCTGGTCTGTGCTGAAGCAGGGCATTCTGGCAGCCAAGTGGCTTGACCTTTATTAGTGAGCCTGGTTACCCCCTCTCGGAACCACAGACTTAGAAATCGCCAGCTCATTTACAGTGCATAAAATATATTTATATATATACCCTTATACACCATTTTAATAAAAAATATCACAAAATTCTTCTAAGTCCCTCGGGAAGAGTGAAAGACGCGCACGTTCATTTTCAGAGCTCCTAGACATTCCTATAAGAAGTTAGCCAAAAAGTAGCTTCGAAAAACGCTTAGGTTAAGTTTCAGAGTTGCTTCTAATGTACCAAAGCTGGACTTAGACATAATTTCACTCTCACAACATTATGGCTTGTTGGAGACAGTCCGAACCACAAGTACCGGGTCCATGGTTCTGGGCGTATACCGGGGGGACGGGGGGGGACTCCCATTAACCCCTGACTATACCGGGGATACGCTTATCACAATGCCTTTCTGGTCTGTGCTGAAGCAGGGCATTCTGGCAGCCAAGTGGCTTGACCTTTATTAGTGAGCCTGGTTACCCCCTCTCGGAACCACAGACTTAGAAATCGCCAGCTCATATACAGTGCATAAAATATATTTATATATATACCCTTATTCACCATTTTAATAAAAAATATCACAAAACTCTTCTAAGTCCCTCGGGAAGAGTGAAAGACGCGCACGTTCATTTTCAGAGCTCCTAGACATTCCTATAAGAAGTTAGCCAAAAAGTAGCTTCGAAAAACGCTTAGGTTAAGTTTCAGAGTTGCTTCTAATGTACCAAAGCTGGACTTAGACATAATTTCACTCTCACAACATTATGGCTGGTTGGAGACAGTCCGAACAACAAGTACAGGGTCCATGGTTCTGGGCGTATACTGGGGTGACGGGGATGACTCCATTAACCCCTGACTATACCGGGGATACGCTTATCACAATGCCTTTCTGGTCTGTGCTGAAGCAGGGCATTCTGGCAGCCAAGTGGCTTGACCTTTATTAGTGAGCCTGGTTAACCCCTCTCGGAACTACAGACTTAGAAATCGCCAGCTCATATACAATGCATAAAATATATTTATATATATACCCTTATACACCATTTTAATAAAAAATATCACAAAATTATTCTAAGTCCCTCGGGAAGAGTGAAAGACGCGCACGTTGATTTTTAGAGCTCCTAGACCTTCCTATAAGAAGTTAGCCAAAAAGTAGCTTCGAAAAACGCTTAGGTTAAGTTTCAGAGTTGCTTCTAATGTACCAAAGCTGGACTTAGACATAATTTCACTCTCACAACATTATGGCTGGTTGGAGACAGTCCGAACAACAAGTACCGGGTCCATGGTTCTGGGCGTATACTGGGGTGACGGGGACGACTCCCATTAACCCCTGACTATACCGGGGATACGCTTATCACAATGCCTTTCTGGTCTGTGCTGAAGCAGGGCATTCTGGCAGCCAAGTGGCTTGACCTTTATTAGTGAGCCTGGTTACCCCCTCTCGGAACCACAGACTTAGAAATCGCCAGCTCATTTACAGTGCATAAAATATATTTATATATATACCCTTATACACCATTTTAATAAAAAATATCACAAAATTCTTCTAAGTCCCTCGGGAAGAGTGAAAGACGCGCACGTTCATTTTCAGAGCTCCTAGACATTCCTATAAGAAGTTAGCCAAAAAGTAGCTTCGAAAAACGCTTAGGTTAAGTTTCAGAGTTGCTTCTAATGTACCAAAGCTGGACTTAGACATAATTTCACTCTCACAACATTATGGCTTGTTGGAGACAGTCCGAACCACAAGTACCGGGTCCATGGTTCTGGGCGTATACCGGGGGGACGGGGGGGGACTCCCATTAACCCCTGACTATACCGGGGATACGCTTATCACAATGCCTTTCTGGTCTGTGCTGAAGCAGGGCATTCTGGCAGCCAAGTGGCTTGACCTTTATTAGTGAGCCTGGTTACCCCCTCTCGGAACCACAGACTTAGAAATCGGCAGCTCATATACAGTGCATAAAATATATTTATATATATACCCTTATTCACCATTTTAATAAAAAATATCACAAAACTCTTCTAAGTCCCTCGGGAAGAGTGAAAGACGCGCACGTTCATTTTCAGAGCTCCTAGACATTCCTATAAGAAGTTAGCCAAAAAGTAGCTTCGAAAAAAACTTAGGTTAAGTTTCAGAGTTGCTTCTAATGTACCGAAGCTGGACTTAGACATTATTTCACTCTCACAACATTATGGCTGGTTGGAGACAGTTCGAACCACAAGTACCGGGTCCATGGTTCTGGGCGTATACTGGGGGGACGGGGGGGGACTCCCATTAACCCCTGAAAATACCGGGGATACGCTTATCACAATGCCTTTCTGGTCTGTGCTGAAGCAGGGCATTCTGGCAGCCAAGTGGCTTGACCTTTATTAGTGAGCCTGGTTACCCCCTCTCGGAACTACAGACTTAGAAATCGCAAGCTCATATACAGTGCATAAAATATATTTATATATACCCTTATACACCATTTTAATAAAAAATATCACAAAATTCTTCTAAGTACCTCGGGAAGAGTGAAAGACGCGCACGTTCATTTTCAGAGCTCCTAGACCTTCCTATAAGAAGTTAGCCAAAAAGTAGCTTCGAAAAACGCTTAGGTTAAGTTTCAGAGTTGCTTCTAATGTACCAAAGCTGGACTTAGACATAATTTCACTCTCACAACATTATGGCTGGTTGGAGACAGTCCGAACAACAAGTACCGGGTCCATGGTTCTGGGCGTGTACTGGGTTACGGGGATGACTCCCATTAACCCCTGACTATACCGGGGATACGCTTATCACAATGCCTTTCTGGTCTGTGCTGAAGCAGGGCATTCTGGCAGCCAAGTGGCTTGACCTTTATTAGTGAGCCTGGTTACCCCCTCTCGGAACCACAGACTTAGAAATCGCCAGCTCATATACAGTGCATAAAATATATTTATATATATACCCTTATACACCATTTTAATAAAAAATATCACAAAACTCTTCTAAGTCCCTCGGGAAGAGTGAAAGACGCGCACGTTCATTTTCAGAGCTCCTAGACATTCCTATAAGAAGTTAGCCAAAAAGTAGCTTCGAAAAACTCTTAGGTTAAGTTTCAGAGTTGCTTCTAATGTACCAAAGCTGGACTTAGACATAATTTCACTCTCACAACATTATGGCTGGTTGGAGACAGTCCGAACAACAAGTACAGGGTCCATGGTTCTGGGCGTATACTGGGGTGACGGGGATGACTCCATTAACCACTGACTATACCGGGGATACGCTTATCACAATGCCTTTCTGGTCTGTGCTGAAGCAGGGCATTCTGGCAGCCAAGTGGCTTGACCTTTATTAGTGAGCCTGGTTAACCCCTCTCGGAACTACAGACTTAGAAATCGCCAGCTCATATACAATGCATAAAATATATTTATATATATACCCTTATACACCATTTTAATAAAAAATATCACAAAATTATTCTAAGTCCCTCGGGAAGAGTGAAAGACGCGCACGTTGATTTTTAGAGCTCCTAGACCTTCCTATAAGAAGTTAGCCAAAAAGTAGCTTCGAAAAACGCTTAGGTTAAGTTTCAGAGTTGCTTCTAATGTACCAAAGCTGGACTTAGACATAATTTCACTCTCACAACATTATGGCTGGTTGGAGACAGTCCGAACAACAAGTACCGGGTCCATGGTTCTGGGCGTATACTGGGGTGACGGGGACGACTCCCATTAACCCCTGACTATACCGGGGATACGCTTATCACAATGCCTTTCTGGTCTGTGCTGAAGCAGGGCATTCTGGCAGCCAAGTGGCTTGACCTTTATTAGTGAGCCTGGTTACCCCCTCTCGGAACCACAGACTTAGAAATCGCCAGCTCATTTACAGTGCATAAAATATATTTATATATATACCCTTATACACCATTTTAATAAAAAATATCACAAAATTCTTCTAAGTCCCTCGGGAAGAGTGAAAGACGCGCACGTTCATTTTCAGAGCTCCTAGACATTCCTATAAGAAGTTAGCCAAAAAGTAGCTTCGAAAAACGCTTAGGTTAAGTTTCAGAGTTGCTTCTAATGTACCAAAGCTGGACTTAGACATAATTTCACTCTCACAACATTATGGCTTGTTGGAGACAGTCCGAACCACAAGTACCGGGTCCATGGTTCTGGGCGTATACCGGGGGGACGGGGGGGGGACTCCCATTAACCCCTGACTATACCGGGGATACGCTTATCACAATGCCTTTCTGGTCTGTGCTGAAGCAGGGCATTCTGGCAGCCAAGTGGCTTGACCTTTATTAGTGAGCCTGGTTACCCCCTCTCGGAACCACAGACTTAGAAATCGCCAGCTCATATACAGTGCATAAAATATATTTATATATATACCCTTATTCACCATTTTAATAAAAAATATCACAAAACTCTTCTAAGTCCCTCGGGAAGAGTGAAAGACGCGCACGTTCATTTTCAGAGCTCCTAGACATTCCTATAAGAAGTTAGCCAAAAAGTAGCTTCGAAAAACGCTTAGGTTAAGTTTCAGAGTTGCTTCTAATGTACCAAAGCTGGACTTAGACATAATTTCACTCTCACAACATTATGGCTGGTTGGAGACAGTCCGAACAACAAGTACAGGGTCCATGGTTCTGGGCGTATACTGGGGTGACGGGGATGACTCCATTAACCCCTGACTATACCGGGGATACGCTTATCACAATGCCTTTCTGGTCTGTGCTGAAGCAGGGCATTCTGGCAGCCAAGTGGCTTGACCTTTATTAGTGAGCCTGGTTAACCCCTCTCGGAACTACAGACTTAGAAATCGCCAGCTCATATACAATGCATAAAATATATTTATATATATACCCTTATACACCATTTTAATAAAAAATATCACAAAATTATTCTAAGTCCCTCGGGAAGAGTGAAAGACGCGCACGTTGATTTTTAGAGCTCCTAGACCTTCCTATAAGAAGTTAGCCAAAAAGTAGCTTCGAAAAACGCTTAGGTTAAGTTTCAGAGTTGCTTCTAATGTACCAAAGCTGGACTTAGACATAATTTCACTCTCACAACATTATGGCTGGTTGGAGACAGTCCGAACAACAAGTACCGGGTCCATGGTTCTGGGCGTATACTGGGGTGACGGGGACGACTCCCATTAACCCCTGACTATACCGGGGATACGCTTATCACAATGCCTTTCTGGTCTGTGCTGAAGCAGGGCATTCTGGCAGCCAAGTGGCTTGACCTTTATTAGTGAGCCTGGTTACCCCCTCTCGGAACCACAGACTTAGAAATCGCCAGCTCATTTACAGTGCATAAAATATATTTATATATATACCCTTATACACCATTTTAATAAAAAATATCACAAAATTCTTCTAAGTCCCTCGGGAAGAGTGAAAGACGCGCACGTTCATTTTCAGAGCTCCTAGACATTCCTATAAGAAGTTAGCCAAAAAGTAGCTTCGAAAAACGCTTAGGTTAAGTTTCAGAGTTGCTTCTAATGTACCAAAGCTGGACTTAGACATAATTTCACTCTCACAACATTATGGCTTGTTGGAGACAGTCCGAACCACAAGTACCGGGTCCATGGTTCTGGGCGTATACCGGGGGGACGGGGGGGGACTCCCATTAACCCCTGACTATACCGGGGATACGCTTATCACAATGCCTTTCTGGTCTGTGCTGAAGCAGGGCATTCTGGCAGCCAAGTGGCTTGACCTTTATTAGTGAGCCTGGTTACCCCCTCTCGGAACCACAGACTTAGAAATCGGCAGCTCATATACAGTGCATAAAATATATTTATATATATACCCTTATTCACCATTTTAATAAAAAATATCACAAAACTCTTCTAAGTCCCTCGGGAAGAGTGAAAGACGCGCACGTTCATTTTCAGAGCTCCTAGACATTCCTATAAGAAGTTAGCCAAAAAGTAGCTTCGAAAAACGCTTAGGTTAAGTTTCAGAGTTGCTTCTAATGTACCAAAGCTGGACTTAGACATAATTTCACTCTCACAACATTATGGCTGGTTGGAGACAGTCCGAACAACAAGTACAGGGTCCATGGTTCTGGGCGTATACTGGGGTGACGGGGATGACTCCATTAACCCCTGACTATACCGGGGATACGCTTATCACAATGCCTTTCTGGTCTGTGCTGAAGCAGGGCATTCTGGCAGCCAAGTGGCTTGACCTTTATTAGTGAGCCTGGTTAACCCCTCTCGGAACTACAGACTTAGAAATCGCCAGCTCATATACAATGCATAAAATATATTTATATATATACCCTTATACACCATTTTAATAAAAAATATCACAAAATTATTCTAAGTCCCTCGGGAAGAGTGAAAGACGCGCACGTTGATTTTTAGAGCTCCTAGACCTTCCTATAAGAAGTTAGCCAAAAAGTAGCTTCGAAAAACGCTTAGGTTAAGTTTCAGAGTTGCTTCTAATGTACCAAAGCTGGACTTAGACATAATTTCACTCTCACAACATTATGGCTGGTTGGAGACAGTCCGAACAACAAGTACCGGGTCCATGGTTCTGGGCGTATACTGGGGTGACGGGGACGACTCCCATTAACCCCTGACTATACCGGGGATACGCTTATCACAATGCCTTTCTGGTCTGTGCTGAAGCAGGGCATTCTGGCAGCCAAGTGGCTTGACCTTTATTAGTGAGCCTGGTTACCCCCTCTCGGAACCACAGACTTAGAAATCGCCAGCTCATTTACAGTGCATAAAATATATTTATATATATACCCTTATACACCATTTTAATAAAAAATATCACAAAATTCTTCTAAGTCCCTCGGGAAGAGTGAAAGACGCGCACGTTCATTTTTAGAGCTCCTAGACCTTCCTATAAGAAGTTAGCCAAAAAGTAGCTTCGAAAAACGCTTAGGTTAAGTTTCAGAGTTGCTTCTAATGTACCAAAGCTGGACTTAAACATAATTTCACTCTCACAACATTATGGCTGGTTGGAGACAGTCCGAACAACAAGTACCGGGTCCATGGTTCTGGGCGTATACTGGGGTGACGGGGACGACTCCCATTAACCCCTGACTATACCGGGGATACGCTTATCACAATGCCTTTCTGGTCTGTGCTGAAGCAGGGCATTCTGGCAGCCAAGTGTCTTGACCTTTATTAGTGAGCCTGGTTACCCCCTCTCGGAACCACAGACTTAGAAATCGCCAGCTCATTTACAGTGCATAAAATATATTTATATATATACCCTTATACACCATTTTAATAAAAAATATCACAAAATTCTTCTAAGTCCCTCGGGAAGAGTGAAAGACGCGCACGTTCATTTTCAGAGCTCCTAGACATTCCTATAAGAAGTTAGCCAAAAAGTAGCTTCGAAAAACGCTTAGGTTAAGTTTCAGAGTTGCTTCAAATGTACCAAAGCTGGACTTAGACATAATTTCACTCTCACAACATTATGGCTGGTTGGAGACAGTCCGAACAACAAGTACCGGGTCCATGGTTCTGGGCGTATACTGGGGTGACGGGGATGACTCCCATTAACCCCTGACTATACCGGGGATACGCTTATCACAATGCCTTTCTGGTCTGTGCTGAAGCAGGGCATTCTGGCAGCCAAGAGCCTTGACCTTTATTAGTGAGCCTAGTTACCCCCTCTCGGAACCACAGACTTAGAAATCGCCAGCTCATATACAGTGCATAAAATATATTTATATATATACCCTTATACACCATTTTAATAAAAAATATCACAAAATTCTTCTAAGTCCCTCGGGAAGAGTGAAAGACGCGCACGTTCATTTTCAGAGCTCCTAGACATTCCTATAAGAAGTTAGCCAAAAAGTAGCTTCGAAAAACGCTTAGGTTAAGTTTCAGAGTTGCTTCTAATGTACCAAAGCTGGACTTAGACATAATTTCACTCTCACAACATTATGGCTTGTTGGAGACAGTCCGAACAACAAGTACCGGGTCCATGGTTCTGGGCGTATACCGGGGGGAAGGGGGGGGACTCCCATTAACCCCTGACTATACCGGGGATACGCTTATCACAATGCCTTTCTGGTCTGTGCTGAAGCAGGGCATTCTGGCAACCAAGTGGCTTGACCTTTATTAGTGAGCCTGGTTAACCCCTCTCGGAACTACAGACTTAGAAATCGCCAGCTCATATACAGTGCATAAAATATATTTATATATATACCCTTATACACCATTTTAATAAAAAATATCACAAAATTCTTCTAAGTCCCTCGGGAAGAGTGAAAGACGCGCACGTTCATTTTTAGAGCTCCTAGACCTTCCTATAAGAAGTTAGCCAAAAAGTAGCTTCGAAAAACGCTTAGGTTAAGTTTCAGAGTTGCTTCTAATGTACCAAAGCTGGACTTAGACATAATTTCACTCTCACAACATTATGGCTGGTTGGAGACAGTCCGAACCACAAGTACCTGGTCCATGGTTCTGGGCGTATACTGGGGGGACGGGGACGACTCCCATTAACCCCTGACTATACCGGGGATACGCTTATCACAATGCCTTTCTGGTCTGTGCTGAAGCAGGGCATTCTGGCAGCCAAGTGGCTTGACCTTTATTAGTGAGCCTGGTTACCCCCTCTCGGAACTACAGACTTAGAAATCGCAAGCTCATATACAGTGCATAAAATATATTTATATATACCCTTATACACCATTTTAATAAAAAATATCACAACATTCTTCTAAGTCCCTCAAGAAGAGTGAAAGACGCGCACGTTCATTTTCAGAGCTCCTAGACCTTCCTATAAGAAGTTAGCCAAAAAGTAGCTTCGAAAAACGCTTAGGTTAAGTTTCAGAGTTGCTTCTAATGTACCAAAGCTGAACTTAGACATAATTTCACTCTCACAACATTATGGCTGGTTGGAGACAGTCCGAACAACAAGTACGGGGTCCATGGTTCTGGGCGTATACTGGGGTGACGGGGACGACTCCCATTAACCCCTGACTATACCGGGGATACGCTTATCACAATGCCTTTCTGGTCTGTGCTGAAGCAGGGCATTCTGGCAGCCAAGAGCCTTGACCTTTATTAGTGAGCCTAGTTACCCCCTCTCGGAACCACAGACTTAGAAATCGCCAGCTCATATACAGTGCATAAAATATATTTATATATATACCCTTATACACCATTTTAATAAAAAATATCACAAAATTCTTCTAAGTCCCTCGGGAAGAGTGAAAGACGCGCACGTTCATTTTCAGAGCTCCTAGACATTCCTATAAGAAGTTAGCCAAAAAGTAGCTTCGAAAAACGCTTAGGTTAAGTTTCAGAGTTGCTTCTAATGTACCAAAGCTGGACTTAGACATAATTTCACTCTCACAACATTATGGCTTGTTGGAGACAGTCCGAACAACAAGTACCGGGTCCATGGTTCTGGGCGTATACCGGGGGGAAGGGGGGGGACTCCCATTAACCCCTGACTATACCGGGGATACGCTTATCACAATGCCTTTCTGGTCTGTGCTGAAGCAGGGCATTCTGGCAACCAAGTGGCTTGACCTTTATTAGTGAGCCTGGTTAACCCCTCTCGGAACTACAGACTTAGAAATCGCCAGCTCATATACAGTGCATAAAATATATTTATATATATACCCTTATACACCATTTTAATAAAAAATATCACAAAATTCTTCTAAGTCCCTCGGGAAGAGTGAAAGACGCGCACGTTCATTTTTAGAGCTCCTAGACCTTCCTATAAGAAGTTAGCCAAAAAGTAGCTTCGAAAAACGCTTAGGTTAAGTTTCAGAGTTGCTTCTAATGTACCAAAGCTGGACTTAGACATAATTTCACTCTCACAACATTATGGCTGGTTGGAGACAGTCCGAACCACAAGTACCTGGTCCATGGTTCTGGGCGTATACTGGGGGGACGGGGACGACTCCCATTAACCCCTGACTATACCGGGGATACGCTTATCACAATGCCTTTCTGGTCTGTGCTGAAGCAGGGCATTCTGGCAGCCAAGTGGCTTGACCTTTATTAGTGAGCCTGGTTACCCCCTCTCGGAACTACAGACTTAGAAATCGCAAGCTCATATACAGTGCATAAAATATATTTATATATACCCTTATACACCATTTTAATAAAAAATATCACAACATTCTTCTAAGTCCCTCAAGAAGAGTGAAAGACGCGCACGTTCATTTTCAGAGCTCCTAGACCTTCCTATAAGAAGTTAGCCAAAAAGTAGCTTCGAAAAACGCTTAGGTTAAGTTTCAGAGTTGCTTCTAATGTACCAAAGCTGAACTTAGACATAATTTCACTCTCACAACATTATGGCTGGTTGGAGACAGTCCGAACAACAAGTACGGGGTCCATGGTTCTGGGCGTATACTGGGGTGACGGGGACGACTCCCATTAACCCCTGACTATACCGGGGATACGCTTATCACAATGCCTTTCTGGTCTGTGCTGAAGCAGGGCATTCTGGCAGCCAAGTGGCTTGACCTTTATTAGTGAGCCTGGTTACCCCCTCTCGGAACCACAGACTTAGAAATCGCCAGCTCATTTACAGTGCATAAAATATATTTATATATATACCCTTATACACCATTTTAATAAAAAATATCACAAAATTCTTCTAAGTCCCTCGGGAAGAGTGAAAGACGCGCACGTTCATTTTCAGAGCTCCTAGACATTCCTATAAGAAGTTAGCCAAAAAGTAGCTTCGAAAAACGCTTAGGTTAAGTTTCAGAGTTGCTTCTAATGTACCAAAGCTGGACTTAGACATAATTTCACTCTCACAACATTATGGCTTGTTGGAGACAGTCCGAACCACAAGTACCGGGTCCATGGTTCTGGGCGTATACTGGGGTGACGGGGATGACTCCCATTAACCCCTGACTATACCGGGGATACGCTTATCACAATGCCTTTCTGGTCTGTGCTGAAGCAGGGCATTCTGGCAGCCAAGAGCCTTGACCTTTATTAGTGAGCCTAGTTACCCCCTCTCGGAACCACAGACTTAGAAATCGACAGCTCATATACAGTGCATAAAATATATTTATATATATACCCTTATACACCATTTTAATAAAAAATATCACAAAATTCTTCTAAGTCCCTCGGGAAGAGTGAAAGACGCGCACGTTCATTTTCAGAGCTCCTAGACATTCCTATAAGAAGTTAGCCAAAAAGTAGCTTCGAAAAACGCTTAGGTTAAGTTTCAGAGTTGCTTCTAATGTACCAAAGCTGGACTTAGACATAATTTCACTCTCACAACATTATGGCTTGTTGGAGACAGTCCGAACAACAAGTACCGGGTCCATGGTTCTGGGCGTATACCGGGGGGAAGGGGGGGGACTCCCATTAACCCCTGACTATACCGGGGATACGCTTATCACAATGCCTTTCTGGTCTGTGCTGAAGCAGGGCATTCTGGCAACCAAGTGGCTTGACCTTTATTAGTGAGCCTGGTTACCCCCTCTCGGAACCACAGACTTAGAAATCGCCAGCTCATATACAGTGCATAAAATATATTTATATATATATACCCTTATACACCATTTTAATAAAAAATATCACAAAATTCTTCTAAGTCCCTCGGGAAGAGTGAAAGACGCGCACGTTCATTTTCAGAGCTCCTAGACCTTCGTATAAGAAGTTAGCCAAAAAGTAGCTTCGAAAAACGCTTAGGTTAAGTTTCAGAGTTGCTTCTAATGTACCAAAGCTGGACTTAGACATAATTTCACTCTCACAACATTATGGCTGGTTGGAGACAGTCCGAACAACAAGTACCGGGTCCATGGTTCTGGGCGTATACTGGGGGGACGGGGACGACTCCCATTAACCCCTGACTATACAATGGATACGCTTATCACAATGCCTTTCTGGTCTGTGCTGAAGCAGGGCATTCTGGCAGCCAAGTGGCTTGACCTTTATTAGTGAGCCTGGTTACCCCCTCTCGGAACCACAGACTTAGAAATCGCCAGCTCATTTACAGTGCATAAAATATATTTATATATATACCCTTATACACCATTTTAAAAATAAATATCACAAAATTCTTCTAAGTCCCTCGAGAAGAGTGAAAGACGCGCACGTTCATTTTCAGAGCTCCTAGACCTTCCTATAAGAAGTTAGCCAAAAAGTAGCTTCGAAAAACGCTTAGGTTAAGTTTCAGAGTTGCTTCTAATGTACCAAAGCTGGACTTAGACATAATTTCACTCTCACAACATTATGGCTGGTTGGAGACAGTTCGAACCACAAGTACCGGGTCCATGGTTCTGGGCGTATACTGGGGGGACGGGGACGACTCCCATTAACCCCTGACTATACCGGGGATACGCTTATCACAATGCCTTTCTGGTCTGTGCTGAAGCAGGGCATTCTGGCAGCCAAGTGGCTTGACCTTTATTAGTGAGCCTGGTTACCCCCTCTCGGAACCACAGACTTAGAAATCGCCAGCTCATTTACAGTGCATAAAATATATTTATATATATACCCTTATACACCATTTTAATAAAAAATATCACAAAATTCTTCTAAGTCCCTCGAGAAGAGTGAAAGACGCGCACGTTCATTTTCAGAGCTCCTAGACCTTCCTATAAGAAGTTAGCCAAAAAGTAGCTTCGAAAAACGCTTAGGTTAAGTTTCAGAGTTGCTTCTAATGTACCAAAGCTGGACTTAGACATAATTTCACTCTCACAACATTATGGCTTGTTGGAGACAGTCCGAACCACAAGTACCGGGTCCATGGTTTTGGGCGTATACCGGGGGGACGGGGACGACTCCCATTAACCCCTGACTATACCGGGGATACGCTTATCACAATGCCTTTCTGGTCTGTGCTGAAGCAGGGCATTCTGGCAGCCAAGTGGCTTGACCTTTATTAGTGAGCCTGGTTACCCCCTCTCGGAACCACAGACTTAAAAATCGCCAGCTCATATACAGTGCATAAAATATATTTATACAGTATATATACCCTTATACACCATTTTAATAAAAAATATCACAAAATTCTTCTAAGTCCCTCGGGAAGAGTAAAAGACGCGCACGTTCATTTTCAGAGCTCCTAGACCTTCCTATAAGAAGTTAGCCAAAAAGTAGCTTCGAAAAACGCTTAGGTTAAGTTTCAGAGTTGCTTCTAATGTACCAAAGCTGGACTTAGACATAATTTCACTCTCACAACATTATGGCTGGTTGGAGACAGTCCGAACAACATGTACCGGGTCCATGGTTCTGGGCGTATACTGGGGTGACGGGGACGACTCCCATTAACCCCTGACTATACCGGGGATACGCTTATCACAATGCCTTTCTGGTCTGTGCTGAAGCAGGGCATTCTGGCAGCCAAGTGGCTTGACCCTTATTAGTGAGCCTGGTTACCCCCTCTCGGAACCACAGACTTAGAAATCGCCAGCTCATATACAGTGCATAAAATATATTTATATATATATACCCTTATACACCATTTTAATAAAAAATATCACAAAATTCTTCTAAGTCCCTCGGGAAGAGTAAAAGACGCGCACATTCATTTTCAGAGCTCCTAGACCTTCCTAGTATAAGAAGTTAGCCAAAAAGTAGCTTCGAAAAACGCTTAGGTTAAGTTTCAGAGTTGCTTCTAATGTACCGAAGCTGGACTTAGACATAATTTCACTCTCACAACATTATGGCTGGTTGGAGACAGTTCGAACCACAAGTACCGGGTCCATGGTTCTGGGCGTATACTGGGGGGACGGGGACGACTCCCATTAACCCCTGACTATACCGGGGATATGCTTATCACAATGCCTTTCTGGTCTGTGCTGAAGCAGGGCATTCTGGCAGCCAAGTGGCTTGACCTTTATTAGTGAGTCTGGTTACCCCCTCTCGGAACTACAGACTTAGAAATCGCCAGCTCATATACAGTGCATAAAATATATTTATATATACCCTTATACACCATTTTAATAAAAAATATCACAAAATTCTTCTAAGTCCCTCGGGAAGAGTGAAAGACGCGCACGTTCATTTTCAGAGCTCCTAGACCTTCCTATAAGAAGTTAGCCAAAAAGTAGCTTCGAAAAACGCTTAGGTTAAGTTTCAGAGTTGCTTCTAATGTACCAAAGCTGGACTTAGACATAATTTCACTCTCACAACATTATGGCTTGTTGGAGACAGTCCGAACCACAAGTACCGGGTCCATGGTTCTGGGCGTATACCGGGGGGACGGGGACGACTCCCATTAACCCCTGACTATACCGGGGATACGCTTATCACAATGCCTTTCTGGTCTGTGCTGAAGCAGGGCATTCTGGCAGCCAAGTGGCTTGACCTTTATTAGTGAGCCTGGTTACCCCCTCTCGGAACCACAGACTTAGAAATCGCCAGCTCATATACAGTGCATAAAATATATTTATATATATATATACCCTTATACACCATTTTAATAAAAAATATCACAAAATTCTTCTAAGTCCCTCGGGAAGAGTGAAAGACGCGCACGTTCATTTTCAGAGCTCCTAGACATTCCTATAAGAAGTTAGCCAAAAAGTAGCTTCGAAAAAAACTTAGGTTAAGTTTCAGAGTTGCTTCTAATGTACCGAAGCTGGACTTAGACATAATTTCACTCTCACAACATTATGGCTGGTTGGAGACAGTTCGAACCACAAGTACCGGGTCCATGGTTCTGGGCGTATACTGGGGGGACGGGGGGGGACTCCCATTAACCCCTGAAAATACCGGGGATACGCTTATCACAATGCCTTTCTGGTCTGTGTTGAAGCAGGGCATTCTGGCAGCCAAGTGGCTTGACCTTTATTAGTGAGCCTGGTTACCCCCTCTCGGAGCCACAGACTTAGAAATCGCCAGCTCATATACAGTGCATAAAATATATTTATATATATATACCCTTATACACCATTTTAATAAAAAATATCACAAAATTCTTCTAAGTCCCTCGGGAAGAGTGAAAGACGCGCACGTTCATTTTTAGAGCTCCTAGACCTTCCTATAAGAAGTTAGCCAAAAAGTAGCTTCGAAAAACGCTTAGGTTAAGTTTCAGAGTTGCTTCTAATGTACCAAAGCTGGACTTAGACATAATTTCACTCTCACAACATTATGGCTGGTTGGAGACAGTCCGAACCACAAGTACCTGGTCCATGGTTCTGGGCGTATACTGGGGGGACGGGGACGACTCCCATTAACCCCTGACTATACCGGGGATACGCTTATCACAATGCCTTTCTGGTCTGTGCTGAAGCAGGGCATTCTGGCAGCCAAGTGGCTTGACCTTTATTAGTGAGCCTGGTTACCCCCTCTCGGAACCACAGACTTAAAAATCGCCAGCTCATATACAGTGCATAAAATATATTTATACAGTATATATACCCTTATACACCATTTTAATAAAAAATATCACAAAATTCTTCTAAGTCCCTCGGGAAGAGTAAAAGACGCGCACGTTCATTTTCAGAGCTCCTAGACCTTCCTATAAGAAGTTAGCCAAAAAGTAGCTTCGAAAAACGCTTAGGTTAAGTTTCAGAGTTGCTTCTAATGTACCAAAGCTGGACTTAGACATAATTTCACTCTCACAACATTATGGCTGGTTGGAGACAGTCCGAACAACATGTACCGGGTCCATGGTTCTGGGCGTATACTGGGGTGACGGGGACGACTCCCATTAACCCCTGACTATACCGGGGATACGCTTATCACAATGCCTTTCTGGTCTGTGCTGAAGCAGGGCATTCTGGCAGCCAAGTGGCTTGACCCTTATTAGTGAGCCTGGTTACCCCCTCTCGGAACCACAGACTTAGAAATCGCCAGCTCATATACAGTGCATAAAATATATTTATATATATATACCCTTATACACCATTTTAATAAAAAATATCACAAAATTCTTCTAAGTCCCTCGGGAAGAGTAAAAGACGCGCACATTCATTTTCAGAGCTCCTAGACCTTCCTAGTATAAGAAGTTAGCCAAAAAGTAGCTTCGAAAAACGCTTAGGTTAAGTTTCAGAGTTGCTTCTAATGTACCGAAGCTGGACTTAGACATAATTTCACTCTCACAACATTATGGCTGGTTGGAGACAGTTCGAACCACAAGTACCGGGTCCATGGTTCTGGGCGTATACTGGGGGGACGGGGACGACTCCCATTAACCCCTGACTATACCGGGGATATGCTTATCACAATGCCTTTCTGGTCTGTGCTGAAGCAGGGCATTCTGGCAGCCAAGTGGCTTGACCTTTATTAGTGAGTCTGGTTACCCCCTCTCGGAACTACAGACTTAGAAATCGCCAGCTCATATACAGTGCATAAAATATATTTATATATACCCTTATACACCATTTTAATAAAAAATATCACAAAATTCTTCTAAGTCCCTCGGGAAGAGTGAAAGACGCGCACGTTCATTTTCAGAGCTCCTAGACCTTCCTATAAGAAGTTAGCCAAAAAGTAGCTTCGAAAAACGCTTAGGTTAAGTTTCAGAGTTGCTTCTAATGTACCAAAGCTGGACTTAGACATAATTTCACTCTCACAACATTATGGCTTGTTGGAGACAGTCCGAACCACAAGTACCGGGTCCATGGTTCTGGGCGTATACCGGGGGGACGGGGACGACTCCCATTAACCCCTGACTATACCGGGGATACGCTTATCACAATGCCTTTCTGGTCTGTGCTGAAGCAGGGCATTCTGGCAGCCAAGTGGCTTGACCTTTATTAGTGAGCCTGGTTACCCCCTCTCGGAACCACAGACTTAGAAATCGCCAGCTCATATACAGTGCATAAAATATATTTATATATATATATACCCTTATACACCATTTTAATAAAAAATATCACAAAATTCTTCTAAGTCCCTCGGGAAGAGTGAAAGACGCGCACGTTCATTTTCAGAGCTCCTAGACATTCCTATAAGAAGTTAGCCAAAAAGTAGCTTCGAAAAAAACTTAGGTTAAGTTTCAGAGTTGCTTCTAATGTACCGAAGCTGGACTTAGACATAATTTCACTCTCACAACATTATGGCTGGTTGGAGACAGTTCGAACCACAAGTACCGGGTCCATGGTTCTGGGCGTATACTGGGGGGACGGGGGGGGACTCCCATTAACCCCTGAAAATACCGGGGATACGCTTATCACAATGCCTTTCTGGTCTGTGTTGAAGTAGGGCATTCTGGCAGCCAAGTGGCTTGACCTTTATTAGTGAGCCTGGTTACCCCCTCTCGGAGCCACAGACTTAGAAATCGCCAGCTCATATACAGTGCATAAAATATATTTATATATATATACCCTTATACACCATTTTAATAAAAAATATCACAAAATTCTTCTAAGTCCCTCGGGAAGAGTGAAAGACGCGCACGTTCATTTTTAGAGCTCCTAGACCTTCCTATAAGAAGTTAGCCAAAAAGTAGCTTCGAAAAACGCTTAGGTTAAGTTTCAGAGTTGCTTCTAATGTACCAAAGCTGGACTTAGACATAATTTCACTCTCACAACATTATGGCTGGTTGGAGACAGTCCGAACCACAAGTACCTGGTCCATGGTTCTGGGCGTATACTGGGGGGACGGGGACGACTCCCATTAACCCCTGACTATACCGGGGATACGCTTATCACAATGCCTTTCTGGTCTGTGCTGAAGCAGGGCATTCTGGCAGCCAAGTGGCTTGACCTTTATTAGTGAGCCTGGTTACCCCCTCTCGGAACTACAGACTTAGAAATCGCAAGCTCATATACAGTGCATAAAAAATATTTATATATACCCTTATACACCATTTTAATAAAAAATATCACAAAATTCTTCTAAGTCCCTCGGGAAGAGTGAAAGACGCGCACGTTCATTTTCAGAGCTCCTAGACCTTCCTATAAGAAGTTAGCCAAAAAGTAGCTTCGAAAAACGCTTAGGTTAAGTTTCAAAGTTGCTTCTAATGTACCAAAGCTGGACTTAGACATAATTTCACTCTCACAACATTATGGCTTGTTGGAGACAGTCCGAACCACAAGTACCGGGTCCATGGTACTGGGCTTATACCGGGGGGACGGGGACGACTCCCATTAACCCCTGACTATACCGGGGATACGCTTATCACAATGCCTTTCTGGTCTGTGCTGAAGCAGGGCATTCTGGCAGCCAAGTGGCTTGACCTTTATTAGTGAGCCTGGTTACCCCCTCTCGGAACCACAGACTTAGAAATCGCCAGCTCATATACAGTGCATAAAATATATTTATATATATATATACCCTTATACACCATTTTAATAAAAAATATCACAAAATTCTTCTAAGTCCCTCGGGAAGAGTGAAAGACGCGCACGTTCATTTTCAGAGCTCCTAGACATTCCTATAAGAAGTTAGCCAAAAAGTAGCTTCGAAAAAAACTTAGGTTAAGTTTCAGAGTTGCTTCTAATGTACCGAAGCTGGACTTAGACATAATTTCACTCTCACAACATTATGGCTGGTTGGAGACAGTTCGAACCACAAGTACCGGGTCCATGGTTCTGGGCGTATACTGGGGGGACGGGGGGGGACTCCCATTAACCCCTGAAAATACCGGGGATACGCTTATCACAATGCCTTTCTGGTCTGTGTTGAAGCAGGGCATTCTGGCAGCCAAGTGGCTTGACCTTTATTAGTGAGCCTGGTTACCCCCTCTCGGAGCCACAGACTTAGAAATCGCCAGCTCATATACAGTGCATAAAATATATTTATATATATATACCCTTATACACCATTTTAATAAAAAATATCACAAAATTCTTCTAAGTCCCTCGGGAAGAGTGAAAGACGCGCACGTTCATTTTTAGAGCTCCTAGACCTTCCTATAAGAAGTTAGCCAAAAAGTAGCTTCGAAAAACGCTTAGGTTAAGTTTCAGAGTTGCTTCTAATGTACCAAAGCTGGACTTAGACATAATTTCACTCTCACAACATTATGGCTGGTTGGAGACAGTCCGAACCACAAGTACCTGGTCCATGGTTCTGGGCGTATACTGGGGGGACGGGGACGACTCCCATTAACCCCTGACTATACCGAGGATACGCTTATCACAATGCCTTTCTGGTCTGTGCTGAAGCAGGGCATTCTGGCAGCCAAGTGGCTTGACCTTTATTAGTGAGCCTGGTTACCCCCTCTCGGAACTACAGACTTAGAAATCGCAAGCTCATATACAGTGCATAAAATATATTTATATATACCCTTATACACCATTTTAATAAAAAATATCACAAAATTCTTCTAAGTCCCTCGGGAAGAGTGAAAGACGCGCACGTTCATTTTCAGAGCTCCTAGACCTTCCTATAAGAAGTTAGCCAAAAAGTAGCTTCGAAAAACGCTTAGGTTAAGTTTCAAAGTTGCTTCTAATGTACCAAAGCTGGACTTAGACATAATTTCACTCTCACAACATTATGGCTTGTTGGAGACAGTCCGAACCACAAGTACCGGGTCCATGGTACTGGGCTTATACCGGGGGGACGGGGACGACTCCCATTAACCCCTGACTATACCGGGGATACGCTTATCACAATGCCTTTCTGGTCTGTGCTGAAGCAGGGCATTCTGGCAGCCAAGTGGCTTGACCTTTATTAGTGAGCCTGGTTACCCCCTCTCGGAACCACAGACTTAGAAATCGCCAGCTCATATACAGTGCATAAAATATATTTATATATATATATACCCTTATACACCATTTTAATAAAAAATATCACAAAATTCTTCTAAGTCCCTCGGGAAGAGTGAAAGACGCGCACGTTCATTTTCAGAGCTCCTAGACATTCCTATAAGAAGTTAGCCAAAAAGTAGCTTCGAAAAAAACTTAGGTTAAGTTTCAGAGTTGCTTCTAATGTACCGAAGCTGGACTTAGACATAATTTCACTCTCACAACATTATGGCTGGTTGGAGACAGTTCGAACCACAAGTACCGGGTCCATGGTTCTGGGCGTATACTGGGGGGACGGGGGGGGACTCCCATTAACCCCTGAAAATACCGGGGATACGCTTATCACAATGCCTTTCTGGTCTGTGTTGAAGCAGGGCATTCTGGCAGCCAAGTGGCTTGACCTTTATTAGTGAGCCTGGTTACCCCCTCTCGGAGCCACAGACTTAGAAATCGCCAGCTCATATACAGTGCATAAAATATATTTATATATATATACCCTTATACACCATTTTAATAAAAAATATCACAAAATTCTTCTAAGTCCCTCGGGAAGAGTGAAAGACGCGCACGTTCATTTTTAGAGCTCCTAGACCTTCCTATAAGAAGTTAGCCAAAAAGTAGCTTCGAAAAACGCTTAGGTTAAGTTTCAGAGTTGCTTCTAATGTACTGAAGCTGGACTTAGACATAATTTCACTCTCACAACATTATGGCTGGTTGGAGACAGTCCGAACCACAAGTACCGGGTCCATGGTTCTGGGCGTATACTGGGGGGGCGGGGACGACTCCCATTAACCCCTGACTATACCGGGGATACGCTTATCACAATGCCTTTCTGGTCTGTGCTGAAGCAGGGCATTCTGGCAGCCAAGTGGCTTGACCTTTATTAGTGAGCCTGGTTACCCCCTCTCGGAACCACAGACTTAGAAATCGCCAGCTCATATACAGTGCATAAAATATATTTATATATATACCCTTATACACCATTTTAATAAAAAATATCACAAAATTCTTCTAAGTCCCTCGGGAAGAGTGAAAGATGCGCACGTTCATTTTCAGAGCTGCTAGACCTTCCTATAAGAAGTTAGCCAAAAAGTAGCTTCGAAAAACGCTTAGGTTAAGTTTCAGAGTTGCTTCTAATGTACCAAAGCTGGACTTAGACATAATTTCACTCTCACAACATTATGGCTGGTTGGAGACAGTCCGAACAACAAGTACCGGGTCCATGGTTCTGGGCGTATACTGGGGTGACGGGGATGACACCCATTAACCCCTGACTATACCGGGGATACGCTTATCACAATGCCTTTCTGGTCTGTGCTGAAGCAGGGCATTCTGGCAGCCAAGTGGCTTGACCTTTATTAGTGAGCCTGGTTAACCCCTCTCGGAACTACAGACTTAGAAATCGCCAGCTCATATACAGTGCATAAAATATATTTATATATATACCCTTATACACCATTTTAATAAAAAATATCACAAAATTCTTCTAAGTCCCTCGGGAAGAGTGAAAGACGCGCACGTTCATTTTCAGAGGTGCTAGACCTTCCTATAAGAAGTTAGCCAAAAAGTAGCTTCGAAAAACGCTTAGGTTAAGTTTCAGAGTTGCTTCTAATGTACCAAAGCTGGACTTAGACATAATTTCACTCTCACAACATTATGGCTGGTTGGAGACAGTCCGAACAACAAGTACCGGGTCCATGGTTCTGGGCGTATACTGGGGTGACGGGGACGACTCCCATTAACCCCTGACTATACCGGGGATACGCGTATCACAATGCCTTTCTGGTCTGTGCTGAAGCAGGGCATTCTGGAAGCCAAGTGGCTTGACCTTTATTAGTGAGCCTGGTTACCCCCTCTCGGAACTACAGACTTAGAAATCGCCAGCTCAAATACAGTGCATAAAATATATTTATATATACAGTACCCTTATACACCATTTTAATAAAAAATATCACAAAATTCTTCTAAGTCCCTCGGGAAGAGTGAAAGACGCGCACGTTCATTTTCAGAGCTCCTAGACCTTCCTATAAGAAGTTAGCCAAAAAGTAGCTTCGAAAAACGCTTAGGTTAAGTTTCAGAATTGCTTCTAATGTACCGAAGCTGGACTTAGACATAATTTCACTCTCACAACATTATGGCTGGTTGGAGACAGTCCGAACCACAAGTACCGGGTCCATGGTTCTGGGCGTATACTGGGGGGGCGGGGACGACTCCCATTAACCCCTGACTATACCGGGGATACGCTTATCACAATGCCTTTCTGGTCTGTGCTGAAGCAGGGCATTCTGGCAGCCAAGTGGCTTGACCTTTATTAGTGAGCCTGGTTACCCCCTCTCGGAACCACAGACTTAGAAATCGCCAGCTCATATACAGTGCATAAAATATATTTATATATATACCCTTATACACCATTTTAATAAAAAATATCACAAAATTCTTCTAAGTCCCTCGGGAAGAGTGAAAGACGCGCACGTTCATTTTCAGAGGTGCTAGACCTTCCTATAAGAAGTTAGCCAAAAAGTAGCTTCGAAAAACGCTTAGGTTAAGTTTCAGAGTTGCTTCTAATGTACCAAAGCTGGACTTAGACATAATTTCACTCTCACAACATTATGGCTTGTTGGAGACAGTCCGAACCACAAGTACCGGGTCCATGGTTCTGGGCGTATACCGGGGGGACGGGGACGACTCCCATTAACCCCTGACTATACCGGGGATACGCTTATCACAATGCCTTTCTGGTCTGTGCTGAAGCAGGGCATTCTGGCAGCCAAGTGGCTTGACCTTTATTAGTGAGCCTGGTTACCCCCTCTCGGAACTACAGACTTAGAAATCGCCAGCTCATATACAGTGCATAAAATATATTTATATATATACCCTTATACACCATTTTAAAAAAAAATTTTAAAAAATTCTTCTAAGTCCCTCGGGAAGAGTGAAAGACGCGCACGTTCATTTTCAGAGGTGCTAGACCTTCCTATAAGAAGTTAGCAAAAAGTAGCTTCGAAAAACGCTTAGGTTAAGTTTCAGAGTTGCTTCTAATGTACCAAAGCTGGACTTACAGTAGACATAATTTCACTCTCACAACATTATGGCTGGTTGGAGACAGTCCGAACAACAAGTACCGGGTCCATGGTTCTGGGCGTATACTGGGGTGACGGGGACGACTCCCATTAACCCCTAACTATACCGGGGATACGCTTATCACAATACCTTTCTGGTCTGTGCTGAAGCAGGGCATTCTGGCAGCCAAGTGGCTTGACCTTTATTAGTGAGCCTGGTTACCCCCTCTCGGAACCACAGACTTAGAAATCGCCAGCTCAAATACAGTGCATAAAATATATTTATATATACAGTACCCTTATACACCATTTTAATAAAAAATATCACAAAATTCTTCTAAGTCCCTCGGGAAGAGTGAAAGACGCGCACGTTCATTTTCAGAGCTCCTAGACCTTCCTATAAGAAGTTAGCCAAAAAGTAGCTTCGAAAAACGCTTAGGTTAAGTTTCAGAGTTGCTTCTAATGTACAAAGCTGGACTTAGACATAATTTCACTCTCACAACATTATGGCTGGTTGGAGACAGTCCGAACCACAAGTACCGGGTCCATGGTTCTGGGCGTATACTGGAGGGACGGGGACGACTCCCATTAACCCCTGACTATACCGGGGATACGCGTATCACAATGCCTTTCTGGTCTGTGCTGAAGCAGGGCATTCTGGAAGCCAAGTGGCTTGACCTTTATTAGTGAGCCTGGTTACCCCCTCTCGGAACTACAGACTTAGAAATCGCCAGCTCAAATACAGTGCATAAAATATATTTATATATACAGTACCCTTATACACCATTTTAATAAAAAATATCACAAAATTCTTCTAAGTCCCTCGGGAAGAGTAAAAGACGCGCACGTTCATTTTCAGAGCTCCTAGACCTTCCTATAAGAAGTTAGCCAAAAAGTAGCTTCGAAAAACGCTTAGGTTAAGTTTCAGAATTGCTTCTAATGTACCGAAGCTGGACTTAGACATAATTTCACTCTCACAACATTATGGCTGGTTGGAGACAGTCCGAACCACAAGTACCGGGTCCATGGTTCTGGGCGTATACTGGGGGGACGGGGACGACTCCCATTAACCCCTGACTATACCGGGGATACGCTTATCACAATGCCTTTCTGGTCTGTGCTGAAGCAGGGCATTCTGGCAGCCAAGTGGCTTGACCTTTATTAGTGAGCCTGGTTAACCCCTCTCGGAACTACAGACTTAGAAATCGCCAGCTCATATACAGTGCATAAAATATATTTATATATATACCCTTATACACCATTTTAATAAAAAATATCACAAAATTCTTCTAAGTCCCTCGGGAAGAGTGAAAGATGCGCACGTTCATTTTCAGAGCTGCTAGACCTTCCTATAAGAAGTTAGCCAAAAAGTAGCTTCGAAAAACGCTTAGGTTAAGTTTCAGAGTTGCTTCTAATGTACCAAAGCTGGACTTAGACATAATTTCACTCTCACAACATTATGGCTGGTTGGAGACAGTCCGAACAACAAGTACCGGGTCCATGGTTCTGGGCGTATACTGGGGTGACGGGGATGACTCCCATTAACCCCTGACTATACCGGGGATACGCTTATCACAATGCCTTTCTGGTCTTTGCTGAAGCAGGGCATTCTGGCAGCCAAGTGGCTTGACCTTTATTAGTGAGCCTGGTTACCCCCTCTCGGAACCACAGATTTAGAAATCGCCAGCTCATATACAGTGCATAAAATATATTTATATATATATACCCTTATACACCATTTTAATAAAAAATATCACAAAATTCTTCTAAGTCCCTCGGGAAGAGTGAAAGACGCGCACGTTCATTTTCAGAGCTCCTAGACATTCCTATAAGAAGTTAGCCAAAAAGTAGCTTCGAAAAATGCTTAGGTTAAGTTTCAGAGTTGCTTCTAATGTACCGAAGCTGGACTTAGACATAATTTCACTCTCACAACATTATGGCTGGTTGGAGACAGTTCGAACCACAAGTACCGGGTCCATGGTTCTGGGCGTATACTGGGGGGACGGGGGGGACTCCCATTAACCCCTGAAAATACCGGGGATACGCTTAACACAATGCCTTTCTGGTCTGTGCTGAAGCAGGGCATTCTGGCAGCCAAGTGGCTTGACCTTTATTAGTGAGCCTGGTTACCCCCTCTCGGAACCACAGATTTAGAAATCGCCAGCTCATATACAGTGCATAAAATATATTTATATATATACCCTTATACACCATTTTAATAAATAATATCACAAAATTCTTCTAAGTCCCTCGGGAAGAGTGAAAGACGCGCACGTTCATTTTCAGAGCTCCTAGACCTTCCTATAAGAAGTTAGCCAAAAAGTAGCTTCGAAAAACGCTTAGGTTAAGTTTCAGAGTTGCTTCTAATGTACCAAAGCTGGACTTAGACATAATTTCACTCTCACAACATTATGGCTGGTTGGAGACAGTCCGAACCACAAGTACCGGGTCCATGGTTCTGGGCGTATACTGGGGGGACGGGGACGACTCCCATTAACCCCTGACTATACCGGGGATACGCTTATCACAATGCCTTTCTGGTCTGTGCTGAAGCAGGGCATTCTGGCAGCCAAGTGGCTTGACCTTTATTAGTGAGCCTGGTTAACCCCTCTCGGAACTACAGACTTAGAAATCGCCAGCTCATATACAGTGCATAAAATATATTTATATATATACCCTTATACACCATTTTAATAAAAAATATCACAAAATTCTTCTAAGTCCCTCGGGAAGAGTGAAAGACGCGCACGTTCATTTTCAGAGCTGCTAGACCTTCCTATAAGAAGTTAGCCAAAAAGTAGCTTCGAAAAACGCTTAGGTTAAGTTTCAGAGTTGCTTCTAATGTACCAAAGCTGGACTTAGACATAATTTCACTCTCACAACATTATGGCTGGTTGGAGACAGTCCGAACAACAAGTACCGGGTCCATGGTTCTGGGCGTATACTGGGGTGACGGGGACGACTCCCATTAACCCCTGACTATACCGGGGATACGCGTATCACAATGCCTTTCTGGTCTGTGCTGAAGCAGGGCATTCTGGAAGCCAAGTGGCTTGACCTTTATTAGTGAGCCTGGTTACCCCCTCTCGGAACTACAGACTTAGAAATCGCCAGCTCAAATACAGTGCATAAAATATATTTATATATACAGTACCCTTATACACCATTTTAATAAAAAATATCACAAAATTCTTCTAAGTCCCTCGGGAAGAGTGAAAGACGCGCACGTTCATTTTCAGAGCTCCTAGACCTTCCTATAAGAAGTTAGCCAAAAAGTAGCTTCGAAAAACGCTTAGGTTAAGTTTCAGAATTGCTTCTAATGTACTGAAGCTGGACTTAGACATAATTTCACTCTCACAACATTATGGCTGGTTGGAGACAGTCCGAACCACAAGTACCGTGTCCATGGTTCTGGGCGTATACTGGGGGGGCGGGGACGACTCCCATTAACCCCTGACTATACCGGGGATACGCTTATCACAATGCCTTTCTGGTCTGTGCTGAAGCAGGGCATTCTGGCAGCCAAGTGGCTTGACCTTTATTAGTGAGCCTGGT
Organism: Ascaphus truei; assembly: GCF_040206685.1. Lineage (NCBI taxonomy): Eukaryota > Metazoa > Chordata > Amphibia > Anura > Ascaphidae > Ascaphus > Ascaphus truei. The sequence continues at coordinate 134,432,413 of NC_134485.1, forward strand.
TACCCCCTCTCGGAACCACAGACTTAGAAATCGCCAGCTCATATACAGTGCATAAAATATATTTATATATATACCCTTATACACCATTTTAATAAAAAATATCACAAAATTCTTCTAAGTCCCTCGGGAAGAGTGAAAGATGCGCACGTTCATTTTCAGAGCTGCTAGACCTTCCTATAAGAAGTTAGCCAAAAAGTAGCTTCGAAAAACGCTTAGGTTAAGTTTCAGAGTTGCTTCTAATGTACCAAAGCTGGACTTAGACATAATTTCACTCTCACAACATTATGGCTGGTTGGAGACAGTCCGAACAACAAGTACCGGGTCCATGGTTCTGGGCGTATACTGGGGTGACGGGGATGACACCCATTAACCCCTGACTATACCGGGGATACGCTTATCACAATGCCTTTCTGGTCTGTGCTGAAGCAGGGCATTCTGGCAGCCAAGTGGCTTGACCTTTATTAGTGAGCCTGGTTAACCCCTCTCGGAACTACAGACTTAGAAATCGCCAGCTCATATACAGTGCATAAAATATATTTATATATATACCCTTATACACCATTTTAATAAAAAATATCACAAAATTCTTCTAAGTCCCTCGGGAAGAGTGAAAGACGCGCACGTTCATTTTCAGAGGTGCTAGACCTTCCTATAAGAAGTTAGCCAAAAAGTAGCTTCGAAAAACGCTTAGGTTAAGTTTCAGAGTTGCTTCTAATGTACCAAAGCTGGACTTAGACATAATTTCACTCTCACAACATTATGGCTGGTTGGAGACAGTCCGAACAACAAGTACCGGGTCCATGGTTCTGGGCGTATACTGGGGTGACGGGGACGACTCCCATTAACCCCTGACTATACCGGGGATACGCGTATCACAATGCCTTTCTGGTCTGTGCAGAAGCAGGGCATTCTGGAAGCCAAGTGGCTTGACCTTTATTAGTGAGCCTGGTTACCCCCTCTCGGAACTACAGACTTAGAAATCGCCAGCTCAAATACAGTGCATAAAATATATTTATATATACAGTACCCTTATACACCATTTTAATAAAAAATATCACAAAATTCTTCTAAGTCCCTCGGGAAGAGTGAAAGACGCGCACGTTCATTTTCAGAGCTCCTAGACCTTCCTATAAGAAGTTAGCCAAAAAGTAGCTTCGAAAAACGCTTAGGTTAAGTTTCAGAATTGCTTCTAATGTACCGAAGCTGGACTTAGACATAATTTCACTCTCACAACATTATGGCTGGTTGGAGACAGTCCGAACCACAAGTACCGGGTCCATGGTTCTGGGCGTATACTGGGGGGGCGGGGACGACTCCCATTAACCCCTGACTATACCGGGGATACGCTTATCACAATGCCTTTCTGGTCTGTGCTGAAGCAGGGCATTCTGGCAGCCAAGTGGCTTGACCTTTATTAGTGAGCCTGGTTACCCCCTCTCGGAACCACAGACTTAGAAATCGCCAGCTCATATACAGTGCATAAAATATATTTATATATATACCCTTATACACCATTTTAATAAAAAATATCACAAAATTCTTCTAAGTCCCTCGGGAAGAGTGAAAGATGCGCACGTTCATTTTCAGAGCTGCTAGACCTTCCTATAAGAAGTTAGCCAAAAAGTAGCTTCGAAAAACGCTTAGGTTAAGTTTCAGAGTTGCTTCTAATGTACCAAAGCTGGACTTAGACATAATTTCACTCTCACAACATTATGGCTGGTTGGAGACAGTCCGAACAACAAGTACCGGGTCCATGGTTCTGGGCGTATACTGGGGTGACGGGGATGACTCCCATTAACCCCTGACTATACCGGGGATACGCTTATCACAATGCCTTTCTGGTCTGTGCTGAAGCAGGGCATTCTGGCAGCCAAGTGGCTTGACCTTTATTAGTGAGCCTGGTTAACCCCTCTCGGAACTACAGACTTAGAAATCGCCAGCTCATATACAGTGCATAAAATATATTTATATATATACCCTTATACACCATTTTAATAAAAAATATCACAAAATTCTTCTAAGTCCCTCGGGAAGAGTGAAAGACGCGCACGTTCATTTTCAGAGGTGCTAGACCTTCCTATAAGAAGTTAGCCAAAAAGTAGCTTCGAAAAACGCTTAGGTTAAGTTTCAGAGTTGCTTCTAATGTACCAAAGCTGGACTTAGACATAATTTCACTCTCACAACATTATGGCTGGTTGGAGACAGTCCGAACAACAAGTACCGGGTCCATGGTTCTGGGCGTATACTGGGGTGACGGGGACGACTCCCATTAACCCCTGACTATACCGGGGATACGCTTATCACAATACCTTTCTGGTCTGTGCTGAAGCAGGGCATTCTGGCAGCCAAGTGGCTTGACCTTTATTAGTGAGCCTGGTTACCCCCTCTCGGAACCACAGACTTAGAAATCGCCAGCTCATTTACAGTGCATAAAATATATTTATATATATACCCTTATACACCATTTTAATAAAAAATATCACAAAATTCTTCTAAGTCCCTCGGGAAGAGTGAAAGACGCGCACGTTCATTTTTAGATCTCCTAGACCTTCCTATAAGAAGTTAGCCAAAAAGTAGCTTCGAAAAACGCTTAGGTTAAGTTTCAGAGTTGCTTCTAATGTACAAAGCTGGACTTAGACATAATTTCACTCTCACAACATTATGGCTGGTTGGAGACAGTCCGAACCACAAGTACCGGGTCCATGGTTCTGGGCGTATACTGGGGGGACGGGGACGACTCCCATTAACCCCTGACTATACCGGGGATACGCGTATCACAATGCCTTTCTGGTCTGTGCTGAAGCAGGGCATTCTGGAAGCCAAGTGGCTTGACCTTTATTAGTGAGCCTGGTTACCCCCTCTCGGAACTACAGACTTAGAAATCGCCAGCTCAAATACAGTGCATAAAATATATTTATATATACAGTACCCTTATACACCATTTTAATAAAAAATATCACAAAATTCTTCTAAGTCCCTCGGGAAGAGTGAAAGACGCGCACGTTCATTTTCAGAGCTCCTAGACCTTCCTATAAGAAGTTAGCCAAAAAGTAGCTTCGAAAAACGCTTAGGTTAAGTTTCAGAATTGCTTCTAATGTACCGAAGCTGGACTTAGACATAATTTCACTCTCACAACATTATGGCTGGTTGGAGACAGTCCGAACAACAAGTACCGGGTCCATGGTTCTGGGCGTATACTGGGGTGACGGGGATGACTCCCATTAACCCCTGACTATACCGGGGATACGCTTATCACAATGCCTTTCTGGTCTGTGCTGAAGCAGGGCATTCTGGCAGCCAAGTGGCTTGACCTTTATTAGTGAGCCTGGTTAACCCCTCTCGGAACTACAGACTTAGAAATCGCCAGCTCATATACAGTGCATAAAATATATTTATATATATACCCTTATACACCATTTTAATAAAAAATATCACAAAATTCTTCTAAGTCCCTCGGGAAGAGTGAAAGATGCGCACGTTCATTTTCAGAGCTGCTAGACCTTCCTATAAGAAGTTAGCCAAAAAGTAGCTTCGAAAAACGCGTAGGTTAAGTTTCAGAGTTGCTTCTAATGTACCAAAGCTGGACTTAGACATAATTTCACTCTCACAACATTATGGCTGGTTGGAGACAGTCCGAACAACAAGTACCGTGTCCATGGTTCTGGGCGTATACTGGGGTGACGGGGATGACTCCCATTAACCCCTGACTATACCGGGGATACGCTTATCACAATGCCTTTCTGGTCTGTGCTGAAGCAGGGCATTCTGGCAGCCAAGTGGCTTGACCTTTATTAGTGAGCCTGGTTACCCCCTCTCGGAACCACAGACTTAGAAATCGCCAGCTCATATACAGTGCATAAAATATATTTATATATATACCCTTATACACCATTTTAATAAAAAATATCACAAAATTCTTCTAAGTCCCTCGGGAAGAGTGAAAGACGCGCACGTTCATTTTCAGAGCTCCTAGACCTTCCTATAAGAAGTTAGCCAAAAAGTAGCTTCGAAAAACGCTTAGGTTAAGTTTCAGAGTTGCTTCTAATGTACCAAAGCTGGACTTAGACATAATTTCACTCTCACAACATTATGGCTGGTTGGAGACAGTCCGAACCACAAGTACCGGGTCCATGGTTCTGGGCGTATACTGGGGGGACGGGGACGACTCCCATTAACCCCTGACTATACCGGGGATACGCTTATCACAATACCTTTCTGGTCTGTGCTGAAGCAGGGCATTCTGGCAGCCAAGTGGCTTGACCTTTATTAGTGAGCCTGGTTACCCCCTCTCGGAACCACAGACTTAGAAATCGCCAGCTCATTTACAGTGCATAAAATATATTTATATATATACCCTTATACACCATTTTAATAAAAAATATCACAAAATTCTTCTAAGTCCCTCGGGAAGAGTGAAAGACGCGCACGTTCATTGTTAGAGCTCCTAGACCTTCCTCTAAGAAGTTAGCCAAAAAGTAGCTTCGAAAAACGCTTAGGTTAAGTTTCAGAGTTGCTTCTAATGTACCAAAGCTGGACTTAGACATAATTTCACTCTCACAACATTATGGCTGGTTGGAGACAGTCCGAACCACAAGTACCGTGTCCATGGTTCTGGGCGTATACTGGGGTGACGGGGATGACTCCCATTAACCCCTGACTATACCGGGGATACGCTTATCACAATGCCTTTCTGGTCTGTGCTGAAGCAGGGCATTCTGGCAGCCAAGTGGCTTGACCTTTATTAGTGAGCCTGGTTACCCCCTCTCGGAACCACAGACTTAGAAATCGCCAGCTCATATACAGTGCATAAAATATATTTATATATACCCTTATACACCATTTTAATAAAAAATATCACAAAATTCTTCTAAGTCCCTCGGGAAGAGTGAAAGACGCGCACGTTCATTTTCAGAGCTCCTAGACCTTCCTATAAGAAGTTAGCCAAAAAGTAGCTTCGAAAAACGCTTAGGTTAAGTTTCAGAGTTGCTTCTAATGTACCAAAGCTGGACTTAGACATAATTTCACTCTCACAACATTATGGCTGGTTGGAGACAGTCCGAACCACAAGTACCGGGTCCATGGTTCTGGGCGTATACTGGGGGGACGGGGACGACTCCCATTAACCCCTGACTATACCGGGGATACGCTTATCACAATGCCTTTCTGGTCTGTGCTGAAGCAGGGCATTCTGGCAGCCAAGTGGCTTGACCTTTATTAGTGAGCCTGGTTAACCCCTCTCGGAACTACAGACTTAGAAATCGCCAGCTCATATACAGTGCATAAAATATATTTATATATATACCCTTATACACCATTTTAATAAAAAATATCACAAAATTCTTCTAAGTCCCTCGGGAAGAGTGAAAGACGCGCACGTTCATTTTCAGAGGTGCTAGACCTTCCTATAAGAAGTTAGCCAAAAAGTAGCTTCGAAAAACGCTTAGGTTAAGTTTCAGAGTTGCTTCTAATGTACCAAAGCTGGACTTAGACATAATTTCACTCTCACAACATTATGGCTGGTTGGAGACAGTCCGAACAACAAGTACCGGGTCCATGGTTCTGGGCGTATACTGGGGTGACGGGGACGACTCCCATTAACCCCTGACTATACCGGGGATACGCTTATCACAATACCTTTCTGGTCTGTGCTGAAGCAGGGCATTCTGGCAGCCAAGTGGCTTGACCTTTATTAGTGAGCCTGGTTACCCCCTCTCGGAACCACAGACTTAGAAATCGCTAGCTCATTTACAGTGCATAAAATATATTTATATATATACCCTTATACACCATTTTAATAAAAAATATCACAAAATTCTTCTAAGTCCCTCGGGAAGAGTGAAAGACGCGCACGTTCATTTTTAGAGCTCCTAGACCTTCCTATAAGAAGTTAGCCAAAAAGTAGCTTCGAAAAACGCTTAGGTTAAGTTTCAGAGTTGCTTCTAATGTACCAAAGCTGGACTTAGACATAATTTCACTCTCACAACATTATGGCTGGTTGGAGACAGTCCGAACCACAAGTACCGGGTCCATGGTTCTGGGCGTATACTGGGGGGACGGGGACGACTCCCATTAACCCCTGACTATACCGGGGATACGCTTATCACAATGCCTTTCTGGTCTGTGCTGAAGCAGGGCATTCTGGAAGCCAAGTGGCTTGACCTTTATTAGTGAGCCTGGTTACCCCCTCTCGGAACTACAGACTTAGAAATCGCCAGCTCAAATACAGTGCATAAAATATATTTATATATACAGTACCCTTATACACCATTTTAATAAAAAATATCACAAAATTCTTCTAAGTCCCTCGGGAAGAGTGAAAGATGCGCACGTTCATTTTCAGAGCTGCTAGACCTTCCTATAAGAAGTTAGCCAAAAAGTAGCTTCGAAAAACGCTTAGGTTAAGTTTCAGAGTTGCTTCTAATGTACCAAAGCTGGACTTAGACATAATTTCACTCTCACAACATTATGGCTGGTTGGAGACAGTCCGAACAACAAGTACCGGGTCCATGGTTCTGGGCGTATACTGGGGTGACGGGGACGACTCCCATTAACCCCTGACTATACCGGGGATACGCTTATCACAATGCCTTTCTGGTCTGTGCTGAAGCAGGGCATTCTGGCAGCCAAGTGGCTTGACCTTTATTAGTGAGCCTGGTTACCCCCTCTCGGAACCACAGACTTAGAAATCGCCAGCTCATTTACAGTGCATAAAATATATTTATATATATACCCTTATACACCATTTTAATAAAAAATATCACAAAATTCTTCTAAGTCCCTCGGGAAGAGTGAAAGACGCGCACGTTCATTTTTAGAGCTCCTAGACCTTCCTATAAGAAGTTAGCCAAAAAGTAGCTTCGAAAAACGCTTAGGTTAAGTTTCAGAGTTGCTTCTAATGTACCAAAGCTGGACTTAGACATAATTTCACTCTCACAACATTATGGCTGGTTGGAGACAGTCCGAACCACAAGTACCGGGTCCATGGTTCTGGGCGTATACTGGGGGGACGGGGACGACTCCCATTAACCCCTGACTATACCGGGGATACGCTTATCACAATGCCTTTCTGGTCTGTGCTGAAGCAGGGCATTCTGGAAGCCAAGTGGCTTGACCTTTATTAGTGAGCCTGGTTACCCCCTCTCGGAACTACAGACTTAGAAATCGCCAGCTCAAATACAGTGCATAAAATATATTTATATATACAGTACCCTTATACACCATTTTAATAAAAAATATCACAAAATTCTTCTAAGTCCCTCGGGAAGAGTGAAAGACGCGCACGTTCATTTTCAGAGCTCCTAGACCTTCCTATAAGAAGTTAGCCAAAAAGTAGCTTCGAAAAACGCTTAGGTTAAGTTTCAGAATTGCTTCTAATGTACCGAAGCTGGACTTAGACATAATTTCACTCTCACAACATTATGGCTGGTTGGAGACAGTCCGAACCACAAGTACCGGGTCCATGGTTCTGGGCGTATACTGGGGGGACGGGGACGACTCCCATTAACCCCTGACTATACCGGGGATACGCTTATCACAATGCCTTTCTGGTCTGTGCTGAAGCAGGGCATTCTGGCAGCCAAGTGGCTTGACCTTTATTAGTGAGCCTGGTTAACCCCTCTCGGAACTACAGACTTAGAAATCGCCAGCTCATATACAGTGCATAAAATATATTTATATATATACCCTTATACACCATTTTAATAAAAAATATCACAAAATTCTTCTAAGTCCCTCGGGAAGAGTGAAAGACGCGCACGTTCATTTTTAGAGCTCGTAGACCTTCCTATAAGAAGTTAGCCAAAAAGTAGCTTCGAAAAACGCTTAGGTTAAGTTTCAGAGTTGCTTCTAATGTACCGAAGCTGGACTTAGACATAATTTCACTCTCACAACCTTATGGCTGGTTGGAGACAGTTCGAACCACAAGTACCGGGTCCATGGTTCTGGGCGTATACTGGGGGGACGGGGGGGACTCCCATTAACCCCTGAAAATACCGGGGATACGCTTATCACAATGCCTTTCTGGTCTGTGCTGAAGCAGGGCATTCTGGCAGCCAAGTGGCTTGACCTTTATTAGTGAGCCTGGTTACCCCCTCTCGGAACCACAGACTTAGAAATCGCCAGCTCATATACAGTGCATAAAATATATTTATATATATATACCCTTATACACCATTTTAATAAAAAATATCACAAAATTCTTCTAAGTCCCTCGGGAAGAGTGAAAGACGCGCACGTTCATTTTTAGAGCTCCTAGACCTTCCTATAAGAAGTTAGCCAAAATGTAGCTTCGAAAAACGCTTAGGTTAAGTTTCAGAGTTTCTTCTAATGTACCAAAGCTGGACTTAGACACAATTTCACTCTCACAACATTATGGCTGGTTGGAGACAGTCCGAACCACAAGTACCGGGTCCATGGTTCTGGGCGTATACTGGGGGGACGGGGACGACTCCCATTAACCCCTGACTATACCGGGGATACGCTTATCACAATGCCTTTCTGGTCTGTGCTGAAGCAGGGCATTCTGGCAGCCAAGTGGCTTGATCTTTATTAGTGAGCCTGGTTAACCCCTCTCGGAACTACAGACTTAGAAATCGCCAGCTCATATACAGTGCATAAAATATATTTATATATATACCCTTATACACCATTTTAATAAAAAATATCACAAAATTCTTCTAAGTCCCTCGGGAAGAGTGAAAGACGCGCACGTTCATTTTCAGAGGTGCTAGACCTTCCTATAAGAAGTTAGCCAAAAAGTAGCTTCGAAAAACGCTTAGGTTAAGTTTCAGAGTTGCTTCTAATGTACCAAAGCTGGACTTAGACATAATTTCACTCTCACAACATTATGGCTGGTTGGAGACAGTCCGAACAACAAGTACCGGGTCCATGGTTCTGGGCGTATACTGGGGTGACGGGGACGACTCCCATTAACCCCTGACTATACCGGGGATATGCTTATCACAATGCCTTTCTGGTCTGTGCTGAAGCAGGGCATTCTGGCAGCCAAGTGGCTTGACCTTTATTAGTGAGCCTGGTTACCCCCTCTCGGAACCACAGACTTAGAAATCGCCAGCTCATTTACAGTGCATAAAATATATTTATATATATACCCTTATACACCATTTTAATAAAAAATATCACAAAATTCTTCTAAGTCCCTCGGGAAGAGTGAAAGACGCGCACGTTCATTTTCAGAGCTCCTAGACATTCCTATAAGAAGTTAGCCAAAAAGTAGCTTCGAAAAACGCTTAGGTTAAGTTTCAGAGTTGCTTCTAATGTACCAAAGCTGGACTTAGACATAATTTCACTCTCACAACATTATGGCTTGTTGGAGACAGTCCGAACCACAAGTACCGGGTCCATGGTTCTGGGCGTATACCGGGGGGACGGGGACGACTCCCATTAACCCCTGACTATACCGGGGATACGCTTATCACAATGCCTTTCTGGTCTGTGCTGAAGCAGGGCATTCTGGCAGCCAAGTGGCTTGACCTTTATTAGTGAGCCTGGTTACCCCCTCTCGGAACCACAGACTTAGAAATCGCCAGCTCATATACAGTGCATAAAATATATTTATATATATACCCTTATACACCATTTTAATAAAAAATATCACAAAATTCTTCTAAGTCCCTCGGGAAGAGTGAAAGATGAGCACGTTCATTTTCAGAGCTGCTAGACCTTCCTATAAGAAGTTAGCCAAAAAGTAGCTTCGAAAAACGCTTAGGTTAAGTTTCAGAGTTGCTTCTAATGTACCAAAGCTGGACTTAGACATAATTTCACTCTCACAACATTATGGCTGGTTGGAGACAGTCCGAACAACAAGTACCGGGTCCATGGTTCTGGGCGTATACTGGGGTGACGGGGATGACTCCCATTAACCCCTGACTATACCGGGGATACGCTTATCACAATGCCTTTCTGGTCTGTGCTGAAGCAGGGCATTCTGGCAGCCAAGTGGCTTGACCTTTATTAGTGAGCCTGGTTAACCCCTCTCGGAACTACAGACTTAGAAATCGCCAGCTCATATACAGTGCATAAAATATATTTATATATATACCCTTATACACCATTTTAATAAAAAATATCACAAAATTCTTCTAAGTCCCTCGGGAAGAGTGAACGACGCGCACGTTCATTTTCAGAGGTGCTAGACCTTCCTATAAGAAGTTAGCCAAAAAGTAGCTTCGAAAAACGCTTAGGTTAAGTTTCAGAGTTGCTTCTAATGTACCAAAGCTGGACTTAGACATAATTTCACTCTCACAACATTATGGCTGGTTGGAGACAGTCCGAACCACAAGTACCGGGTCCATGGTTCTGGGCGTATACTGGGGGGACGGGGACGACTCCCATTAACCCCTGACTATACCGGGGATACGCGTATCACAATGCCTTTCTGGTCTGTGCTGAAGCAGGGCATTCTGGAAGCCAAGTGGCTTGACCTTTATTAGTGAGCCTGGTTACCCCCTCTCGGAACTACAGACTTAGAAATCGCCAGCTCAAATACAGTGCATAAAATATATTTATATATACAGTACCCTTATACACCATTTTAATAAAAAATATCACAAAATTCTTCTAAGTCCCTCGGGAAGAGTGAAAGACGCGCACGTTCATTTTCAGAGCTCCTAGACCTTCCTATAAGAAGTTAGCCAAAAAGTAGCTTCGAAAAACGCTTAGGTTAAGTTTCAGAATTGCTTCTAATGTACCGAAGCTGGACTTAGACATAATTTCACTCTCACAACATTATGGCTGGTTGGAGACAGTCCGAACAACAAGTACCGGGTCCATGGTTCTGGGCGTATACTGGGGTGACGGGGATGACTCCCATTAACCCCTGACTATACCGGGGATACGCTTATCACAATGCCTTTCTGGTCTGTGCTGAAGCAGGGCATTCTGGCAGCCAAGTGGCTTGACCTTTATTAGTGAGCCTGGTTAACCCCTCTCGGAACTACAGACTTAGAAATCGCCAGCTCATATACAGTGCATAAAATATATTTATATATATACCCTTATACACCATTTTAATAAAAAATATCACAAAATTCTTCTAAGTCCCTCGGGAAGAGTGAAAGATGCGCACGTTCATTTTCAGAGCTGCTAGACCTTCCTATAAGAAGTTAGCCAAAAAGTAGCTTCGAAAAACGCTTAGGTTAAGTTTCAGAGTTGCTTCTAATGTACCAAAGCTGGACTTAGACATAATTTCACTCTCACAACATTATGGCTGGTTGGAGACAGTCCGAACAACAAGTACCGTGTCCATGGTTCTGGGCGTATACTGGGGTGACGGGGATGACTCCCATTAACCCCTGACTATACCGGGGATACGCTTATCACAATGCCTTTCTGGTCTGTGCTGAAGCAGGGCATTCTGGCAGCCAAGTGGCTTGACCTTTATTAGTGAGCCTGGTTACCCCCTCTCGGAACCACAGACTTAGAAATCGCCAGCTCATATACAGTGCATAAAATATATTTATATATACAGTATACCCTTATACACCATTTTAATAAAAAATATCACAAAATTCTTCTAAGTCCCTCGGGAAGAGTGAAAGACGCGCACGTTCATTTTCAGAACTCCTAGACCTTCCTATAAGAAGTTAGCCAAAAAGTAGCTTCGAAAAACGCTTAGGTTAAGTTTCAGAGTTGCTTCTAATGTACCAAAGCTGGACTTAGACATAATTTCACTCTCACAACATTATGGCTGGTTGGAGACAGTCCGAACCACAAGTACCGGGTCCATGGTTCTGGGCGTATACTGGGGGGACGGGGACGACTCCCATTAACCCCTGACTATACCGGGGATACGCTTATCACAATGCCTTTCTGGTCTGTGCTGAAGCAGGGCATTCTGGCAGCCAAGTGGCTTGACCTTTATTAGTGAGCCTGGTTAACCCCTCTCGGAACTACAGACTTAGAAATCGCCAGCTCATATACAGTGCATAAAATATATTTATATATATACCCTTATACACCATTTTAATAAAAAATATCACAAAATTCTTCTAATTCCTTCGGGAAGAGTGAAAGACGCGCACGTTCATTTTCAGAGGTGCTAGACCTTCCTATAAGAAGTTAGCCAAAAAGTAGCTTCGAAAAACGCTTAGGTTAAGTTTCAGAGTTGCTTCTAATGTACCAAAGCTGGACTTAGACATAATTTCACTCTCACAACATTATGGCTGGTTGGAGACAGTCCGAACAACAAGTACCGGGTCCATGGTTCTGGGCGTATACTGGGGTGACGGGGACGACTCCCATTAACCCCTGACTATACCGGGGATACGCTTATCACAATACCTTTCTGGTCTGTGCTGAAGCAGGGCATTCTGGCAGCCAAGTGGCTTGACCTTTATTAGTGAGCCTGGTTACCCCCTCTCGGAACCACAGACTTAGAAATCGCCAGCTCATTTACAGTGCATAAAATATATTTATATATATACCCTTATACACCATTTTAATAAAAAATATCACAAAATTCTTCTTAGTCCCTCGGTAAGAGTGAAAGACGCGCACGTTCATTTTCAGAGCTCCTAGACCTTCCTATAAGAAGTTAGCCAAAAAGTAGCTTCGAAAAAGGCTTAGGTTAAGTTTCAGAGTTGCTTCTAATGTACCGAAGCTGGACTTAGACATAATTTCACTCTCACAACATTATGGCTTGTTGGAGACAGTCCGAACCACAAGTACCGGGTCCATGGTTCTGGGCGTATACCGGGGGGACGGGGACGACTCCCATTAACCCCTGACTATACCGGGGATACGCTTATCACAATGCCTTTCTGGTCTGTGCTGAAGCAGGGCATTCTGGCAGCCAAGTGGCTTGACCTTTATTAGTGAGCCTGGTTACCCCCTCTCGGAACCACAGACTTAGAAATCGCCAGCTCATTTACAGTGCATAAAATATATTTATATATATACCCTTATACACCATTTTAATAAAAAATATCACAAAATTCTTCTAAGTCCCTCGGGAAGAGTGAAAGACGCGCACGTTCATTTTTAGAGCTCCTAGACCTTCCTATAAGAAGTTAGCCAAAAAGTAGCTTCGAAAAACGCTTAGGTTAAGTTTCAGAGTTGCTTCTAATGTACCAAAGCTGGACTTAGACATAATTTCACTCTCACAACATTATGGCTGGTTGGAGACAGTCCGAACCACAAGTACCGGGTCCATGGTTCTGGGCGTATACTGGGGGGACGGGGACGACTCCCATTAACCCCTGACTATACCGGGGATACGCTTATCACAATGCCTTTCTGGTCTGTGCTGAAGCAGGGCATTCTGGAAGCCAAGTGGCTTGACCTTTATTAGTGAGCCTGGTTACCCCCTCTCGGAACTACAGACTTAGAAATCGCCAGCTCAAATACAGTGCATAAAATATATTTATATATACAGTACCCTTATACACCATTTTAATAAAAAATATCACAAAATTCTTCTAAGTCCCTCGGGAAGAGTGAAAGACGCGCACGTTCATTTTCAGAGCTCCTAGACCTTCCTATAAGAAGTTAGCCAAAAAGTAGCTTCGAAAAACGCTTAGGTTAAGTTTCAGAATTGCTTCTAATGTACCGAAGCTGGACTTAGACATAATTTCACTCTCACAACATTATGGCTGGTTGGAGACAGTCCGAACCACAAGTACCGGGTCCATGGTTCTGGGCGTATACTGGGGGGACGGGGACGACTCCCATTAACCCCTGACTATACCGGGGATACGCTTATCACAATGCCTTTCTGGTCTGTGCTGAAGCAGGGCATTCTGGCAGCCAAGTGGCTTGACCTTTATTAGTGAGCCTGGTTACCCCCTCTCGGAACCACAGACTTAGAAATCGCCAGCTCATTTACAGTGCATAAAATATATTTATATATATACCCTTATACACCATTTTAATAAAAAATATCACAAAATTCTTCTTAGTCCCTCGGTAAGAGTGAAAGACGCGCACGTTCATTTTCAGAGCTCCTAGACCTTCCCATAAGAAGTTAGCCAAAAAGTAGCTTCGAAAAACGCTTAGGTTAAGTTTCAGAGTTGCTTCTAATGTACCGAAGCTCGACTTGGACATAATTTCACTCTCACAACATTATGGCTTGTTGGAGACAGTCCGAACCACAAGTACCGGGTCCATGGTTCTGGGCGTATACCGGGGGGACGGGGACGACTCCCATTAACCCCTGACTATACCGGGGATACGCTTATCACAATGCCTTTCTGGTCTGTGCTGAAGCAGGGCATTCTGGCAGCCAAGTGGCTTGACCTTTATTAGTGAGCCTGGTTACCCCCTCTCGGAACCACAGACTTAGAAATCGCCAGCTCATTTACAGTGCATAAAATATATTTATATATATACCCTTATACACCATTTTAATAAAAAATATCACAAAATTCTTCTAAGTCCCTCGGGAAGAGTGAAAGACGCGCACGTTCATTTTTAGAGCTCCTAGACCTTCCTATAAGAAGTTAGCCAAAAAGTAGCTTCGAAAAACGCTTAGGTTAAGTTTCAGATTTGCTTCTAATGTACCAAAGCTGGACTTAGACATAATTTCACTCTCACAACATTATGGCTGGTTGGAGACAGTCCGAACCACAAGTACCGGGTCCATGGTTCTGGGCGTATACTGGGGGGACGGGGACGACTCCCATTAACCCCTGACTATACCGGGGATACGCTTATCACAATGCCTTTCTGGTCTGTGCTGAAGCAGGGCATTCTGGAAGCCAAGTGGCTTGACCTTTATTAGTGAGCCTGGTTACCCCCTCTCGGAACTACAGACTTAGAAATCGCCAGCTCAAATACAGTGCATAAAATATATTTATATATACAGTACCCTTATACACCATTTTAATAAAAAATATCACAAAATTCTTCTAAGTCCCTCGGGAAGAGTGAAAGACGCGCACGTTCATTTTCAGAGCTCCTAGACCTTCCTATAAGAAGTTAGCCAAAAAGTAGCTTCGAAAAACGCTTAGGTTAAGTTTCAGAATTGCTTCTAATGTACCGAAGCTGGACTTAGACATAATTTCACTCTCACAACATTATGGCTGGTTGGAGACAGTCCGAACCACAAGTACCGGGTCCATGGTTCTGGGCGTATACTGGGGGGACGGGGACGACTCCCATTAACCCCTGACTATACCGGGGATACGCTTATCACAATGCCTTTCTGGTCTGTGCTGAAGCAGGGCATTCTGGCAGCCAAGTGGCTTGACCTTTATTAGTGAGCCTGGTTAACCCCTCTCGGAACTACAGACTTAGAAATCGCCAGCTCATATACAGTGCATAAAATATATTTATATATATACCCTTATACACCATTTTAATAAAAAATATCACAAAATTCTTCTAAGTCCCTCGGGAAGAGTGAAAGATGCGCACGTTCATTTTCAGAGCTGCTAGACCTTCCTATAAGAAGTTAGCCAAAAAGTAGCTTCGAAAAACGCTTAGGTTAAGTTTCAGAGTTGCTTCTAATGTACCAAAGCTGGACTTAGACATAATTTCACTCTCACAACATTATGGCTGGTTGGAGACAGTCCGAACAACAAGTACCGGGTCCATGGTTCTGGGCGTATACTGGGGTGACGGGGACGACTCCCATTAACCCCTGACTATACCGGGGATACGCTTATCACAATGCCTTTCTGGTCTGTGCTGAAGCAGGGCATTCTGGCAGCCAAGTGGCTTGACCTTTATTAGTGAGCCTGGTTACCCCCTCTCGGAACCACAGACTTAGAAATCGCCAGCTCATTTACAGTGCATAAAATATATTTATATATATACCCTTATACACCATTTTAATAAAAAATATCACAAAATTCTTCTAAGTCCCTCGGGAAGAGTGAAAGACGCGCACGTTCATTTTTAGAGCTCGTAGACCTTCCTATAAGAAGTTAGCCAAAAAGTAGCTTCGAAAAACGCTTAGGTTAAGTTTCAGAGTTGCTTCTAATGTACCGAAGCTGGACTTAGACATAATTTCACTCTCACAACCTTATGGCTGGTTGGAGACAGTTCGAACCACAAGTACCGGGTCCATGGTTCTGGGCGTATACTGGGGGGACGGGGGGGACTCCCATTAACCCCTGAAAATACCGGGGATACGCTTATCACAATGCCTTTCTGGTCTGTGCTGAAGCAGGGCATTCTGGCAGCCAAGTGGCTTGACCTTTATTAGTGAGCCTGGTTACCCCCTCTCGGAACCACAGACTTAGAAATCGCCAGCTCATATACAGTGCATAAAATATATTTATATATATATACCCTTATACACCATTTTAATAAAAAATATCACAAAATTATTCTAAGTCCCTCGGGAAGAGTGAAAGACGCGCACGTTCATTTTTAGAGCTCCTAGACCTTCCTATAAGAAGTTAGCCAAAAAGTAGCTTCGAAAAACGCTTAGGTTAAGTTTCAGAGTTTCTTCTAATGTACCAAAGCTGGACTTAGACACAATTTCACTCTCACAACATTATGGCTGGTTGGAGACAGTCCGAACCACAAGTACCGGGTCCATGGTTCTGGGCGTATACTGGGGGGACGGGGACGACTCCCATTAACCCCTGAAAATACCGGGGATACGCTTATCACAATGCCTTTCTGGTCTGTGCTGAAGCAGGGCATTCTGGCAGCCAAGTGGCTTGACCTTTATTAGTGAGCCTGGTTAACCCCTCTCGGAACTACAGACTTAGAAATCGCCAGCTCATATACAGTGCATAAAATATATTTATATATATACCCTTATACACCATTTTAATAAAAAATATCACAAAATTCTTCTAAGTCCCTCGGGAAGAGTGAAAGACGCGCACGTTCATTTTCAGAGGTACTAGACCTTCCTATAAGAAGTTAGCCAAAAAGTAGCTTCGAAAAACGCTTAGGTTAAGTTTCAGAGTTGCTTCTAATGTACCAAAGCTGGACTTAGACATAATTTCACTCTCACAACATTATGGCTGGTTGGAGACAGTCCGAACAACAAGTACCGGGTCCATGGTTCTGGGCGTATACTGGGGTGACGGGGACGACTCCCATTAACCCCTGACTATACCGGGGATACGCTTATCACAATACCTTTCTGGTCTGTGCTGAAGCAGGGCATTCTGGCAGCCAAGTGGCTTGACCTTTATTAGTGAGCCTGGTTACCCCCTCTCGGAACCACAGACTTAGAAATCGCCAGCTCATTTACAGTGCATAAAATATATTTATATATATACCCTTATACACCATTTTAATAAAAAATATCACAAAATTCTTCTAAGTCCCTCGGGAAGAGTGAAAGACGCGCACGTTCATTTTCAGAGCTCCTAGACCTTCCTATAAGAAGTTAGCCAAAAAGTAGCTTCGAAAAACGCTTAGGTTAAGTTTCAGAGTTTCTTCTAATGTACCAAAGCTGGACTTAGACACAATTTCACTCTCACAACATTATGGCTGGTTGGAGACAGTCCGAACCACAAGTACCGGGTCCATGGTTCTGGGCGTATACTGGGGGGACGGGGACGACTCCCATTAACCCCTGAAAATACCGGGGATACGCTTATCACAATGCCTTTCTGGTCTGTGCTGAAGCAGGGCATTCTGGCAGCCAAGTGGCTTGACCTTTATTAGTGAGCCTGGTTAACCCCTCTCGGAACTACAGACTTAGAAATCGCCAGCTCATATACAGTGCATAAAATATATTTATATATATACCCTTATACACCATTTTAATAAAAAATATCACAAAATTCTTCTAAGTCCCTCGGGAAGAGTGAAAGACGCGCACGTTCATTTTCAGAGGTGCTAGACCTTCCTATAAGAAGTTAGCCAAAAAGTAGCTTCGAAAAACGCTTAGGTTAAGTTTCAGAGTTGCTTCTAATGTACCAAAGCTGGACTTAGACATAATTTCACTCTCACAACATTATGGCTGGTTGGAGACAGTCCGAACAACAAGTACCGGGTCCATGGTTCTGGGCGTATACTGGGGTGACGGGGACGACTCCCATTAACCCCTGACTATACCGGGGATACGCTTATCACAATACCTTTCTGGTCTGTGCTGAAGCAGGGCATTCTGGCAGCCAAGTGGCTTGACCTTTATTAGTGAGCCTGGTTACCCCCTCTCGGAACCACAGACTTAGAAATCGCCAGCTCATTTACAGTGCATAAAATATATTTATATATATACCCTTATACACCATTTTAATAAAAAATATCACAAAATTCTTCTAAGTCCCTCGGGAAGAGTGAAAGACGCGCACGTTCATTTTCAGAGCTCCTAGACCTTCCTATAAGAAGTTAGCCAAAAAGTAGCTTCGAAAAACGCTTAGGTTAAGTTTCAGAGTTTCTTCTAATGTACCAAAGCTGGACTTAGACACAATTTCACTCTCAAAACATTATGGCTGGTTGGAGACAGTCCGAACCACAAGTACCGGGTCCATGGTTCTGGGCGTATACCGGGGGGACGGGGACGACTCCCATTAACCCCTGACTATACCGGGGATACGCTTATCACAATGCCTTTCTGGTCTGTGCTGAAGCAGGGCATTCTGGCAGCCAAGTGGCTTGACCTTTATTAGTGAGCCTGGTTACCCCCTCTCGGAACCACAGACTTAGAAATCGCCAGCTCATTTACAGTGCATAAAATATATTTATATATATACCCTTATACACCATTTTAATAAAAAATATCACAAAATTCTTCTAAGTCCCTCGGGAAGAGTGAAAGACGCGCACGTTCATTTTCAGAGCTCCTAGACCTTCCTATAAGAAGTTAGCCAAAAAGTAGCTTCGAAAAACGCTTAGGTTAAGTTTCAGAGTTGCTTCTAATGTACCAAAGCTGGACTTAGACACAATTTCACTCTCACAACATTATGGCTGGTTGGAGACAGTCCGAACCACAAGTACCGGGTCCATGGTTCTGGGCGTATACTGGGGGGACGGGGACGACTCCCATTAACCCCTGAAAATACCGGGGATACGCTTATCACAATGCCTTTCTGGTCTGTGCTGAAGCAGGGCATTCTGGCAGCCAAGTGGCTTGACCTTTATTAGTGAGCCTGGTTAACCCCTCTCGGAACTACAGACTTAGAAATCGCCAGCTCATATACAGTGCATAAAATATATTTATATATATACCCTTATACACCATTTTAATAAAAAATATCACAAAATTCTTCTAAGTCCCTCGGGAAGAGTGAAAGACGCGCACGTTCATTTTCAGAGGTGCTAGACCTTCCTATAAGAAGTTAGCCAAAAAGTAGCTTCGAAAAACGCTTAGGTTAAGTTTCAGAGTTGCTTCTAATGTACCAAAGCTGGACTTAGACATAATTTCACTCTCACAACATTATGGCTGGTTGGAGACAGTCCGAACAACAAGTACCGGGTCCATGGTTCTGGGCGTATACTGGGGTGACGGGGACGACTCCCATTAACCCCTGACTATACCGGGGATACGCTTATCACAATACCTTTCTGGTCTGTGCTGAAGCAGGGCATTCTGGCAGCCAAGTGGCTTGACCTTTATTAGTGAGCCTGGTTACCCCCTCTCGGAACCACAGACTTAGAAATCGCCAGCTCATTTACAGTGCATAAAATATATTTATATATATACCCTTATACACCATTTTAATAAAAAATATCACAAAATTCTTCTAAGTCCCTCGGGAAGAGTGAAAGACGCGCACGTTCATTTTCAGAGCTCCTAGACCTTCCTATAAGAAGTTAGCCAAAAAGTAGCTTCGAAAAACGCTTAGGTTAAGTTTCAGAGTTTCTTCTAATGTACCAAAGCTGGACTTAGACACAATTTCACTCTCAAAACATTATGGCTGGTTGGAGACAGTCCGAACCACAAGTACCGGGTCCATGGTTCTGGGCGTATACCGGGGGGACGGGGACGACTCCCATTAACCCCTGACTATACCGGGGATACGCTTATCACAATGCCTTTCTGGTCTGTGCTGAAGCAGGGCATTCTGGCAGCCAAGTGGCTTGACCTTTATTAGTGAGCCTGGTTACCCCCTCTCGGAACCACAGACTTAGAAATCGCCAGCTCATTTACAGTGCATAAAATATATTTATATATATACCCTTATACACCATTTTAATAAAAAATATCACAAAATTCTTCTAAGTCCCTCGGGAAGAGTGAAAGACGCGCACGTTCATTTTTAGAGCTCCTAGACCTTCCTATAAGAAGTTAGCCAAAAAGTAGCTTCGAAAAACGCTTAGGTTAAGTTTCAGAGTTGCTTCTAATGTACCAAAGCTGGACTTAGACATAATTTCACTCTCACAACATTATGGCTGGTTGGAGACAGTCCGAACCACAAGTACCGGGTCCATGGTTCTGGGCGTATACTGGGGGGACGGGGACGACTCCCATTAACCCCTGACTATACCGGGGATACGCTTATCACAATGCCTTTCTGGTCTGTGCTGAAGCAGGGCATTCTGGAAGCCAAGTGGCTTGACCTTTATTAGTGAGCCTGGTTACCCCCTCTCGGAACTACAGACTTAGAAATCGCCAGCTCAAATACAGTGCATAAAATATATTTATATATACAGTACCCTTATACACCATTTTAATAAAAAATATCACAAAATTCTTCTAAGTCCCTCGGGAAGAGTGAAAGACGCGCACGTTCATTTTCAGAGCTCCTAGACCTTCCTATAAGAAGTTAGCCAAAAAGTAGCTTCGAAAAACGCTTAGGTTAAGTTTCAGAATTGCTTCTAATGTACCGAAGCTGGACTTAGACATAATTTCACTCTCACAACATTATGGCTGGTTGGAGACAGTCCGAACCACAAGTACCGGGTCCATGGTTCTGGGCGTATACTGGGGGGACGGGGACGACTCCCATTAACCCCTGACTATACCGGGGATACGCTTATCACAATGCCTTTCTGGTCTGTGCTGAAGCAGGGCATTCTGGCAGCCAAGTGGCTTGACCTTTATTAGTGAGCCTGGTTACCCCCTCTCGGAACCACAGACTTAGAAATCGCCAGCTCATTTACAGTGCATAAAATATATTTATATATATACCCTTATACACCATTTTAATAAAAAATATCACAAAATTCTTCTTAGTCCCTCGGTAAGAGTGAAAGACGCGCACGTTCATTTTCAGAGCTCCTAGACCTTCCCATAAGAAGTTAGCCAAAAAGTAGCTTCGAAAAACGCTTAGGTTAAGTTTCAGAGTTGCTTCTAATGTACCGAAGCTCGACTTGGACATAATTTCACTCTCACAACATTATGGCTTGTTGGAGACAGTCCGAACCACAAGTACCGGGTCCATGGTTCTGGGCGTATACCGGGGGGACGGGGACGACTCCCATTAACCCCTGACTATACCGGGGATACGCTTATCACAATGCCTTTCTGGTCTGTGCTGAAGCAGGGCATTCTGGCAGCCAAGTGGCTTGACCTTTATTAGTGAGCCTGGTTACCCCCTCTCGGAACCACAGACTTAGAAATCGCCAGCTCATTTACAGTGCATAAAATATATTTATATATATACCCTTATACACCATTTTAATAAAAAATATCACAAAATTCTTCTAAGTCCCTCGGGAAGAGTGAAAGACGCGCACGTTCATTTTTAGAGCTCCTAGACCTTCCTATAAGAAGTTAGCCAAAAAGTAGCTTCGAAAAACGCTTAGGTTAAGTTTCAGATTTGCTTCTAATGTACCAAAGCTGGACTTAGACATAATTTCACTCTCACAACATTATGGCTGGTTGGAGACAGTCCGAACCACAAGTACCGGGTCCATGGTTCTGGGCGTATACTGGGGGGACGGGGACGACTCCCATTAACCCCTGACTATACCGGGGATACGCTTATCACAATGCCTTTCTGGTCTGTGCTGAAGCAGGGCATTCTGGAAGCCAAGTGGCTTGACCTTTATTAGTGAGCCTGGTTACCCCCTCTCGGAACTACAGACTTAGAAATCGCCAGCTCAAATACAGTGCATAAAATATATTTATATATACAGTACCCTTATACACCATTTTAATAAAAAATATCACAAAATTCTTCTAAGTCCCTCGGGAAGAGTGAAAGACGCGCACGTTCATTTTCAGAGCTCCTAGACCTTCCTATAAGAAGTTAGCCAAAAAGTAGCTTCGAAAAACGCTTAGGTTAAGTTTCAGAATTGCTTCTAATGTACCGAAGCTGGACTTAGACATAATTTCACTCTCACAACATTATGGCTGGTTGGAGACAGTCCGAACCACAAGTACCGGGTCCATGGTTCTGGGCGTATACTGGGGGGACGGGGACGACTCCCATTAACCCCTGACTATACCGGGGATACGCTTATCACAATGCCTTTCTGGTCTGTGCTGAAGCAGGGCATTCTGGCAGCCAAGTGGCTTGACCTTTATTAGTGAGCCTGGTTAACCCCTCTCGGAACTACAGACTTAGAAATCGCCAGCTCATATACAGTGCATAAAATATATTTATATATATACCCTTATACACCATTTTAATAAAAAATATCACAAAATTCTTCTAAGTCCCTCGGGAAGAGTGAAAGATGCGCACGTTCATTTTCAGAGCTGCTAGACCTTCCTATAAGAAGTTAGCCAAAAAGTAGCTTCGAAAAACGCTTAGGTTAAGTTTCAGAGTTGCTTCTAATGTACCAAAGCTGGACTTAGACATAATTTCACTCTCACAACATTATGGCTGGTTGGAGACAGTCCGAACAACAAGTACCGGGTCCATGGTTCTGGGCGTATACTGGGGTGACGGGGACGACTCCCATTAACCCCTGACTATACCGGGGATACGCTTATCACAATGCCTTTCTGGTCTGTGCTGAAGCAGGGCATTCTGGCAGCCAAGTGGCTTGACCTTTATTAGTGAGCCTGGTTACCCCCTCTCGGAACCACAGACTTAGAAATCGCCAGCTCATTTACAGTGCATAAAATATATTTATATATATACCCTTATACACCATTTTAATAAAAAATATCACAAAATTCTTCTTAGTCCCTCGGTAAGAGTGAAAGACGCGCACGTTCATTTTCAGAGCTCCTAGACCTTCCTATAAGAAGTTAGCCAAAAAGTAGCTTCGAAAAACGCTTAGGTTAAGTTTCAGAGTTGCTTCTAATGTACCGAAGCTGGACTTAGACATAATTTCACTCTCACAACATTAGGGCTTGTTGGAGACAGTCCGAACCACAAGTACCGGGTCCATGGTTCTGGGCGTATACCGGGGGGACGGGGACGACTCCCATTAACCCCTGACTATACCGGGGATACGCTTATCACAATGCCTTTCTGGTCTGTGCTGAAGCAGGGCATTCTGGCAGCCAAGTGGCTTGACCTTTATTAGTGAGCCTGGTTACCCCCTCTCGGAACCACAGACTTAGAAATCGCCAGCTCATATACAGTGCATAAAATATATTTATATATATATACCCTTATACACCATTTTAATAAAAAATATCACAAAATTCTTCTAAGTCCCTCGGGAAGAGTGAAAGACGCGCACGTTCATTTTTAGAGCTCGTAGACCTTCCTATAAGAAGTTAGCCAAAAAGTAGCTTCGAAAAACGCTTAGGTTAAGTTTCAGAGTTGCTTCTAATGTACCGAAGCTGGACTTAGACATAATTTCACTCTCACAACATTATGGCTGGTTGGAGACAGTCCGAACCACAAGTACCGGGTCCATGGTTCTGGGCGTATACTGGGGGGACGGGGACGACTCCCATTAACCCCTGAAAATACCGGGGATACGCTTATCACAATGCCTTTCTGGTCTGTGCTGAAGCAGGGCATTCTGGCAGCCAAGTGGCTTGACCTTTATTAGTGAGCCTGGTTAACCCCTCTCGGAACTACAGACTTAGAAATCGCCAGCTCATATACAGTGCATAAAATATATTTATATATATACCCTTATACACCATTTTAATAAAAAATATCACAAAATTCTTCTAAGTCCCTCGGGAAGAGTGAAAGACGCGCACGTTCATTTTCAGAGGTACTAGACCTTCCTATAAGAAGTTAGCCAAAAAGTAGCTTCGAAAAATGCTTAGGTTAAGTTTCAGAGTTGCTTCTAATGTACCAAAGCTGGACTTAGACATAATTTCACTCTCACAACATTATGGCTGGTTGGAGACAGTCCGAACAACAAGTACCGGGTCCATGGTTCTGGGCGTATACTGGGGTGACGGGGACGACTCCCATTAACCCCTGACTATACCGGGGATACGCTTATCACAATACCTTTCTGGTCTGTGCTGAAGCAGGGCATTCTGGCAGCCAAGTGGCTTGACCTTTATTAGTGAGCCTGGTTACCCCCTCTCGGAACCACAGACTTAGAAATCGCCAGCTCATTTACAGTGCATAAAATATATTTATATATATACCCTTATACACCATTTTAATAAAAAATATCACAAAATTCTTCTAAGTCCCTCGGGAAGAGTGAAAGACGCGCACGTTCATTTTCAGAGCTCCTAGACCTTCCTATAAGAAGTTAGCCAAAAAGTAGCTTCGAAAAACGCTTAGGTTAAGTTTCAGAGTTTCTTCTAATGTACCAAAGCTGGACTTAGACACAATTTCACTCTCACAACATTATGGCTGGTTGGAGACAGTCCGAACCACAAGTACCGGGTCCATGGTTCTGGGCGTATACTGGGGGGACGGGGACGACTCCCATTAACCCCTGAAAATACCGGGGATACGCTTATCACAATGCCTTTCTGGTCTGTGCTGAAGCAGGGCATTCTGGCAGCCAAGTGGCTTGACCTTTATTAGTGAGCCTGGTTAACCCCTCTCGGAACTACAGACTTAGAAATCGCCAGCTCATATACAGTGCATAAAATATATTTATATATATACCCTTATACACCATTTTAATAAAAAATATCACAAAATTCTTCTAAGTCCCTCGGGAAGAGTGAAAGACGCGCACGTTCATTTTCAGAGGTGCTAGACCTTCCTATAAGAAGTTAGCCAAAAAGTAGCTTCGAAAAACGCTTAGGTTAAGTTTCAGAGTTGCTTCTAATGTACCAAAGCTGGACTTAGACATAATTTCACTCTCACAACATTATGGCTGGTTGGAGACAGTCCGAACAACAAGTACCGGGTCCATGGTTCTGGGCGTATACTGGGGTGACGGGGACGACTCCCATTAACCCCTGACTATACCGGGGATACGCTTATCACAATACCTTTCTGGTCTGTGCTGAAGCAGGGCATTCTGGCAGCCAAGTGGCTTGACCTTTATTAGTGAGCCTGGTTACCCCCTCTCGGAACCACAGACTTAGAAATCGCCAGCTCATTTACAGTGCATAAAATATATTTATATATATACCCTTATACACCATTTTAATAAAAAATATCACAAAATTCTTCTAAGTCCCTCGGGAAGAGTGAAAGACGCGCACGTTCATTTTCAGAGCTCCTAGACCTTCCTATAAGAAGTTAGCCAAAAAGTAGCTTCGAAAAACGCTTAGGTTAAGTTTCAGAGTTTCTTCTAATGTACCAAAGCTGGACTTAGACACAATTTCACTCTCAAAACATTATGGCTGGTTGGAGACAGTCCGAACCACAAGTACCGGGTCCATGGTTCTGGGCGTATACTGGGGGGACGGGGACGACTCCCATTAACCCCTGAAAATACCGGGGATACGCTTATCACAATGCCTTTCTGGTCTGTGCTGAAGCAGGGCATTCTGGCAGCCAAGTGGCTTGACCTTTATTAGTGAGCCTGGTTAACCCCTCTCGGAACTACAGACTTAGAAATCGCCAGCTCATATACAGTGCATAAAATATATTTATATATATACCCTTATACACCATTTTAATAAAAAATATCACAAAATTCTTCTAAGTCCCTCGGGAAGAGTGAAAGACGCGCACGTTCATTTTCAGAGCTCCTAGACATTCCTATAAGAAGTTAGCCAAAAAGTAGCTTCGAAAAACGCTTAGGTTAAGTTTCAGAGTTGCTTCTAATGTACCAAAGCTGGACTTAGACATAATTTCACTCTCACAACATTATGGCTGGTTGGAGACAGTCCGAACAACATGTACCGGGTCCATGGTTCTGGGCGTATACTGGGGTGACGGGGACGACTCCCATTAACCCCTGACTATACCGGGGATACGCTTATCACAATACCTTTCTGGTCTGTGCTGAAGCAGGGCATTCTGGCAGCCAAGTGGCTTGACCTGTATTAGTGAGCCTGGTTACCCCCTCTCGGAACCACAGACTTAGAAATCGCCAGCTCATTTACAGTGCATAAAATATATTTATATATATACCCTTATACACCATTTTAATAAAAAATATCACAAAATTCTTCTAAGTCCCTCGGGAAGAGTGAAAGACGCGCACGTTCATTTTCAGAGCTCCTAGACATTCCTAAAAGAAGTTAGCCAAAAAGTAGCTTCGAAAAACGCTTAGGTGAAGTTTCAGAGTTGCTTCTAATGTACCAAAGCTGGACTTAGACATAATTTCACTCTCACAACATTATGGCTTGTTGGAGACAGTCCGAACCACAAGTACCGGGTCCATGGTTCTGGGCGTATACCGGGGGGACGGGGACGACTCCCATTAACCCCTGACTATACCGGGGATACGCTTATCACAATGCCTTTCTGGTCTGTGCTGAAGCAGGGCATTCTGGCAGCCAAGTGGCTTGACCTTTATTAGTGAGCCTGGTTACCCCCTCTCGGAACCACAGACTTAGAAATCGCCAGCTCATTTACAGTGCATAAAATATATTTATATATATACCCTTATACACCATTTTAATAAAAAATATCACAAAATTCTTCTAAGTCCCTCGGGAAGAGTGAAAGACGCGCACGTTCATTTTCAGAGCTCCTAGACCTTCCTATAAGAAGTTAGCCAAAAAGTAGCTTCGAAAAACGCTTAGGTTAAGTTTCAGAGTTTCTTCTAATGTACCAAAGCTGGACTTAGACATAATTTCACTCTCACAACATTATGGCTGGTTGGAGACAGTTCGAACCACAAGTACCGGGTCCATGGTTCTGGGCGTATACTGGGGGGACGGGGGGGACTCCCATTAACCCCTGAAAATACCGGGGATACGCTTATCACAATGCCTTTCTGGTCTGTGCTGAAGCAGGGCATTCTGGCAGCCAAGTGGCTTGACCTTTATTAGTGAGCCTGGTTACCCCCTCTCGGAACCACAGACTTAGAAATCGCCAGCTCATATACAGTGCATAAAATATATTTATATATATATACCCTTATACACCATTTTAATAAAAAAATATCACAAAATTCTTCTAAGTCCCTCGGGAAGAGTGAAAGACGCGCACGTTCATTTTCAGAGCTCCTAGACATTCCTATAAGAAGTTAGCCAAAAAGTAGCTTCGAAAAACGCTTAGGTGAAGTTTCAGAGTTGCTTCTAATGTACCAAAGCTGGACTTAGACATAATTTCACTCTCACAACATTATGGCTTGTTGGAGACAGTCCGAACCACAAGTACCGGGTCCATGGTTCTGGGCGTATACCGGGGGGACGGGGACGACTCCCATTAACCCCTGACTATACCGGGGATACGCTTATCACAATGCCTTTCTGGTCTGTGCTGAAGCAGGGCATTCTGGCAGCCAAGTGGCTTGACCTTTATTAGTGAGCCTGGTTACCCCCTCTCGGAACCACAGACTTAGAAATCGCCAGCTCATTTACAGTGCATAAAATATATTTATATATATACCCTAATACACCATTTTAATAAAAAATATCACAAAATTCTTCTAAGTCCCTCGGGAAGAGTGAAAGACGCGCACTTTCATTTTCAGAGCTCCTAGACATTCCTATAAGAAGTTAGCAAAAAGTAGCTTCGAAAAACGCTTAGGTTAAGTTTCAGAGTTGCTTCTAATGTACCAAAGCTGGACTTAGACATAATTTCACTCTCACAACATTATGGCTTGTTGGAGACAGTCCGAACCACAAGTACCGGGTCCATGGTTCTGGGCGTATACCGGGGGGACGGGGACGACTCCCATTAACCCCTGACTATACCGGGGATACGCTTATCACAATGCCTTTCTGGTCTGTGCTGAAGCAGGGCATTCTGGCAGCCAAGTGGCTTGACCTTTATTAGTGAGCCTGGTTACCCCCTCTCGGAACCACAGACTTAGAAATCGCCAGCTCATATACAGTGCATAAAATATATTTATATATATATACCCTTATACACCATTTTAATAAAAAATATCACAAAATTCTTCTAAGTCCCTCGGGAAGAGTGAAAGACGCGCACGTTCATTTTCAGAGCTCCTAGACATTCCTATAAGAAGTTAGCCAAAAAGTAGCTTCGAAAAATGCTTAGGTTAAGTTTCAGAGTTGCTTCTAATGTACCGAAGCTGGACTTAGACCTAATTTCACTCTCACAACATTATGGCTGGTTGGAGACAGTTCGAACCACAAGTACCGGGTCCATGGTTCTGGGCGTATACTGGGGGGACGGGGGGGACTCCCATTAACCCCTGAAAATACCGGGGATACGCTTATCACAATGCCTTTCTGGTCTGTGCTGAAGCAGGGCATTCTGGCAGCCAAGTGGCTTGACCTTTATTAGTGAGCCTGGTTACCCCCTCTCGGAACCACAGACTTAGAAATCGCCAGCTCATATACAGTGCATAAAATATATTTATATATATATACCCTTATACACCATTTTAATAAAAAATATCACAAAATTCTTCTAAGTCCCTCGGGAAGAGTGAAAGACGCGCACGTTCATTTTCAGAGCTCCTAGACATTCCTATAAGAAGTTAGCCAAAAAGTAGCTTCGAAAAACGCTTAGGTGAAGTTTCAGAGTTGCTTCTAATGTACCAAAGCTGGACTAAGACATAATTTCACTCTCACAACATTATGGCTTGTTGGAGTCAGTCCGAACCACAAGTACCGGTTCCATGGTTCTGGGCGTATACCGGGGGGACGGGGACGACTCCCATTAACCCCTGACTATACCGGGGATACGCTTATCACAATGCCTTTCTGGTCTGTGCTGAAGCAGGGCATTCTGGCAGCCAAGTGACTTGACCTTTATTAGTGAGCCTGGTTACCCCCTCTCGGAACCACAGACTTAGAAATCGCCAGCTCATTTACAGTGCATAAAATATATTTATATATATACCCTTATACACCATTTTAATAAAAAATATCACAAAATTCTTCTAAGTCCCTCGGGAAGAGTGAAAGACGAGCACGTTCATTTTCAGAGGTGCTAGACCTTCCTATAAGAAGTTAGCCAAAAAGTAGCTTCGTAAAACGCTTAGGTTAAGTTTCAGAGTTGCTTCTAATGTACCAAAGCTGGACTTAGACATAATTTCACTCTCACAACATTATGGCTGGTTGGAGACAGTCCGAACAACAAGTACCGGGTCCATGGTTCTGGGCGTATACTGGGGTGACGGGGACGACTCCCATTAACCCCTGACTATACCGGGGATACGCTTATCACAATACCTTTCTGGTCTGTGCTGAAGCAGGGCAATCTGGCAGACAAGTGGCTTGACCTTTATTAGTGAGCCTGGTTACCCCCTCTCGGAACCACAGACTTAGAAATCGCCAGCTCATTTACAGTGCATAAAATATATTTATATATATACCCTTATACACCATTTTAATAAAAAATATCACAAAATTCTTCTTAGTCCCTCGGTAAGAGTGAAAGACGCGCACGTTCATTTTCAGAGCTACTAGACCTTCCTATAAGAAGTTAGCCAAAAAGTAGCTTCGAAAAACGCTTAGGTTAAGTTTCAGAGTTGCTTCTAATGTACCGAAGCTGGACTTAGACATAATTTCACTCTCACAACATTATGGCTTGTTGGAGACAGTCCGAACCACAAGTACCGGGTCCATGGTTCTGGGCGTATACCGGGGGGACGGGGACGACTCCCATTAACCCCTGACTATACCGGGGATACGCTTATCACAATTCCTTTCTGGTCTGTGCTGAAGCAGGGCATTCTGGCAGCCAAGTGGCTTGACCTTTATTAGTGAGCCTGGTTACCCCCTCTCGGAACCACAGACTTAGAAATCGCCAGCTCATATACAGTGCATAAAATATATTTATATATATATACCCTTATACACCATTTTAATAAAAAATATCACAAAATTCTTCTAAGTCCCTCGGGAAGAGTGAAAGACGCGCACGTTCTTTTCAGAGCTCCTAGACATTCCTATAAGAAGTTAGCCAAAAAGTAGCTTCGAAAAATGCTTAGGTTAAGTTTCAGAGTTGCTTCTAATGTACCGAAGCTGGACTTAGACATAATTTCACTCTCACAACATTATGGCTGGTTGGAGACAGTTCGAACCACAAGTACCGGGTCCATGGTTCTGGGCGTATACTGGGGGGACGGGGGGGACTCCCATTAACCCCTGAAAATACTGGGGATACGCTTATCACAATGCCTTTCTGGTCTGTGCTGAAGCAGGGCATTCTGGCAGCCAAGTGGCTTGACCTTTATTAGTGAGCCTGGTTACCCCCTCTCGGAACCACAGACTTAGAAAACGCCAGCTCATATACAGTGCATAAAATATATTTATATATATATACCCTTATACACCATTTTAATAAAAAAAATATCACAAAATTCTTCTAAGTCCCTCGGGAAGAGTGAAAGACGCGCACGTTCATTTTCAGAGCTCCTAGACATTCCTATAAGAAGTTAGCCAAAAAGTAGCTTCGAAAAACGCTTAGGTGAAGTTTCAGAGTTGCTTCTAATGTACCAAAGCTGGACTTAGACATAATTTCACTCTCACAACATTATGGCTTGTTGGAGACAGTCCGAACCACAAGTACCGGGTCCATGGTTCTGGGCGTATACCGGGGGGACGGGGACGACTCCCATTAACCCCTGACTATACCGGGGATACGCTTATCACAATGCCTTTCTGGTCTGTGCTGAAGCAGGGCATTCTGGCAGCCAAGTGGCTTGACCTTTATTAGTGAGCCTGGTTACCCCCTCTCGGAACCACAGACTTAGAAATCGCCAGCTCATATACAGTGCATAAAATATATTTATATATATATACCCTTATACACCATTTTAATAAAAAATATCACAAAATTCTTCTAAGTCCCTCGGGAAGAGTGAAAGACGCGCACGTTCATTTTCAGAGCTCCTAGACATTCCTATAAGAAGTTAGCCAAAAAGTAGCTTCGAAAAATGCTTAGGTTAAGTTTCAGAGTTGCTTCTAATGTACCGAAGCTGGACTTAGACATAATTTCACTCTCACAACATTATGGCTGGTTGGAGACAGTTCGAACCACAAGTACAGGGTCCATGGTTCTGGGCGTATACTGGGGGGACGGGGGGGACTCCCATTAACCCCTGAAAATACCGGGGATACGCTTAACACAATGCCTTTCTGGTCTGTGCTGAAGCAGGGCATTCTGGCAGCCAAGTGGCTTGACCTTTATTAGTGAGCCTGGTTACCCCCTCTCGGAACCACAGACTTAGAAATCGCCAGCTCATATACAGTGCATAAAATATATTTATATATATATACCCTTATACACCATTTTAATAAAAAATATCACAAAATTCTTCTAAGTCCCTCGGGAAGAGTGAAAGACGCGCACGTTCATTTTCAGAGCTCCTAGACATTCCTATAAGAAGTTAGCCAAAAAGTAGCTTCGAAAAACGCTTAGGTGAAGTTTCAGAGTTGCTTCTAATGTACCAAAGCTGGACTAAGACATAATTTCACTCTCACAACATTATGGCTTGTTGGAGACAGTCCGAACCACAAGTACCGGGTCCATGGTTCTGGGCGTATACCGGGGGGACGGGGACGACTCCCATTAACCCCTGACTATACCGGGGATACGCTTATCACAATGCCTTTCTGGTCTGTGCTGAAGCAGGGCATTCTGGCAGCCAAGTGACTTGACCTTTATTAGTGAGCCTGGTTACCCCCTCTCGGAACCACAGACTTAGAAATCGCCAGCTCATTTACAGTGCATAAAATATATTTATATATATACCCTTATACACCATTTTAATAAAAAATATCACAAAATTCTTCTAAGTCCCTCGGGAAGAGTGAAAGACGCGCACGTTCATTTTCAGAGGTGTTAGACCTTCCTATAAGAAGTTAGCCAAAAAGTAGCTTCGAAAAACGCTTAGGTTAAGTTTCAGAGTTGCTTCTAATGTACCAAAGCTGGACTTAGACATAATTTCACTCTCACAACATTATGGCTGGTTGGAGACAGTCCGAACAACAAGTACCGGGTCCATGGTTCTGGGCGTATACTGGGGTGACGGGGACGACTCCCATTAACCCCTGACTATACCGGGGATACGCTTATCACAATACCTTTCTGGTCTGTGCTGAAGCAGGGCATTCTGGCAGCCAAGTGGCTTGACCTTTATTAGTGAGCCTGGTTACCCCCTCTCGGAACCACAGACTTAGAAATCGCCAGCTCATTTACAGTGCATAAAATATATT
Organism: Ascaphus truei; assembly: GCF_040206685.1. Classification (NCBI taxonomy): domain Eukaryota; kingdom Metazoa; phylum Chordata; class Amphibia; order Anura; family Ascaphidae; genus Ascaphus; species Ascaphus truei. The sequence goes on from NC_134485.1 coordinate 134,464,826, forward strand.
TATATATATACCCTTATACACCATTTTAATAAAAAATATCACAAAATTCTTCTAAGTCCCTCGGGAAGAGTGAAAGACGCGCACGTTCATTTTCAGAGCTCCTAGACATTCCTATAAGAAGTTAGCCAAAAAGTAGCTTCGAAAAACGCTTAGGTGAAGTTTCAGAGTTGCTTCTAATGTACCAAAGCTGGACTTAGACATAATTTCACTCTCACAACATTATGGCTTTTTGGAGACAGTCCGAACCACAAGTACCGGGTCCATGGTTCTGGGCGTATACCGGGGGGACGGGGACGACTCCCATTAACCCCTGACTATACCGGGGATACGCTTATCACAATGCCTTTCTGGTCTGTGCTGAAGTTGGGCATTCTGGCAGCCAAGTGGCTTGACCTTTATTAGTGAGCCTGGTTACCCCCTCTCGGAACCACAGACTTAGAAATCGCCAGCTCATTTACAGTGCATAAAATATATTTATATATATACCCTAATACACCATTTTAATAAAAAATATCACAAAATTCTTCTAAGTCCCTCGGGAAGAGTGAAAGACGCGCACTTTCATTTTCAGAGCTCCTAGACATTCCTATAAGAAGTTAGCCAAAAAGTACAGTAGCTTCGAAAAACGCTTAGGTTAAGTTTCAGAGTTGCTTCTAATGTACCAAAGCTGGACTTAGACATAATTTCACTCTCACAACATTATGGCTTGTTGGAGACAGTCCGAACCACAAGTACCGGGTCCATGGTTCTGGGCGTATACCGGGGGGACGGGGACGACTCCCATTAACCCCTGACTATACCGGGGATACGCTTATCACAATGCCTTTCTGGTCTGTGCTGAAGCAGGGCATTCTGGCAGCCAAGTGGCTTGACCTTTATTAGTGAGCCTGGTTACCCCCTCTCGGAACCACAGACTTAGAAATCGCCAGCTCATTTACAGTGCATAAAATATATTTATATATATACCCTTATACACCATTTTAATAAAAAATATCACAAAATTCTTCTAAGTCCCTCGGGAAGAGTGAAAGACGCGCACGTTCATTTTCAGAGCTCCTAGACATTCCTATAAGAAGTTAGCCAAAAAGTAGCTTCGAAAAACGCTTAGGTGAAGTTTCAGAGTTGCTTCTAATGTACCAAAGCTGGACTTAGACATAATTTCACTCTCACAACATTATGGCTTTTTGGAGACAGTCCGAACCACAAGTACCGGGTCCATGGTTCTGGGCGTATACCGGGGGGACGGGGACGACTCCCATTAACCCCTGACTATACCGGGGATACGCTTATCACAATGCCTTTCTGGTCTGTGCTGAAGTTGGGCATTCTGGCAGCCAAGTGGCTTGACCTTTATTAGTGAGCCTGGTTACCCCCTCTCGGAACCACAGACTTAGAAATCGCCAGCTCATTTACAGTGCATAAAATATATTTATATATATACCCTAATACACCATTTTAATAAAAAATATCACAAAATTCTTCTAAGTCCCTCGGGAAGAGTGAAAGACGCGCACTTTCATTTTCAGAGCTCCTAGACATTCCTATAAGAAGTTAGCCAAAAAGTACAGTAGCTTCGAAAAACGCTTAGGTTAAGTTTCAGAGTTGCTTCTAATGTACCAAAGCTGGACTTAGACATAATTTCACTCTCACAACATTATGGCTTGTTGGAGACAGTCCGAACCACAAGTACCGGGTCCATGGTTCTGGGCGTATACCGGGGGGACGGGGACGACTCCCATTAACCCCTGACTATACCGGGGATACGCTTATCACAATGCCTTTCTGGTCTGTGCTGAAGCAGGGCATTCTGGCAGCCAAGTGGCTTGACCTTTATTAGTGAGCCTGGTTACCCCCTCTCGGAACCACAGACTTAGAAATCGCCAGCTCATATACAGTGCATAAAATATATTTATATATATATACCCTTATACACCATTTTAATAAAAAATATCACAAAATTCTTCTAAGTCCCTCGGGAAGAGTGAAAGACGCGCACGTTCATTTTCAGAGCTCCTAGACATTCCTATAAGAAGTTAGCCAAAAAGTAGCTTCGAAAAATGCTTAGGTTAAGTTTCAGAGTTGCTTCTAATGTACCGAAGCTGGACTTAGACATAATTTCACTCTCACAACATTATGGCTGGTTGGAGACAGTTCGAACCACAAGTACCGGGTCCATGGTTCTGGGCGTATACTGGGGGGACGGGGGGGACTCCCATTAACCCCTGAAAATACCGGGGATACGCTTAACACAATGCCTTTCTGGTCTGTGCTGAAGCAGGGCATTCTGGCAGCCAAGTGGCTTGACCTTTATTAGTGAGCCTGGTTACCCCCTCTCGGAACCACAGACTTAGAAATCGCCAGCTCATATACAGTGCATAAAATATATTTATATATATATACCCTTATACACCATTTTAATAAAAAATATCTCAAAATTCTTCTAAGTCCCTCGGGAAGAGTGAAAGACGCGCACGTTCATTTTCAGAGCTCCTAGACATTCCTATAAGAAGTTAGCCAAAAAGTAGCTTCGAAAAACGCTTAGGTGAAGTTTCAGAGTTGCTTCTAATGTACCAAAGCTGGACTAAGACATAATTTCACTCTCACAACATTATGGCTTGTTGGAGACAGTCCGAACCACAAGTACCGGGTCCATGGTTCTGGGCGTATACCGGGGGGACGGGGACGACTCCCATTAACCCCTGACTATACCGGGGATACGCTTATCACAATGCCTTTCTGGTCTGTGCTGAAGCAGGGCATTCTGGCAGCCAAGTGACTTGACCTTTATTAGTGAGCCTGGTTACCCCCTCTCGGAACCACAGACTTAGAAATCGCCAGCTCATTTACAGTGCATAAAATATATTTATATGTATACCCTTATACACCATTTTAATAAAAAATATCACAAAATTCTTCTAAGTCCCTCGGGAAGAGTGAAAGACGCGCACGTTCATTTTCAGAGGTGTTAGACCTTCCTATAAGAAGTTAGCCAAAAAGTAGCTTCGAAAAACGCTTAGGTTAAGTTTCAGAGTTGCTTCTAATGTACCAAAGCTGGACTTAGACATAATTTCACTCTCACAACATTATGGCTGGTTGGAGACAGTCCGAACAACAAGTACCGGGTCCATGGTTCTGGGCGTATACTGGGGTGACGGGGACGACTCCCATTAACCCCTGACTATACCGGGGATACGCTTATCACAATACCTTTCTGGTCTGTGCTGAAGCAGGGCATTCTGGCAGCCAAGTGGCTTGACCTTTATTAGTGAGCCTGGTTACCCCCTCTCGGAACCACAGACTTAGAAATCGCCAGCTCATTTACAGTGCATAAAATATATTTATATATATACCCTTATACACCATTTTAATAAAAAATATCACAAAATTCTTCTAAGTCCCTCGGGAAGAGTGAAAGACGCGCACGTTCATTTTCAGAGCTCCTAGACATTCCTATAAGAAGTTAGCCAAAAAGTAGCTTCGAAAAACGCTTAGGTGAAGTTTCAGAGTTGCTTCTAATGTACCAAAGCTGGACTTAGACATAATTTCACTCTCACAACATTATGGCTTGTTGGAGACAGTCCGAACCACAAGTACCGGGTCCATGGTTCTGGGCGTATACCGGGGGGACGGGGACGACTCCCATTAACCCCTGACTATACCGGGGATACGCTTATCACAATGCCTTTCTGGTCTGTGCTGAAGCAGGGCATTCTGGCAGCCAAGTGGCTTGACCTTTATTAGTGAGCCTGGTTACCCCCTCTCGGAACCACAGACTTAGAAATCGCCAGCTCATTTACAGTGCATAAAATATATTTATATGTATACCCTTATACACCATTTTAATAAAAAATATCACAAAATTCTTCTAAGTCCCTCGGGAAGAGTGAAAGACGCGCACGTTCATTTTCAGAGGTGTTAGACCTTCCTATAAGAAGTTAGCCAAAAAGTAGCTTCGAAAAACGCTTAGGTTAAGTTTCAGAGTTGCTTCTAATGTACCAAAGCTGGACTTAGACATAATTTCACTCTCACAACATTATGGCTGGTTGGAGACAGTCCGAACAACAAGTACCGGGTCCATGGTTCTGGGCGTATACTGGGGTGACGGGGACGACTCCCATTAACCCCTGACTATACCGGGGATACGCTTATCACAATATCTTTCTGGTCTGTGCTGAAGCAGGGCATTCTGGCAGCCAAGTGGCTTGACCTTTATTAGTGAGCCTGGTTACCCCCTCTCGGAACCACAGACTTAGAAATCGCCAGCTCATTTACAGTGCATAAAATATATTTATATATATACCCTTATACACCATTTTAATAAAAAATATCACAAAATTCTTCTAAGTCCCTCGGGAAGAGTGAAAGACGCGCACGTTCATTTTCAGAGCTCCTAGACATTCCTATAAGAAGTTAGCCAAAAAGTAGCTTCGAAAAACGCTTAGGTGAAGTTTCAGAGTTGCTTCTAATGTACCAAAGCTGGACTTAGACATAATTTCACTCTCACAACATTATGGCTTGTTGGAGACAGTCCGAACCACAAGTACCGGGTCCATGGTTCTGGGCGTATACCGGGGGGACGGGGACGACTCCCATTAACCCCTGACTATACCGGGGATACGCTTATCACAATGCCTTTCTGGTCTGTGCTGAAGCAGGGCATTCTGGCAGCCAAGTGGCTTGACCTTTATTAGTGAGCCTGGTTACCCCCTCTCGGAACCACAGACTTAGAAATCGCCAGCTCATTTACAGTGCATAAAATATATTTATATATATACCCTTATACACCATTTTAATAAAAAATATCACAAAATTCTTCTAAGTCCCTCGGGAAGAGTGAAAGACGCGCACGTTCATTTTCAGAGCTCCTAGACATTCCTATAAGAAGTTAGCCAAAAAGTAGCTTCGAAAAATGCTTAGGTTAAGTTTTAGAGTTGCTTCTAATGTACCGAAGCTGGACTTAGACATAATTTCACTCTCACAACATTATGGCTGGTTGGAGACAGTTCGAACCACAAGTACCGGGTCCATGGTTCTGGGCGTATACTGGGGGGGGCGGGGGGGACTCCCATTAACCCCTGAAAATACCGGGGATACGCTTATCACAATGCCTTTCTGGTCTGTGCTGAAGCAGGGCATTCTGGCAGCCAAGTGGCTTGACCTTTATTAGTGAGCCTGGTTACCCCCTCTCGGAACCACAGACTTAGAAATCGCCAGCTCATATACAGTGCATAAAATATATTTATATATATATACCCTTATACACCATTTTAATAAAAAAATATCACAAAATTCTTCTAAGTCCCTCGGGAAGAGTGAAAGACGCGCACGTTCATTTTCAGAGCTCCTAGACATTCCTATAAGAAGTTAGCCAAAAAGTAGCTTCGAAAAACGCTTAGGTGAAGTTTCAGAGTTGCTTCTAATGTACCAAAGCTGGACTTAGACATAATTTCACTCTCACAACATTATGGCTTGTTGGAGACAGTCCGAACCACAAGTACCGGGTCCATGGTTCTGGGCGTATACCGGGGGGACGGGGACGACTCCCATTAACCCCTGACTATACCGGGGATACGCTTATCACAATGCCTTTCTGGTCTGTGCTGAAGCAGGGCATTCTGGCAGCCAAGTGGCTTGACCTTTATTAGTGAGCCTGGTTACCCCCTCTCGGAACCACAGACTTAGAAATCGCCAGCTCATTTACAGTGCATAAAATATATTTATATATATACCCTAATACACCATTTTAATAAAAAATATCACAAAATTCTTCTAAGTCCCTCGGGAAGAGTGAAAGACGCGCACGTTCATTTTCAGAGCTCCTAGACATTCCTATAAGAAGTTAGCCAAAAAGCATTTTCGAAAAATGCTTAGGTTAAGTTTCAGAGTTGCTTCTAATGTACCGAAGCTGGACTTAGACATAATTTCACTCTCACAACATTATGGCTGGTTGGAGACAGTTCGAACCACAGGTACCGGGTCCATGGTTCTGGGCGTATACTGGGGGGACGGGGACGACTCCCATTAACCCCTGACTATACCGAGGATACGCTAGTCACAATGCCTTTCTGGTCTGTGCTGAAGCAGGGCATTCTGGCAGCCAAGTGGCTTGACCTTTATTAGTGAGCCTGGTTACCCCCTCTCGGAACCACAGACTTAGAAATCGCCAGCTCATTTACAGTGCATAAAATATATTTATATATATACCCTTATACACCATTTTAATAAAAAATATCACAAAATTCTTCTAAGTCCCTCGGGAAGAGTGAAAGACGCGCACGTTCATTTTCAGAGCTCCTAGACATTCCTATAAGAAGTTAGCCAAAAAGTAGCTTCGAAAAACGCTTAGGTTAAGTTTCAGAGTTGCTTCTAATGTACCAAAGCTGGACTTAGACATAATTTCACTCTCACAACATTATGGCTTGTTGGAGACAGTCCGAACCACAAGTACCGGGTCCATGGTTCTGGGCGTATACCGGGGGGACGGGGACGACTCCCATTAACCCCTGACTATACCGGGGATACGCTTATCACAATGCCTTTCTGGTCTGTGCTGAAGCAGGGCATTCTGGCAGCCAAGTGGCTTGACCTTTATTAGTGAGGCTGGTTACCCCCTCTCGGAACCACAGACTTAGAAATCGCCAGCTCATTTACAGTGCATAAAATATATTTATATATATACCCTTATACACCATTTTAATAAAAAATATCACAAAATTCTTCTTAGTCCCTCAGTAAGAGTGAAAGACGCGCACGTTCATTTTCAGAGCTCCTAGACCTTCCTATAAGAAGTTAGCCAAAAAGTAGCTTCGAAAAACGCTTAGGTTAAGTTTCAGAGTTGCTTCTAATGTACCGAAGCTGGACTTAGACATAATTTCACTCTCACAACATTATGGCTTGTTGGAGACAGTCCGAACCACAAGTACCGGGTCCATGGTTCTGGGCGTATACCGGGGGGACGGGGACGACTCCCATTAACCCCTGACTATACCGGGGATACGCTTATCACAATGCCTTTCTGGTCTGTGCTGAAGCAGGGCATTCTGGCAGCCAAGTGGCTTGACCTTTATTAGTGAGCCTGGTTACCCCCTCTCGGAACCACAGACTTAGAAATCGCCAGCTCATATACAGTGCATAAAATATATTTATATATATATACCCTTATACACCATTTTAATAAAAAATATCACAAAATTCTTCTAAGTCCCTCGGGAAGAGTGAAAGACGCGCACGTTCATTTTCAGAGCTCCTAGACATTCCTATAAGAAGTTAGCCAAAAAGTAGCTTCGAAAAACGCTTAGGTGAAGTTTCAGAGTTGCTTCTAATGTACCAAAGCTGGACTAAGACATAATTTCACTCTCACAACATTATGGCTGGTTGGAGACAGTTCGAACCACAAGTACCGGGTCCATGGTTCTGGGCGTATACTGGGGGGACGGGGACGACTCCCATTAACCCCTGACTATACCAGGGATACGCTTATCACAATGCCTTTCTGGTCTGTGCTGAAGCAGGGCATTCTGGCAGCCAAGTGGCTTGACCTTTATTAGTGAGCCTGGTTAACCCCTCTCGGAACTACAGACTTAGAAATCGCCAGCTCATATACAGTGCATAAAATATATTTATATATATACCCTTATACACCATTTTAATAAAAAATATCACAAAATTCTTCTAAGTCCCTCGGGAAGAGTGAAAGACGCGCACGTTCATTTTCAGAGGTGCTAGACCTTCCTATAAGAAGTTAGCCAAAAAGTAGCTTCGAAAAACGCTTAGGTTAAGTTTCAGAGTTGCTTCTAATGTACCAAAGCTGGACTTAGACATAATTTCACTCTCACAACATTATGGCTGGTTGGAGACAGTCCGAACAACAAGTACCGGGTCCATGGTTCTGGGCGTATACTGGGGTGACGGGGACGACTCCCATTAACCCCTGACTATACCGGGGATACGCTTATCACAATACCTTTCTGGTCTGTGCTGAAGCAGGGCATTCTGGCAGCCAAGTGGCTTGACCTTTATTAGTGAGCCTGGTTACCCCCTCTCGGAACCACAGACTTAGAAATCGCCAGCTCATTTACAGTGCATAAAATATATTTATATATATACCCTTATACACCATTTTAATAAAAAATATCACAAAATTCTTCTAAGTCACTCGGGAAGAGTGAAAGACGCGCACGTTCATTTTCAGAGCTCCTAGACATTCCTATAAGAAGTTAGCCAAAAAGTAGCTTCGAAAAACGCTTAGGTGAAGTTTCAGAGTTGCTTCTAATGTACCAAAGCTGGACTTAGACATAATTTCACTCTCACAACATTATGGCTTGTTGGAGACAGTCCGAACCACAAGTACCGGGTCCATGGTTCTGGGCGTATACCGGGGGGACGGGGACGACTCCCATTAACCCCTGACTATACCGGGGATACGCTTATCACAATGCCTTTCTGGTCTGTGCTGAAGCAGGGCATTCTGGCAGCCAAGTGGCTTGACCTTTATTAGTGAGCCTGGTTACCCCCTCTCGGAACCACAGACTTAGAAATCGCCAGCTCATTTACAGTGCATAAAATATATTTATATATATACCCTTATACACCATTTTAATAAAAAATATCACAAAATTCTTCTAAGTCCCTCGGGAAGAGTGAAAGACGCGCACGTTCATTTTCAGAGGTGCTAGACCTTCCTATAAGAAGTTAGCCAAAAAGTAGCTTCGAAAAACGCTTAGGTGAAGTTTCAGAGTTGCTTCTAATGTACCAAAGCTGGACTTAGACATAATTTCACTCTCACAACATTATGGCTTGTTGGAGACAGTCCGAACCACAAGTACCGGGTCCATGGTTCTGGGCGTATACCGGGGGGACGGGGACGACTCCCATTAACCCCTGACTATACCGGGGATACGCTTATCACAATGCCTTTCTGGTCTGTGCTGAAGCAGGGCATTCTGGCAGCCAAGTGGCTTGACCTTTATTAGTGAGCCTGGTTACCCCCTCTCGGAACCACAGACTTAGAAATCGCCAGCTCATTTACAGTGCATAAAATATATTTATATATATACCCTTATACACCATTTTAATAAAAAATATCACAAAATTCTTCTAAGTCCCTCGGGAAGAGTGAAAGACGCGCACGTTCATTTTCAGAGCTCCTAGACATTCCTATAAGAAGTTAGCCAAAAAGTAGCTTCGAAAAACGCTTAGGTTAAGTTTCAGAGTTGCTTCTAATGTACCAAAGCTGGACTTAGACATAATTTCACTCTCACAACATTATGCCTTGTTGGAGACAGTCCGAACCACAAGTACCGGGTCCATGGTTCTGGGCGTATACCGGGGGGACGGGGACGACTCCCATTAACCCCTGACTATACCGGGGATACGCTTATCACAATGCCTTTCTGGTCTGTGCTGAAGCAGGGCATTCTGGCAGCCAAGTGGCTTGACCTTTATTAGTGAGCCTGGTTACCCCCTCTCGGAACCACAGACTTAGAAATCGCCAGCTCATATACAGTGCATAAAATATATTTATATATATATACCCTTATACACCATTTTAATAAAAAATATCACAAAATTCTTCTAAGTCCCTCGGGAAGAGTGAAAGACGCGCACGTTCATTTTCAGAGCTCCTAGACATTCCTATAAGAAGTTAGCCAAAAAGTAGCTTCGAAAAATGCTTAGGTTAAGTTTCAGAGTTGCTTCTAATGTACCGAAGCTGGACTTAGACATAATTTCACTCTCACAACATTATGGCTGGATGGAGACAGTTCGAACCACAAGTACCGGGTCCATGGTTCTGGGCGTATACTGGGGGGACGGGGGGGACTCCCATTAACCCCTGAAAATACCGGGGATACGCTTATCACAATGCCTTTCTGGTCTGTGCTGAAGCAGGGCATTCTGGCAGCCAAGTGGCTTGACCTTTATTAGTGAGCCTGGTTACCCCCTCTCGGAACCACAGACTTAGAAATCGCCAGCTCATTTACAGTGCATAAAATATATTTATATATATATACCCTTATACACCATTTTAATAAAAAATATCACAAAATTCTTCTAAGTCCCTCGGGAAGAGTGAAAGACGCGCACGTTCATTTTCAGAGCTCCTAGACATTCCTATAAGAAGTTAGCCAAAAAGTAGCTTCGAAAAATGCTTAGGTTAAGTTTCAGAGTTGCTTCTAATGTACCGAAGCTGGACTTAGACATAATTTCACTCTCACAACATTATGGCTGGTTGGAGACAGTTCGAACCACAAGTACGTGGTCCATGGTTCTGGGCGTATACTGGGGGGACGGGGACGACTCCCATTAACCCCTGACTATACCGAGGATACGCTAGTCACAATACCTTTCTGGTCTGTGCTGAAGCAGGGCATTCTGGCAGCCAAGTGGCTTGACCTTTATTAGTGAGCCTGGTTACCCCCTCTCGGAACCACAGACTTAGAAATCGCCAGCTCATATACAGTGCATAAAATATATTTATATATATATACCCTTATACACCATTTTAATAAAAAATATCACAAAATTCTTCTAAGTCCCTCGGGAAGAGTGAAAGACGCGCACGTTCATTTTCAGAGCTCCTAGACATTCCTATAAGAAGTTAGCCAAAAAGTAGCTTCGAAAAATGCTTAGGTTAAGTTTCAGAGTTGCTTCTAATGTACCGAAGCTGGACTTAGACATAATTTCACTCTCACAACATTATGGCTGGTTGGAGACAGTTCGAACCACAAGTACCGGGTCCATGGTTCTGGGCGTATACTGGGGGGACGGGGGGGACTCCCATTAACCCCTGAAAATACCGGGGATACGCTTATCACAATGCCTTTCTGGTCTGTGCTGAAGCAGGGCATTCTGGCAGCCAAGTGGCTTGACCTTTATTAGTGAGCCTGGTTACCCCCTCTCGGAACCACAGACTTAGAAATCGCCAGCTCATTTACAGTGCATAAAATATATTTATATATATATACCCTTATACACCATTTTAATAAAAAATATCACAAAATTCTTCTAAGTCCCTCGGGAAGAGTGAAAGACGCGCACGTTCATTTTCAGAGCTCCTAGACATTCCTATAAGAAGTTAGCCAAAAAGTAGCTTCGAAAAATGCTTAGGTTAAGTTTCAGAGTTGCTTCTAATGTACCGAAGCTGGACTTAGACATAATTTCACTCTCACAACATTATGGCTGGTTGGAGACAGTTCGAACCACAAGTACGTGGTCCATGGTTCTGGGCGTATACTGGGGGGACGGGGACGACTCCCATTAACCCCTGACTATACCGAGGATACGCTAGTCACAATACCTTTCTGGTCTGTGCTGAAGCAGGGCATTCTGGCAGCCAAGTGGCTTGACCTTTATTAGTGAGCCTGGTTACCCCCTCTCGGAACCACAGACTTAGAAATCGCCAGCTCATTTACAGTGCATAAAATATATTTATATATATACCCTTATACACCATTTTAATAAAAAATATCACAAAATTCTTCTTAGTCCCTCAGTAAGAGTGAAAGACGCGCACGTTCATTTTCAGAGCTCCTAGACCTTCCTATAAGAAGTTAGCCAAAAAGTAGCTTCGAAAAACGCTTAGGTTAAGTTTCAGAGTTGCTTCTAATGTACCGAAGCTGGACTTAGACATAATTTCACTCTCACAACATTATGGCTTGTTGGAGACAGTCCGAACCACAAGTACCGGGTCCATGGTTCTGGGCGTATACCGGGGGGACGGGGACGACTCCCATTAACCCCTGACTATACCGGGGATACGCTTATCACAATGCCTTTCTGGTCTGTGCTGAAGCAGGGCATTCTGGCAGCCAAGTGGCTTGACCTTTATTAGTGAGCCTGGTTACCCCCTCTCGGAACCACAGACTTAGAAATCGCCAGCTCATATACAGTGCATAAAATATATTTATATATATATACCCTTATACACCATTTTAATAAAAAATATCACAAAATTCTTCTAAGTCCCTCGGGAAGAGTGAAAGACGCGCACGTTCATTTTTAGAGCTCGTAGACCTTCCTATAAGAAGTTAGCCAAAAAGTAGCTTCGAAAAACGCTTAGGTTAAGTTTCAGAGTTGCTTCTAATGTACCGAAGCTGGACTTAGACATAATTTCACTCTCACAACATTATGGCTGGTTGGAGACAGTTCGAACCACAAGTACCGGGTCCATGGTTCTGGGCGTATACTGGGGGGACGGGGACGACTCCCATTAACCCCTGACTATACCGGGGATACGCTTATCACAATGCCTTTCTGGTCTGTGCTGAAGCAGGGCATTCTGGCAGCCAAGTGGCTTGACCTTTATTAGTGAGCCTGGTTAACCCCTCTCGGAACTACAGACTTAGAAATCGCCAGCTCATATACAGTGCATAAAATATATTTATATATATACCCTTATACACCATTTTAATAAAAAATATCACAAAATTCTTCTAAGTCCCTCGGGAAGAGTGAAAGACGCGCACGTTCATTTTCAGAGGTGCTAGACCTTCCTATAAGAAGTTAGCCAAAAAGTAGCTTCGAAAAACGCTTAGGTTAAGTTTCAGAGTTGCTTCTAATGTACCAAAGCTGGACTTAGACATAATTTCACTCTCACAACATTATGGCTGGTTGGAGACAGTCCGAACCACAAGTACCGGGTCCATGGTTCTGGGCGTATACCGGGGGGACGGGGACGACTCCCATTAACCCCTGACTATACCGGGGATACGCTTATAACAATGCCTTTCTGGTCTGTGCTGAAGCAGGGCATTCTGGCAGCCAAGTGGCTTGACCTTTATTAGTGAGCCTGGTTACCCCCTCTCGGAACCACAGACTTAGAAATCGCCAGCTCATATACAGTGCATAAAATATATTTATATATATATACCCTTATACACCATTTTAATAAAAAATATCACAAAATTCTTCTAAGTCCCTCGGGAAGAGTGAAAGACGCGCACGTTCATTTTCAGAGCTCCTAGACATTCCTATAAGAAGTTAGCCAAAAAGTAGCTTCGAAAAACGCTTAGGTTAAGTTTCAGAGTTGCTTCTAATATACCGAAGCTGGACTTAGACATAATTTCACTCTCACAACATTATGGCTGGTTGGAGACAGTTCGAACCACAAGTACCGGGTCCATGGTTCTGGGCGTATACTGGGGGGACGGGGGGGACTCCCATTAACCCCTGAAAATACCGGGGATACGCTTATCACAATGCCTTTCTGGTCTGTGCTGAAGCAGGGCATTCTGGCAGCCAAGTGGCTTGACCTTTATTAGTGAGCCTGGTTACCCCCTCTCGGAACCACAGACTTAGAAATCGCCAGCTCATATACAGTGCATAAAATATATTTATATATATATACCCTTATACACCATTTTAATAAAAAAATATCACAAAATTCTTCTAAGTCCCTCGGGAAGAGTGAAAGACGCGCACGTTCATTTTCAGAGCTCCTAGACATTCCTATAAGAAGTTAGCCAAAAAGTAGCTTCGAAAAACGCTTAGGTGAAGTTTCAGAGTTGCTTCTAATGTACCAAAGCTGGACTTAGACATAATTTCACTCTCACAACATTATGGCTTGTTGGAGACAGTCCGAACCACAAGTACCGGGTCCATGGTTCTGGGCGTATACCGGGGGGACGGGGACGACTCCCATTAACCCCTGACTATACCGGGGATACGCTTATCACAATGCCTTTCTGGTCTGTGCTGAAGCAGGGCATTCTGGCAGCCAAGTGGCTTGACCTTTATTAGTGAGCCTGGTTACCCCCTCTCGGAACCACAGACTTAGAAATCGCCAGCTCATTTACAGTGCATAAAATATATTTATATATATACCCTAATACACCATTTTAATAAAAAATATCACAAAATTCTTCTAAGTCCCTCGGGAAGAGTGAAAGACGCGCACTTTCATTTTCAGAGCTCCTAGACATTCCTATAAGAAGTTAGCCAAAAAGTAGCTTCGAAAAACGCTTAGGTTAAGTTTCAGAGTTGCTTCTAATGTACCAAAGCTGGACTTAGACATAATTTCACTCTCACAACATTATGCCTTGTTGGAGACAGTCCGAACCACAAGTACCGGGTCCATGGTTCTGGGCGTATACCGGGGGGACGGGGACGACTCCCATTAACCCCTGACTATACCGGGGATACGCTTATAACAATGCCTTTCTGGTCTGTGCTGAAGCAGGGCATTCTGGCAGCCAAGTGGCTTGACCTTTATTAGTGAGCCTGGTTACCCCCTCTCGGAACCACAGACTTAGAAATCGCCAGCTCATATACAGTGCATAAAATATATTTATATATATATACCCTTATACACCATTTTAATAAAAAATATCACAAAATTCTTCTAAGTCCCTCGGGAAGAGTGAAAGACGCGCACGTTCATTTTCAGAGCTCCTAGACATTCCTATAAGAAGTTAGCCAAAAAGTAGCTTCGAAAAATGCTTAGGTTAAGTTTCAGAGTTGCTTCTAATATACCGAAGCTGGACTTAGACATAATTTCACTCTCACAACATTATGGCTGGTTGGAGACAGTTCGAACCACAAGTACCGGGTCCATGGTTCTGGGCGTATACTGGGGGGACGGGGGGGACTCCCATTAACCCCTGAAAATACCGGGGATACGCTTATCACAATGCCTTTCTGGTCTGTGCTGAAGCAGGGCATTCTGGCAGCCAAGTGGCTTGACCTTTATTAGTGAGCCTGGTTACCCCCTCTCGGAACCACAGACTTAGAAATCGCCAGCTCATATACAGTGCATAAAATATATTTATATATATATACCCTTATACACCATTTTAATAAAAAAATATCACAAAATTCTTCTAAGTCCCTCGGGAAGAGTGAAAGACGCGCACGTTCATTTTCAGAGCTCCTAGACATTCCTATAAGAAGTTAGCCAAAAAGTAGCTTCGAAAAACGCTTAGGTGAAGTTTCAGAGTTGCTTCTAATGTACCAAAGCTGGACTTAGACATAATTTCACTCTCACAACATTATGGCTTGTTGGAGACAGTCCGAACCACAAGTACCGGGTCCATGGTTCTGGGCGTATACCGGGGGGACGGGGACGACTCCCATTAACCCCTGACTATACCGGGGATACGCTTATCACAATGCCTTTCTGGTCTGTGCTGAAGCAGGGCATTCTGGCAGCCAAGTGGCTTGACCTTTATTAGTGAGCCTGGTTACCCCCTCTCGGAACCACAGACTTAGAAATCGCCAGCTCATTTACAGTGCATAAAATATATTTATATATATACCCTAATACACCATTTTAATAAAAAATATCACAAAATTCTTCTAAGTCCCTCGGGAAGAGTGAAAGACGCGCACTTTCATTTTCAGAGCTCCTAGACATTCCTATAAGAAGTTAGCCAAAAAGTAGCTTCGAAAAACGCTTAGGTTAAGTTTCAGAGTTGCTTCTAATGTACCAAAGCTGGACTTAGACATAATTTCACTCTCACAACATTATGGCTTGTTGGAGACAGTCCGAACCACAAGTACCGGGTCCATGGTTCTGGGCGTATACCGGGGGGACGGGGACGACTCCCATTAACCCCTGACTATACCGGGGATACGCTTATCACAATGCCTTTCTGGTCTGTGCTGAAGCAGGGCATTCTGGCAGCCAAGTGGCTTGACCTTTATTAGTGAGCCTGGTTACCCCCTCTCGGAACCACAGACTTAGAAATCGCCAGCTCATATACAGTGCATAAAATATATTTATATATATATACCCTTATACACCATTTTAATAAAAAATATCACAAAATTCTTCTAAGTCCCTCGGGAAGAGTGAAAGACGCGCACGTTCATTTTCAGAGCTCCTAGACATTCCTATAAGAAGTTAGCCAAAAAGTAGCTTCGAAAAACGCTTAGGTGAAGTTTCAGAGTTGCTTCTAATGTACCAAAGCTGGACTAAGACATAATTTCACTCTCACAACATTATGGCTTGTTGGAGACAGTCCGAACCACAAGTACCGGGTCCATGGTTCTGGGCGTATACCGGGGGGACGGGGACGACTCCCATTAACCCCTGACTATACCGGGGATACGCTTATCACAATGCCTTTCTGGTCTGTGCTGAAGCAGGGCATTCTGGCAGCCAAGTGACTTGACCTTTATTAGTGAGCCTGGTTACCCCCTCTCGGAACCACAGACTTAGAAATCGCCAGCTCATTTACAGTGCATAAAATATATTTATATATATACCCTTATACACCATTTTAATAAAAAATATCACAAAATTCTTCTAAGTCCCTCGGGAAGAGTGAAAGACGCGCACGTTCATTTTCAGAGGTGCTAGACCTTCCTATAAGAAGTTAGCCAAAAAGTAGCTTCGAAAAACGCTTAGGTTAAGTTTCAGAGTTGCTTCTAATGTACCAAAGCTGGACTTAGACATAATTTCACTCTCACAACATTATGGCTGGTTGGAGACAGTCCGAACAACAAGTACCGGGTCCATGGTTCTGGGCGTATACTGGGGTGACGGGGACGACTCCCATTAACCCCTGACTATACCGGGGATACGCTTATCACAATACCTTTCTGGTCTGTGCTGAAGCAGGGCATTCTGGCAGCCAAGTGGCTTGACCTTTATTAGTGAGCCTGGTTACCCCCTCTCGGAACCACAGACTTAGAAATCGCCAGCTCATTTACAGTGCATAAAATATATTTATATATATACCCTTATACACCATTTTAATAAAAAATATCACAAAATTCTTCTAAGTCCCTAGAGAAGAGTGAAAGACGCGCACGTTCATTTTCAGAGCTCCTAGACATTCCTATAAGACGTTAGCCAAAAAGTAGCTTCGAAAAACGCTTAGGTGAAGTTTCAGAGTTGCTTCTAATGTACCAAAGCTGGACTTAGACATAATTTCACTCTCACAACATTATGGCTTGTTGGAGACAGTCCGAACCACAAGTACCGGGTCCATGGTTCTGGGCGTATACCGGGGGGACGGGGACGACTCCCATTAACCCCTGACTATACCGGGGATACGCTTATCACAATGCCTTTCTGGTCTGTGCTGAAGCAGGGCATTCTGGCAGCCAAGTGGCTTGACCTTTATTAGTGAGCCTGGTTACCCCCTCTCGGAACCACAGACTTAGAAATCGCCAGCTCATTTACAGTGCATAAAATATATTTATATATATACCCTTATACACCATTTTAATAAAAAATATCACAAAATTCTTCTAAGTCCCTCGGGAAGAGTGAAAGACGCGCACGTTCATTTTCAGAGCTCCTAGACATTCCTATAAGAAGTTAGCCAAAAAGTAGCTTCGAAAAACGCTTAGGTTAAGTTTCAGAGTTGCTTCTAATGTACCAAAGCTGGACTTAGACATAATTTCACTCTCACAACATTATGCCTTGTTGGAGACAGTCCGAACCACAAGTACCGGGTCCATGGTTCTGGGCGTATACCGGGGGGACGGGGACGACTCCCATTAACCCCTGACTATACCGGGGATACGCTTATCACAATGCCTTTCTGGTCTGTGCTGAAGCAGGGCATTCTGGCAGCCAAGTGGCTTGACCTTTATTAGTGAGCCTGGTTACCCCCTCTCGGAACCACAGACTTAGAAATCGCCAGCTCATATACAGTACATAAAATATATTTATATATATATACCCTTATACACCATTTTAATAAAAAATATCACAAAATTCTTCTAAGTCCCTCGGGAAGAGTGAAAGACGCGCACGTTCATTTTCAGAGCTCCTAGACATTCCTATAAGAAGTTAGCCAAAAAGTAGCTTCGAAAAATGCTTAGGTTAAGTTTCAGAGTTGCTTCTAATGTACCGAAGCTGGACTTAGACATAATTTCACTCTCACAACATTATGGCTGGTTGGAGACAGTTCGAACCACAAGTACCGGGTCCATGGTTCTGGGCGTATACTGGGGGGACGGGGGGGACTCCCATTAACCCCTGAAAATACCGGGGATACGCTTATCACAATGCCTTTCTGGTCTGTGCTGAAGCAGGGCATTCTGGCAGCCAAGTGGCTTGACCTTTATTAGTGAGCCTGGTTACCCCCTCTCGGAACCACAGACTTAGAAATCGCCAGCTCATATACAGTGCATAAAATATATTTATATATATATACCCTTATACACCATTTTAATAAAAAAATATCACAACATTCTTCTAAGTCCCTCGGGAAGAGTGAAAGACGCGCACGTTCATTTTCAGAGCTCCTAGACATTCCTATAAGAAGTTAGCCAAAAAGTAGCTTCGAAAAACGCTTAGGTGAAGTTTCAGAGTTGCTTCTAATGTACCAAAGCTGGACTTAGACATAATTTCACTCTCACAACATTTTGGCTTGTTGGAGACAGTCCGAACCACAAGTACCGGGTCCATGGTTCTGGGCGTATACCGGGGGGACGGGGACGACTCCCATTAACCCCTGACTATACCGGGGATACGCTTATCACAATGCCTTTCTGGTCTGTGCTGAAGCAGGGCATTCTGGCAGCCAAGTGGCTTGACCTTTATTAGTGAGCCTGGTTACCCCCTCTCGGAACCACAGACTTAGAAATCGCCAGCTCATTTACAGTGCATAAAATATATTTATATATATACCCTAATACACCATTTTAATAAAAAATATCACAAAATTCTTCTAAGTCCCTCGGGAAGAGTGAAAGACGCGCACTTTCATTTTCAGAGCTCCTAGACATTCCTATAAGAAGTTAGCCAAAAAGTAGCTTCGAAAAACGCTTAGGTTAAGTTTCAGAGTTGCTTCTAATGTACCAAAGCTGGACTTAGACATAATTTCACTCTCACAACATTATGGCTTGTTGGAGACAGTCCGAACCACAAGTACCGGGTCCATGGTTCTGGGCGTATACCGGGGGGACGGGGACGACTCCCATTAACCCCTGACTATACCGGGGATACGCTTATCACAATGCCTTTCTGGTCTGTGCTGAAGCAGGGCATTCTGGCAGCCAAGTGGCTTGACCTTTATTAGTGAGCCTGGTTACCCCCTCTCGGAACCACAGACTTAGAAATCGCCAGCTCATATACAGTGCATAAAATATATTTATATATATATACCCTTATACACCATTTTAATAAAAAATATCACAAAATTCTTCTAAGTCCCTCGGGAAGAGTGAAAGACGCGCACGTTCATTTTCAGAGCTCCTAGACATTCCTATAAGAAGTTAGCCAAAAAGTAGCTTCGAAAAACGCTTAGGTGAAGTTTCAGAGTTGCTTCTAATGTACCAAAGCTGGACTAAGACATAATTTCACTCTCACAACATTATGGCTTGTTGGAGACAGTCCGAACCACAAGTACCGGGTCCATGGTTCTGGGCGTATACCGGGGGGACGGGGACGACTCCCATTAACCCCTGACTATACCGGGGATACGCTTATCACAATGCCTTTCTGGTCTGTGCTGAAGCAGGGCATTCTGGCAGCCAAGTGACTTGACCTTTATTAGTGAGCCTGGTTACCCCCTCTCGGAACCACAGACTTAGAAATCGCCAGCTCATTTACAGTGCATAAAATATATTTATATATATACCCTTATACACCATTTTAATAAAAAATATCACAAAATTCTTCTAAGTCCCTCGGGAAGAGTGAAAGACGCGCACGTTCATTTTCAGAGCTCCTAGACATTCCTATAAGAAGTTAGCCAAAAAGTAGCTTCGAAAAACGCTTAGGTTAAGTTTCAGAGTTGCTTCTAATGTACCAAAGCTGGACTTAGACATAATTTCACTCTCACAACATTATGGCTGGTTGGAGACAGTTCGAACCACAAGTACCGGGTCCATGGTTCTGGGCGTATACTGGGGGGACGGGGGGGACTCCCATTAACCCCTGAAAATACCGGGGATACGCTTATCACAATGCCTTTCTGGTCTGTGCTGAAGCAGGGCATTCTGGCAGCCAAGTGGCTTGACCTTTATTAGTGAGCCTGGTTACCCCCTCTCGGAACCACAGACTTAGAAATCGCCAGCTCATATACAGTGCATAAAATATATTTATATATATATACCCTTATACACCATTTTAATAAAAAAATATCACAAAATTCTTCTAAGTCCCTCGGGAAGAGTGAAAGACGCGCACGTTCATTTTCAGAGCTCCTAGAAATTCCTATAAGAAGTTAGCCAAAAAGTAGCTTCGAAAAACGCTTAGGTGAAGTTTCAGAGTTGCTTCTAATGTACCAAAGCTGGACTTAGACATAATTTCACTCTCACAACATTATGGCTTGTTGGAGACAGTCCGAACCACAAGTACCGGGTCCATGGTTCTGGGCGTATACCGGGGGGACGGGGACGACTCCCATTAACCCCTGACTATACCGGGGATACGCTTATCACAATGCCTTTCTGGTCTGTGCTGAAGCAGGGCATTCTGGCAGCCAAGTGGCTTGACCTTTATTAGTGAGCCTGGTTACCCCCTCTCGGAACCACAGACTTAGAAATCGCCAGCTCATTTACAGTGCATAAAATATATTTATATATATACCCTAATACACCATTTTAATAAAAAATATCACAAAATTCTTCTAAGTCCCTCGGGAAGAGTGAAAGACGCGCACTTTCATTTTCAGAGCTCCTAGACATTCCTATAAGAAGTTAGCCAAAAAGTAGCTTCGAAAAACGCTTAGGTTAAGTTTCAGAGTTGCTTCTAATGTACCAAAGCTGGACTTAGACATAATTTCACTCTCACAACATTATGGCTTGTTGGAGACAGTCCGAACCACAAGTACCGGGTCCATGGTTCTGGGCGTATACCGGGGGGACGGGGACGACTCCCATTAACCCCTGACTATACCGGGGATACGCTTATCACAATGCCTTTCTGGTCTGTGCTGAAGCAGGGCATTCTGGCAGCCAAGTGGCTTGACCTTTATTAGTGAGCCTGGTTACCCCCTCTCGGAACCACAGACTTAGAAATCGCCAGCTCATATACAGTGCATAAAATATATTTATATATATATACCCTTATACACCATTTTAATAAAAAATATCACAAAATTCTTCTAAGTCCCTCGGGAAGAGTGAAAGACGCGCACGTTCATTTTCAGAGCTCCTAGACATTCCTATAAGAAGTTAGCCAAAAAGTAGCTTCGAAAAACGCTTAGGTGAAGTTTCAGAGTTGCTTCTAATGTACCAAAGCTGGACTAAGACATAATTTCACTCTCACAACATTATGGCTTGTTGGAGACAGTCCGAACCACAAGTACCGGGTCCATGGTTCTGGGCGTATACCGGGGGGACGGGGACGACTCCCATTAACCCCTGACTATACCGGGGATACGCTTATCACAATGCCTTTCTGGTCTGTGCTGAAGCAGGGCATTCTGGCAGCCAAGTGACTTGACCTTTATTAGTGAGCCTGGTTACCCCCTCTCGGAACCACAGACTTAGAAATCGCCAGCTCATTTACAGTGCATAAAATATATTTATATATATACCCTTATACACCATTTTAATAAAAAATATCACAAAATTCTTCTAAGTCCCTCGGGAAGAGTGAAAGACGCGCACGTTCATTTTCAGAGCTCCTAGACATTCCTATAAGAAGTTAGCCAAAAAGTAGCTTCGAAAAACGCTTAGGTTAAGTTTCAGAGTTGCTTCTAATGTACCAAAGCTGGACTTAGACATAATTTCACTCTCACAACATTATGGCTGGTTGGAGACAGTCCGAACAACAAGTACCGGGTCCATGGTTCTGGGCGTATACTGGGGTGACGGGGATGACTCCCATTAACCCCTGACTATACCGGGGATACGCTTATCACAATGCCTTTCTGGTCTGTGCTGAAGCAGGGCATTCTGGCAGCCAAGTGGCTTGACCTTTATTAGTGAGCCTGGTTACCCCCTCTCGGAACCACAGACTTAGAAATCGCCAGCTCATATACAGTGCATAAAATATATTTATATATATACCCTTATACACCATTTTAATAAAAAATATCACAAAATTCTTCTAAGTCCCTCGGGAAGAGTGAAAGACGCGCACGTTCATTTTCAGAGCTCCTAGACATTCCTATAAGAAGTTAGCCAAAAAGTAGCTTCGAAAAATGCTTAGGTTAAGTTTCAGAGTTGCTTCTAATGTACCGAAGCTGGACTTAGACATAATTTCACTCTCACAACATTATGGCTGGTTGGAGACAGTTCGAACCACAAGTACCGGGTCCATGGTTCTGGGCGTATACTGGGGGGACGGGGGGGACTCCCATTAACCCCTGAAAATACCGGGGATACGCTTATCACAATGCCTTTCTGGTCTGTGCTGAAGCAGGGCATTCTGGCAGCCAAGTGGCTTGACCTTTATTAGTGAGCCTGGTTACCCCCTCTCGGAACCACAGACTTAGAAATCGCCAGCTCATATACAGTGCATAAAATATATTTATATATATATACCCTTATACACCATTTTAATAAAAAAATATCACAAAATTCTTCTAAGTCCCTCGGGAAGAGTGAAAGACGCGCACGTTCATTTTCAGAGCTCCTAGACATTCCTATAAGAAGTTAGCCAAAAAGTAGCTTCGAAAAACGCTTAGGTGAAGTTTCAGAGTTGCTTCTAATGTACCAAAGCTGGACTTAGACATAATTTCACTCTCACAACATTATGGCTTGTTGGAGACAGTCCGAACCACAAGTACCGGGTCCATGGTTCTGGGCGTATACCGGGGGGACGGGGACGACTCCCATTAACCCCTGACTATACCGGGGATACGCTTATCACAATGCCTTTCTGGTCTGTGCTGAAGCAGGGCATTCTGGCAGCCAAGTGGCTTGACCTTTATTAGTGAGCCTGGTTACCCCCTCTCGGAACCACAGACTTAGAAATCGCCAGCTCATTTACAGTGCATAAAATATATTTATATATATACCCTAATACACCATTTTAATAAAAAATATCACAAAATTCTTCTAAGTCCCTCGGGAAGAGTGAAAGACGCGCACGTTCATTTTCAGAGCTCCTAGACATTCCTATAAGAAGTTAGCCAAAAAGCATTTTCGAAAAATGCTTAGGTTAAGTTTCAGAGTTGCTTCTAATGTACCGAAGCTGGACTTAGACATAATTTCACTCTCACAACATTATGGCTGGTTGGAGACAGTTCGAACCACAGGTACCGGGTCCATGGTTCTGGGCGTATACTGGGGGGACGGGGACGACTCCCATTAACCCCTGACTATACCGAGGATACGCTAGTCACAATGCCTTTCTGGTCTGTGCTGAAGCAGGGCATTCTGGCAGCCAAGTGGCTTGACCTTTATTAGTGAGCCTGGTTACCCCCTCTCGGAACCACAGACTTAGAAATCGCCAGCTCATATACAGTGCATAAAATATATTTATATATATATACCCTTATACACCATTTTAATAAAAAATATCACAAAATTCTTCTAAGTCCCTCGGGAAGAGTGAAAGACGCGCACGTTCATTTTCAGAGCTCCTAGACATTCCTATAAGAAGTTAGCCAAAAAGTAGCTTCGAAAAATGCTTAGGTGAAGTTTCAGAGTTGCTTCTAATGTACCAAAGCTGGACTTAGACATAATTTCACTCTCACAACATTATGGCTTGTTGGAGACAGTCCGAACCACAAGTACCGGGTCCATGGTTCTGGGCGTATACCGGGGGGACGGGGACGACTCCCATTAACCCCTGACTATACCGGGGATACGCTTATCACAATGCCTTTCTGGTCTGTGCTGAAGCAGGGCATTCTGGCAGCCAAGTGACTTGACCTTTATTAGTGAGCCTGGTTACCCCCTCTCGGAACCACAGACTTAGAAATCGCCAGCTCATTTACAGTGCATAAAATATATTTATATATATACCCTTATACACCATTTTAATAAAAAATATCACAAAATTCTTCTAAGTCCCTCGGGAAGAGTGAAAGACGCGCACGTTCATTTTCAGAGGTGCTAGACCTTCCTATAAGAAGTTAGCCAAAAAGTAGCTTCGAAAAACGCTTAGGTTAAGTTTCAGAGTTGCTTCTAATGTACCAAAGCTGGACTTAGACATAATTTCACTCTCACAACATTATGGCTGGTTGGAGACAGTCCGAACAACAAGTACCGGGTCCATGGTTCTGGGCGTATACTGGGGTGACGGGGACGACTCCCATTAACCCCTGACTATACCGGGGATACGCTTATCACAATACCTTTCTGGTCTGTGCTGAAGCAGGGCATTCTGGCAGCCAAGTGGCTTGACCTTTATTAGTGAGCCTGGTTACCCCCTCTCGGAACCACAGACTTAGAAATCGCCAGCTCATTTACAGTGCATAAAATATATTTATATATATACCCTTATACACCATTTTAATAAAAAATATCACAAAATTCTTCTAAGTCCCTCGGGAAGAGTGAAAGACGCGCACGTTCATTTTCAGAGCTCCTAGACATTCCTATAAGAAGTTAGCCAAAAAGTAGCTTCGAAAAACGCTTAGGTTAAGTTTCAGAGTTGCTTCTAATGTACCAAAGCTGGACTTAGACATAATTTCACTCTCACAACATTATGGCTGGTTGGAGACAGTCCGAACAACAAGTACCGGGTCCATGTTTCTGGGCGTATACTGGGGTGACGGGGATGACTCCCATTAACCCCTGACTATACCGGGGATACGCTTATCACAATGCCTTTCTGGTCTGTGCTGAAGCAGGGCATTCTGGCAGCCAAGTGGCTTGACCTTTATTAGTGAGCCTGGTTACCCCCTCTCGGAACCACAGACTTAGAAATCGCCAGCTCATATACAGTGCATAAAATATATTTATATATATACCCTTATACACCATTTTAATAAAAAATATCACAAAATTCTTCTAAGTCCCTCGGGAAGAGTGAAAGACGCGCACGTTCATTTTCAGAGCTCCTAGACATTCCTATAAGAAGTTAGCCAAAAAGTAGCTTCGAAAAATGCTTAGGTTAAGTTTCAGAGTTGCTTCTAATGTACCGAAGCTGGACTTAGACATAATTTCACTCTCACAACATTATGGCTGGTTGGAGACAGTTCGAACCACAAGTACCGGGTCCATGGTTCTGGGCGTATACTGGGGGGACGGGGGGGACTCCCATTAACCCCTGAAAATACCGGGGATACGCTTATCACAATGCCTTTCTGGTCTGTGCTGAAGCAGGGCATTCTGGCAGCCAAGTGGCTTGACCTTTATTAGTGAGCCTGGTTACCCCCTCTCGGAACCACAGACTTAGAAATCGCCAGCTCATATACAGTGCATAAAATATATTTATATATATATACCCTTATACACCATTTTAATAAAAAAATATCACAAAATTCTTCTAAGTCCCTCGGGAAGAGTGAAAGACGCGCACGTTCATTTTCAGAGCTCCTAGACATTCCTATAAGAAGTTAGCCAAAAAGTAGCTTCGAAAAACGCTTAGGTGAAGTTTCAGAGTTGCTTCTAATGTACCAAAGCTGGACTTAGACATAATTTCACTCTCACAACATTATGGCTTGTTGGAGACAGTCCGAACCACAAGTACCGGGTCCATGGTTCTGGGCGTATACCGGGGGGACGGGGACGACTCCCATTAACCCCTGACTATACCGGGGATACGCTTATCACAATGCCTTTCTGGTCTGTGCTGAAGCAGGGCATTCTGGCAGCCAAGTGGCTTGACCTTTATTAGTGAGCCTGGTTACCCCCTCTCGGAACCACAGACTTAGAAATCGCCAGCTCATTTACAGTGCATAAAATATATTTATATATATACCCTAATACACCATTTTAATAAGAAATATCACAAAATTCTTCTAAGTCCCTCGGGAAGAGTGAAAGACGCGCACGTTCATTTTCAGAGCTCCTAGACATTCCTATAAGAAGTTAGCCAAAAAGCATTTTCGAAAAATGCTTAGGTTAAGTTTCAGAGTTGCTTCTAATGTACCGAAGCTGGACTTAGACATAATTTCACTCTCACAACATTATGGCTGGTTGGAGACAGTTCGAACCACAGGTACCGGGTCCATGGTTCTGGGCGTATACTGGGGGGACGGGGACGACTCCCATTAACCCCTGACTATACCGAGGATACGCTAGTCACAATGCCTTTCTGGTCTGTGCTGAAGCAGGGCATTCTGGCAGCCAAGTGGCTTGACCTTTATTAGTGAGCCTGGTTACCCCCTCTCGGAACCACAGACTTAGAAATCGCCAGCTCATATACAGTGCATAAAATATATTTATATATATATACCCTTATACACCATTTTAATAAAAAATATCACAAAATTCTTCTAAGTCCCTCGGGAAGAGTGAAAGACGCGCACGTTCATTTTCAGAGCTCCTAGACATTCCTATAAGAAGTTAGCCAAAAAGTAGCTTCGAAAAATGCTTAGGTGAAGTTTCAGAGTTGCTTCTAATGTACCAAAGCTGGACTTAGACATAATTTCACTCTCACAACATTATGGCTTGTTGGAGACAGTCCGAACCACAAGTACCGGGTCCATGGTTCTGGGCGTATACCGGGGGGACGGGGACGACTCCCATTAACCCCTGACTATACCGGGGATACGCTTATCACAATGCCTTTCTGGTCTGTGCTGAAGCAGGGCATTCTGGCAGCCAAGTGGCTTGACCTTTATTAGTGAGCCTGGTTACCCCCTCTCGGAACCACAGACTTAGAAATCGCAAGCTCATATACAGTGCATAAAATATATTTATATATATATACCCTTATACACCATTTTAATAAAAAATATCACAAAATTCTTCTAAGTCCCTCGGGAAGAGTGAAAGACGCGCACGTTCATTTTCAGAGCTCCTAGACATTCCTATAAGAAGTTAGCCAAAAAGTAGCTTCGAAAAATGCTTAGGTTAAGTTTCAGAGTTGCTTCTAATGTACCGAAGCTGGACTTAGACATAATTTCACTCTCACAACATTATGGCTGGTTGGAGACAGTTCGAACCACAAGTACCGGGTCCATGGTTCTGGGCGTATACTGGGGGGACGGGGGGTACTCCCATTAACCCCTGAAAATACCGGGGATACGCTTATCACAATACCTTTCTGGTCTGTGCTGAAGCAGGGCATTCTGGCAGCCAAGTGGCTTGACCTTTATTAGTGAGCCTGGTTACCCCCTCTCGGAACCACAGACTTAGAAATCGCCAGCTCATATACAGTGCATAAAATATATTTATATATATATACCCTTATACACCATTTTAATAAAAAAATATCACAAAATTCTTCTACTGTAAGTCCCTCGGGAAGAGTGAAAGACGCGCACGTT
Organism: Ascaphus truei; assembly: GCF_040206685.1. Classification (NCBI taxonomy): domain Eukaryota; kingdom Metazoa; phylum Chordata; class Amphibia; order Anura; family Ascaphidae; genus Ascaphus; species Ascaphus truei. Next base: position 134,492,062 of record NC_134485.1, read on the forward strand.
CATTTTCAGAGCTCCTAGACATTCCTATAAGAAGTTAGCCAAAAAGCATTTTCGAAAAATGCTTAGGTTAAGTTTCAGAGTTGCTTCTAATGTACCGAAGCTGGACTTAGACATAATTTCACTCTCACAACATTATGGCTGGTTGGAGACAGTTCGAACCACAAGTACCGGGTCCATGGTTCTGGGCGTATAGTGGGGGGACGGGGACGACTCCCATTAACCCCTGACTATACCGAGGATACGCTAGTCACAATGCCTTTCTGGTCTGTGCTGAAGCAGGGCATTCTGGCAGCCAAGTGGCTTGACCTTTATTAGTGAGCCTGGTTACCCCCTCTCGGAACCACAGACTTAGAAATCGCCAGCTCATTTACAGTGCATAAAATATATTTATATATATACCCTTATACACCATTTTAATAAAAAATATCACAAAATTCTTCTAAGTCCCTCGGGAAGAGTGAAAGACGCGCACGTTCATTTTCAGAGCTCATTGACATTCCTATAAGAAGTTAGCCAAAAAGTAGCTTCGAAAAACGCTTAGGTTAAGTTTCAGAGTTGCTTCTAATGTACCAAAGCTGGACTTAGACATAATTTCACTCTCACAACATTATGGCTTGTTGGAGACAGTCCGAACCACAAGTACCGGGTCCATGGTTCTGGGCGTATACCGGGGGGACGGGGACGACTCCCATTAACCCCTGACTATACCGGGGATACGCTTATCACAATGCCTTTCTGGTCTGTGCTGAAGCAGGGCATTCTGGCAGCCAAGTGGCTTGACCTTTATTAGTGAGCCTGGTTACCCCCTCTCGGAACCACAGACTTAGAAATCGCAAGCTCATATACAGTGCATAAAATATATTTATATATATATACCCTTATACACCATTTTAATAAAAAATATCACAAAATTCTTCTAAGTCCCTCGGGAAGAGTGAAAGACGCGCACGTTCATTTTCAGAGCTCCTAGACATTCCTATAAGAAGTTAGCCAAAAAGTAGCTTCGAAAAATGCTTAGGTTAAGTTTCAGAGTTGCTTCTAATGTACCGAAGCTGGACTTAGACATAATTTCACTCTCACAACATTATGGCTGGTTGGAGACAGTTCGAACCACAAGTACCGGGTCCATGGTTCTGGGCGTATACTGGGGGGACGGGGGGTACTCCCATTAACCCCTGAAAATACCGGGGATACGCTTATCACAATACCTTTCTGGTCTGTGCTGAAGCAGGGCATTCTGGCAGCCAAGTGGCTTGACCTTTATTAGTGAGCCTGGTTACCCCCTCTCGGAACCACAGACTTAGAAATCGCCAGCTCATATACAGTGCATAAAATATATTTATATATATATACCCTTATACACCATTTTAATAAAAAAATATCACAAAATTCTTCTAAGTCCCTCGGGAAGAGTGAAAGACGCGCACGTTCATTTTCAGAGCTCCTAGACATTCCTATAAGAAGTTAGCCAAAAAGCATTTTCGAAAAATGCTTAGGTTAAGTTTCAGAGTTGCTTCTAATGTACCGAAGCTGGACTTAGACATAATTTCACTCTCACAACATTATGGCTGGTTGGAGACAGTTCGAACCACAAGTACCGGGTCCATGGTTCTGGGCGTATAGTGGGGGGACGGGGACGACTCCCATTAACCCCTGACTATACCGAGGATACGCTAGTCACAATGCCTTTCTGGTCTGTGCTGAAGCAGGGCATTCTGGCAGCCAAGTGGCTTGACCTTTATTAGTGAGCCTGGTTACCCCCTCTCGGAACCACAGACTTAGAAATCGCCAGCTCATTTACAGTGCATAAAATATATTTATATATATACCCTTATACACCATTTTAATAAAAAATATCACAAAATTCTTCTAAGTCCCTCGGGAAGAGTGAAAGACGCGCACGTTCATTTTCAGAGCTCATTGACATTCCTATAAGAAGTTAGCCAAAAAGTAGCTTCGAAAAACGCTTAGGTTAAGTTTCAGAGTTGCTTCTAATGTACCAAAGCTGGACTTAGACATAATTTCACTCTCACAACATTATGGCTTGTTGGAGACAGTCCGAACCACAAGTACCGGGTCCATGGTTCTGGGCGTATACCGGGGGGACGGGGACGACTCCCATTAACCCCTGACTATACCGGGGATACGCTTATCACAATGCCTTTCTGGTCTGTGCTGAAGCAGGGCATTCTGGCAGCCAAGTGGCTTGACCTTTATTAGTGAGCCTGGTTACCCCCTCTCGGAACCACAGACTTAGAAATCGCCAGCTCATATACAGTGCATAAAATATATTTATATATATATACCCTTATACACCATTTTAATAAAAAATATCACAAAATTCTTCTAAGTCCCTCGGGAAGAGTGAAAGACGCGCACGTTCATTTTCAGAGCTCCTAGACATTCCTATAAGAAGTTAGCCAAAAAGTAGCTTCGAAAAATGCTTAGGTTAAGTTTCAGAGTTGCTTCTAATGTACCAAAGCTGGACTTAGACATAATTTCACTCTCACAACATTATGGCTTGTTGGAGACAGTCCGAACCACAAGTACCGGGTCCATGGTTCTGGGCGTATACCGGGGGGACGGGGACGACTCCCATTAACCCCTGACTATACCGGGGATACGCTTATCACAATGCCTTTCTGGTCTGTGCTGAAGCAGGGCATTCTGGCAGCCAAGTGGCTTGACCTTTATTAGTGAGCCTGGTTACCCCCTCTCGGAACCACAGACTTAGAAATCGCCAGCTCATTTACAGTGCATAAAATATATTTATATATATACCCTAATACACCATTTTAATAAAAAATATCACAAAATTCTTCTAAGTCCCTCGGGAAGAGTGAAAGACGCGCACGTTCATTTTCAGAGCTCCTAGACATTCCTATAAGAAGTTAGCCAAAAAGCATTTTCGAAAAATGCTTAGGTTAAGTTTCAGAGTTGCTTCTAATGTACCGAAGCTGGACTTAGACATAATTTCACTCTCACAACATTATGGCTGGTTGGAGACAGTTCGAACCACAGGTACCGGGTCCATGGTTCTGGGCGTATACTGGGGGGACGGGGACGACTCCCATTAACCCCTGACTATACCGAGGATACGCTAGTCACAATGCCTTTCTGGTCTGTGCTGAAGCAGGGCATTCTGGCAGCCAAGTGGCTTGACCTTTATTAGTGAGCCTGGTTACCCCCTCTCGGAACCACAGACTTAGAAATCGCCAGCTCATTTACAGTGCATAAAATATATTTATATATATACCCTTATACACCATTTTAATAAAAAATATCACAAAATTCTTCTAAGTCCCTCGGGAAGAGTGAAAGACGCGCACGTTCATTTTCAGAGCTCCTAGACATTCCTATAAGAAGTTAGCCAAAAAGTAGCTTCGAAAAACGCTTAGGTTAAGTTTCAGAGTTGCTTCTAATGTACCAAAGCTGGACTTAGACATAATTTCACTCTCACAACATTATGGCTTGTTGGAGACAGTCCGAACCACAAGTACCGGGTCCATGGTTCTGGGCGTATACCGGGGGGACGGGGACGACTCCCATTAACCCCTGACTATACCGGGGATACGCTTATCACAATTCCTTTCTGGTCTGTGCTGAAGCAGGGCATTCTGGCAGCCAAGTGGCTTGACCTTTATTAGTGAGCCTGGTTACCCCCTCTCGGAACCACAGACTTAGAAATCGCCAGCTCATATACAGTGCATAAAATATATTTATATATATATACCCTTATACACCATTTTAATAAAAAATATCACAAAATTCTTCTAAGTCCCTCGGGAAGAGTGAAAGACGCGCACGTTCATTTTCAGAGCTCCTAGACATTCCTATAAGAAGTTAGCCAAAAAGTAGCTTCGAAAAATGCTTAGGTTAAGTTTCAGAGTTGCTTCTAATGTACCGAAGCTGGACTTAGACATAATTTCACTCTCACAACATTATGGCTGGTTGGAGACAGTTCGAACCACAAGTACCGGGTCCATGGTTCTGGGCGTATACTGGGGGGACGGGGGGGACTCCCATTAACCCCTGAAAATACCGGGGATACGCTTATCACAATGCCTTTCTGGTCTGTGCTGAAGCAGGGCATTCTGGCAGCCAAGTGGCTTGACCTTTATTAGTGAGCCTGGTTACCCCCTCTCGGAACCACAGACTTAGAAATCGCCAGCTCATATACAGTGCATAAAATATATTTATACAGTATATATATACCCTTATACACCATTTTAATAAAAAATATCACAAAATTCTTCTAAGTCCCTCGGGAAGAGTGAAAGACGCGCACGTTCATTTTCAGAGCTCCTAGACATTCCTATAAGAAGTTAGCCAAAAAGTAGCTTCGAAAAATGCTTAGGTTAAGTTTCAGAGTTGCTTCTAATGTACCGAAGCTGGACTTAGACATAATTTCACTCTCACAACATTATGGCTGGTTGGAGACAGTTCGAACCACAAGTACCGGGTCCATGGTTCTGGGCGTATACTGGGGGGACGGGGACGACTCCAATTAACCCCTGACTATACCGAGGATACGCTAGTCACAATGCCTTTCTGGTCTGTGCTGAAGCAGGGCATTCTGGCAGCCAAGTGGCTTGACCTTTATTAGTGAGCCTGGTTACCCCCTCTCGGAACCACAGACTTAGAAATCGCCAGCTCATTTACAGTGCATAAAATATATTTATATATATACCCTTATACACCATTTTAATAAAAAATATCACAAAATTCTTCTAAGTCCCTCGGGAAGAGTGAAAGACGCGCACGTTCATTTTCAGAGCTCCTAGACATTCCTATAAGAAGTTAGCCAAAAAGTAGCTTCGAAAAACGCTTAGGTTAAGTTTCAGAGTTGCTTCTAATGTACCAAAGCTGGACTTAGACCTAATTTCACTCTCACAACATTATGGCTTGTTGGAGACAGTCCGAACCACAAGTACCGGGTCCATGGTTCTGGGCGTATACCGGGGGGACGGGGACGACTCCCATTAACACCTGACTATACCGGGGATACGCTTATCACAATGCCTTTCTGGTCTGTGCTGAAGCAGGGCATTCTGGCAGCCAAGTGGCTTGACCTTTATTAGTGAGCCTGGTTACCCCCTCTCGGAACCACAGACTTAGAAATCGCCAGCTCATATACAGTGCATAAAATATATTTATATATATATACCCTTATACACCATTTTAATAAAAAATATCACAAAATTCTTCTAAGTCCCTCGGGAAGAGTGAAAGACGCGCACGTTCATTTTCAGAGCTCCTAGACATTCCTATAAGAAGTTAGCCAAAAAGTAGCTTCGAAAAATGCTTAGGTTAAGTTTCAGAGTTGCTTCTAATGTACCGAAGCTGGACTTAGACATAATTTCACTCTCACAACATTATGGCTGGTTGGAGACAGTTCGAACCACAAGTACCGGGTCCATGGTTCTGGGCGTATACTGGGGGGACGGGGGGGACTCCCATTAACCCCTGAAAATACCGGGGATACGCTTATCACAATACCTTTCTGGTCTGTGCTGAAGCAGGGCATTCTGGCAGCCAAGTGGCTTGACCTTTATTAGTGAGCCTGGTTACCCCCTCTCGGAACCACAGACTTAGAAATCGCCAGCTCATATACAGTGCATAAAATATATTTATATATATATACCCTTATACACCATTTTAATAAAAAAATATCACAAAATTCTTCTAAGTCCCTCGGGAAGAGTGAAAGACGCGCACGTTCATTTTCAGAGCTCCTAGACATTCCTATAAGAAGTTAGCCAAAAAGTAGCTTCGAAAAACGCTTAGGTGAAGTTTCAGAGTTGCTTCTAATGTACCAAAGCTGGACTTAGACATAATTTCACTCTCACAACATTATGGCTTGTTGGAGACAGTCCGAACCACAAGTACCGGGTCCATGGTTCTGGGCGTATACCGGGGGGACGGGGACGACTCCCATTAACCCCTGACTATACCGGGGATACGCTTATCACAATGCCTTTCTGGTCTGTGCTGAAGCAGGGCATTCTGGCAGCCAAGTGGCTTGACCTTTATTAGTGAGCCTGGTTACCCCCTCTCGGAACCACAGACTTAGAAATCGCCAGCTCATTTACAGTGCATAAAATATATTTATATATATACCCTAATACACCATTTTAATAAAAAATATCACAAAATTCTTCTAAGTCCCTCGGGAAGAGTGAAAGACGCGCACGTTCATTTTCAGAGCTCCTAGACATTCCTATAAGAAGTTAGCCAAAAAGCATTTTCGAAAAATGCTTAGGTTAAGTTTCAGAGTTGCTTCTAATGTACCGAAGCTGGACTTAGACATAATTTCACTCTCACAACATTATGGCTGGTTGGAGACAGTTCGAACCACAAGTACCGGGTCCATGGTTCTGGGCGTATACTGGGGGGACGGGGACGACTCCCATTAACCCCTGACTATACCGAGGATACGCTAGTCACAATGCCTTTCTGGTCTGTGCTGAAGCAGGGCATTCTGGCAGCCAAGTGGCTTGACCTTTATTAGTGAGCCTGGTTACCCCCTCTCGGAACCACAGACTTAGAAATCGCCAGCTCATTTACAGTGCATAAAATATATTTATATATATACCCTTATACACCATTTTAATAAAAAATATCACAAAATTCTTCTAAGTCCCTCGGGAAGAGTGAAAGACGCGCACGTTCATTTTCAGAGCTCCTAGACATTCCTATAAGAAGTTAGCCAAAAAGTAGCTTCGAAAAACGCTTAGGTTAAGTTTCAGAGTTGCTTCTAATGTACCAAAGCTGGACTTAGACATAATTTCACTCTCACAACATTATGGCTTGTTGGAGACAGTCCGAACCACAAGTACCGGGTCCATGGTTCTGGGCGTATACCGGGGGGACGGGGACGACTCCCATTAACCCCTGACTATAACGGGGATACGCTTATCACAATGCCTTTCTGGTCTGTGCTGAAGCAGGGCATTCTGGCAGCCAAGTGGCTTGACCTTTATTAGTGAGCCTGGTTAACCCCTCTCGGAACTACAGACTTAGAAATCGCCAGCTCATATACAGTGCATAAAATATATTTATATATATACCCTTATACACCATTTTAATAAAAAATATCACAAAATTCTTCTAAGTCCCTCGGGAAGAGTGAAAGACGCGCACGTTCATTTTCAGAGGTGCTAGACCTTCCTATAAGAAGTTAGCCAAAAAGTAGCTTCGAAAAACGCTTAGGTTAAGTTTCAGAGTTGCTTCTAATGTACCAAAGCTGGACTTAGACATAATTTCACTCTCACAACATTATGGCTGGTTGGAGACAGTCCGAACAACAAGTACCGGCTCCATGGTTCTGGGCGTATACTGGGGTGACGGGGACGACTCCCATTAACCCCTGACTATACCGGGGATACGCTTATCACAATACCTTTCTGGTCTGTGCTGAAGCAGGGCATTCTGGCAGCCAAGTGGCTTGACCTTTATTAGTGAGCCTGGTTACCCCCTCTCGGAACCACAGACTTAGAAATCGCCAGCTCATTTACAGTGCATAAAATATATTTATATATATACCCTTATACACCATTTTAATAAAAAATATCACAAAATTCTTCTAAGTCCCTCGGGAAGAGTGAAAGACGCGCACGTTCATTTTCAGAGCTCCTAGACATTCCCATAAGAAGTTAGCCAAAAAGTAGCTTCGAAAAACGCTTAGGTGAAGTTTCAGAGTTGCTTCTAATGTACCAAAGCTGGTCTTAGACATAATTTCACTCTCACAACATTATGGCTTGTTGGAGACAGTCCGAACCACAAGTACCGGGTCCATGGTTCTGGGCGTATACCGGGGGGACGGGGACGACTCCCATTAACCCCTGACTATACCGGAGATACGCTTATCACAATGCCTTTCTGGTCTGTGCTGAAGCAGGGCATTCTGGCAGCCAAGTGGCTTGACCTTTATTAGTGAGCCTGGTTACCCCCTCTCGGAACCACAGACTTAGAAATCGCCAGCTCATTTACAGTGCATAAAATATATTTATATATATACCCTTATACACCATTTTAATAAAAAATATCACAAAATTCTTCTAAGTCCCTCGGGAAGAGTGAAAGACGCGCACGTTCATTTTCAGAGCTCCTATACATTCCTATAAGAAGTTAGCCAAAAAGTAGCTTCGAAAAACGCTTAGGTTAAGTTTCAGAGTTGCTTCTAATGTACCAAAGCTGGACTTAGACATAATTTCACTCTCACAACATTATGGCTTGTTGGAGACAGTCCGAACCACAAGTACCGGGTCCATGGTTCTGGGCGTATACCGGGGGGACGGGGACGACTCCCATTAACCCCTGACTATACCGGGGATACGCTAGTCACAATGCCTTTCTGGTCTGTGCTGAAGCAGGGCATTCTGGCAGCCAAGTGGCTTGACCTTTATTAGTGAGCCTGGTTACCCCCTCTCGGAACCACAGACTTAGAAATCGCCAGCTCATTTACAGTGCATAAAATATATTTATATATATACCCTTATACACCATTTTAATAAAAAATATCACAAAATTCTTCTAAGTCCCTCGGGAAGAGTGAAAGACGCGCACGTTCATTTTCAGAGCTCCTAGACATTCCTATAAGAAGTTAGCCAAAAAGTAGCTTCGAAAAACGCTTAGGTTAAGTTTCAGAGTTGCTTCTAATGTACCAAAGCTGGACTTAGACATAATTTCACTCTCACAACATTATGGCTTGTTGGAGACAGTCCGAACCACAAGTACCGGGTCCATGGTTCTGGGCGTATACCGGGGGGACGGGGACGACTCCCATTAACCCCTGACTATACCGGGGATACGCTTATCACAATGCCTTTCTGGTCTGTGCTGAAGCAGGGCATTCTGGCAGCCAAGTGGCTTGACCTTTATTAGTGAGCCTGGTTACCCCCTCTCGGAACCACAGACTTAGAAATCGCCAGCTCATATACAGTGCATAAAATATATTTATATATATATACCCTTATACACCATTTTAATAAAAAATATCACAAAATTCTTCTAAGTCCCTCGGGAAGAGTGAAAGACGCGCACGTTCATTTTCAGAGCTCCTAGACATTCCTATAAGAAGTTAGCCAAAAAGTAGCTTCGAAAAATGCTTAGGTTAAGTTTTAGAGTTGCTTCTAATGTACCGAAGCTGGACTTAGACATAATTTCACTCTCACAACATTATGGCTGGTTGGAGACAGTTCGAACCACAAGTACCGGGTCCATGGTTCTGGGCGTATACTGGGGGGACGGGGGGGACTCCCATTAACCCCTGAAAATACCGGGGATACGCTTATCACAATACCTTTCTGGTCTGTGCTGAAGCAGGGCATTCTGGCAGCCAAGTGGCTTGACATTTATTAGTGAGCCTGGTTACCCCCTCACGGAACCACAGACTTAGAAATCGCCAGCTCATATACAGTGCATAAAATATATTTATATATATATACCCTTATACACCATTTTAATAAAAAAATATCACAAAATTCTTCTAAGTACCTCGGGAAGAGTGAAAGACGCGCACGTTCATTTTCAGAGCTCCTAGACATTCCTATAAGAAGTTAGCCAAAAAGTAGCTTCGAAAAACGCTTAGGTGAAGTTTCAGAGTTGCTTCTAATGTACCAAAGCTGGACTTAGACATAACTTCACTCTCACAACATTATGGCTTGTTGGAGACAGTCCGAACCACAAGTACCGGGTCCATGGTTCTGGGCGTATACCGGGGGGACGGGGACGACTCCCATTAACCCCTGACTATACCGGGGATACGCTTATCACAATGCCTTTCTGGTCTGTGCTGAAGCAGGGCATTCTGGCAGCCAAGTGGCTTGACCTTTATTAGTGAGCCTGGTTACCCCCTCTCGGAACCACAGACTTAGAAATCGCCAGCTCATTTACAGTGCATAAAATATATTTATATATATACCCTAATACACCATTTTAATAAAAAATATCACAAAATTCTTCTAAGTCCCTCGGGAAGAGTGAAAGACGCGCACGTTCATTTTCAGAGCTCCTAGACATTCCTATAAGAAGTTAGCCAAAAAGCATTTTCGAAAAATGCTTAGGTTAAGTTTCAGAGTTGCTTCTAATGTACCGAAGCTGGACTTAGACATAATTTCACTCTCACAACATTATGGCTGGTTGGAGACAGTTCGAACCACAAGTACCGGGTCCATGGTTCTGGGCGTATACTGGGGGGACGGGGACGACTCCCATTAACCCCTGACTATACCGAGGATACGCTAGTCACAATGCCTTTCTGGTCTGTGCTGAAGCAGGGCATTCTGGCAGCCAAGTGGCTTGACCTTTATTAGTGAGCCTGGTTACCCCCTCTCGGAACCACAGACTTAGAAATCGCCAGCTCATTTACAGTGCATAAAATATATTTATATATATACCCTTATACACCATTTTAATAAAAAATATCACAAAATTCTTCTAAGTCCCTCGGGAAGAGTGAAAGACGCGCACGTTCATTTTCAGAGCTCCTAGACATTCCTATAAGAAGTTAGCCAAAAAGTAGCTTCGAAAAACGCTTAGGTTAAGTTTCAGAGTTGCTTCTAATGTACCAAAGCTGGACTTAGACATAATTTCACTCTCACAACATTATGGCTTGTTGGAGACAGTCCGAACCACAAGTACCGGGTCCATGGTTCTGGGCGTATACCGGGGGGACGGGGACGACTCCCATTAACCCCTGACTATACAGGGGATACGCTTATCACAATGCCTTTCTGGTCTGTGCTGAAGCAGGGCATTCTGGCAGCCAAGTGGCTTGACCTTTATTAGTGAGCCTGGTTACCCCCTCTCGGAACCACAGACTTAGAAATCGCCAGCTCATTTACAGTGCATAAAATATATTTATATATATACCCTTATACACCATTTTAATAAAAAATATCACAAAATTCTTCTAAGTCCCTCGGGAAGAGTGAAAGACGCGCACGTTCATTTTCAGAGCTCCTATACATTCCTATAAGAAGTTAGCCAAAAAGTAGCTTCGAAAAACGCTTAGGTTAAGTTTCAGAGTTGCTTCTAATGTACCAAAGCTGGACTTAGACATAATTTCACTCTCACAACATTATGGCTTGTTGGAGACAGTCCGAACCACAAGTACCGGGTCCATGGTTCTGGGCGTATACCGGGGGGACGGGGACGACTCCCATTAACCCCTGACTATACCGGGGATACGCTTATCACAATGCCTTTCTGGTCTGTGCTGAAGCAGGGCATTCTGGCAGCCAAGTGGCTTGACCTTTATTAGTGAGCCTGGTTACCCCCTCTCGGAACCACAGACTTAGAAATCGCCAGCTCATATACAGTGCATAAAATATATTTATATATATATACCCTTATACACCATTTTAATAAAAAATATCACAAAATTCTTCTAAGTCCCTCGGGAAGAGTGAAACACGCGCACGTTCATTTTCAGAGCTCCTAGACATTCCTATAAGAAGTTAGCCAAAAAGTAGCTTCGAAAAATGCTTAGGTTAAGTTTCAGAGTTGCTTCTAATGTGCCGAAGCTGGACTTAGACATAATTTCACTCTCACAACATTATGGCTGGTTGGAGACAGTTCGAACCACAAGTACCGGGTCCATGGTTCTGGGCGTATACTGGGGGGACGGGGGGGACTCCCATTAACCCCTGAAAATACCGGGGATACGCTTATCACAATGCCTTTCTGGTCTGTGCAGAAGCAGGGCATTCTGGCAGCCAAGTGGCTTGACCTTTATTAGTGAGCCTGGTTACCCCCTCTCGGAACCACAGACTTAGAAATCGCCAGCTCATTTACAGTGCATAAAATATATTTATATATATACCCTTATACACCATTTTAATAAAAAATATCACAAAATTCTTCTAAGTCCCTCGGGAAGAGTGAAAGACGCGCACGTTCATTTTCAGAGCTCCTAGACATTCCTATAAGAAGTTAGCCAAAAAGTAGCTTCGAAAAACGCTTAGGTTAAGTTTCAGAGTTGCTTCTAATGTACCAAAGCTGGACTTAGACATAATTTCACTCTCACAACATTATGGCTTGTTGGAGACAGTCCGAACCACAAGTACCGGGTCCATGGTTCTGGGCGTATACCGGGGGGACGGGGACGACTCCCATTAACCCCTGACTATACCGGGGATACGCTTATCACAATACCTTTCTGGTCTGTGCTGAAGCAGGGCATTCTGGCAGCCAAGTGGCTTGACCTTTATTAGTGAGCCTGGTTACCCCCTCTCGGAACCACAGACTTAGAAATCGCCAGCTCATTTACAGTGCATAAAATATATTTATATATATACCCTTATACACCATTTTAATAAAAAATATCACAAAATTCTTCTAAGTCCCTCGGGAAGAGTGAAAGACGCGCACGTTCATTTTCAGAGCTCCTAGACATTCCCATAAGAAGTTAGCCAAAAAGTAGCTTCGAAAAACGCTTAGGTGAAGTTTCAGAGTTGCTTCTAATGTACCAAAGCTGGACTTAGACATAATTTCACTCTCACAACATTATGGCTTGTTGGAGACAGTCCGAACCACAAGTACCTTGTCCATGGTTCTGGGCGTATACCGGGGGGACGGGGACGACTCCCATTAACCCCTGACTATACCGGGGATACGCTTATCACAATGCCTTTCTGGTCTGTGCTGAAGCAGGGCATTCTGGCAGCCAAGTGGCTTGACCTTTATTAGTGAGCCTGGTTACCCCCTCTCGGAACCACAGACTTAGAAATCGCCAGCTCATTTACAGTGCATAAAATATATTTATATATATACCCTTATACACCATTTTAATAAAAAATATCACAAAATTCTTCTAAGTCCCTCGGGAAGAGTGAAAGACGCGCACGTTCATTTTCAGAGCTCCTATACATTCCTATAAGAAGTTAGCCAAAAAGTAGCTTCGAAAAACGCTTAGGTTAAGTTTCAGAGTTGCTTCTAATGTACCAAAGCTGGACTTAGACATAATTTCACTCTCACAACATTATGGCTTGTTGGAGACAGTCCGAACCACAAGTACCGGGTCCATGGTTCTGGGCGTATACCGGGGGGACGGGGACGACTCCCATTAACCCCTGACTATACCGGGGATACGCTTATCACAATGCCTTTCTGGTCTGTGCTGAAGCAGGGCATTCTGGCAGCCAAGTGGCTTGACCTTTATTAGTGAGCCTGGTTACCCCCTCTCGGAACCACAGACTTAGAAATCGCCAGCTCATATACAGTGCATAAAATATATTTATATATATATACCCTTATACACCATTTTAATAAAAAATATCACAAAATTCTTCTAAGTCCCTCGGGAAGAGTGAAACACGCGCACGTTCATTTTCAGAGCTCCTAGACATTCCTATAAGAAGTTAGCCAAAAAGTAGCTTCGAAAAATGCTTAGGTTAAGTTTCAGAGTTGCTTCTAATGTGCCGAAGCTGGACTTAGACATAATTTCACTCTCACAACATTATGGCTGGTTGGAGACAGTTCGAACCACAAGTACCGGGTCCATGGTTCTGGGCGTATACTGGGGGGACGGGGGGGACTCCCATTAACCCCTGAAAATACCGGGGATACGCTTATCACAATGCCTTTCTGGTCTGTGCAGAAGCAGGGCATTCTGGCAGCCAAGTGGCTTGACCTTTATTAGTGAGCCTGGTTACCCCCTCTCGGAACCACAGACTTAGAAATCGCCAGCTCATATACAGTGCATAAAATATATTTATATATATATACCCTTATACACCATTTTAATAAAAAAATATCACAAAATTCTTCTAAGTCCCTCGGGAAGAGTGAAAGACGCGCACGTTCATTTTCAGAGCTCCTAGACATTCCTATAAGAAGTTAGCCAAAAAGTAGCTTCGAAAAACGCTTAGGTTAAGTTTCAGAGTTGCTTCTAATGTACCAAAGCTGGACTTAGACATAATTTCACTCTCACAACATTATGGCTTGTTGGAGACAGTCCGAACCACAAGTACCGGGTCCATGGTTCTGGGCGTATACCGGGGGGACGGGGACGACTCCCATTAACCCCTGACTATAACGGGGATACGCTTATCACAATGCCTTTCTGGTCTGTGCTGAAGCAGGGCATTCTGACAGCCAAGTGGCTTGACCTTTATTAGTGAGCCTGGTTAACCCCTCTCGGAACTACAGACTTAGAAATCGCCAGCTCATATACAGTGCATAAAATATATTTATATATATACCCTTATACACCATTTTAATAAAAAATATCACAAAATTCTTCTAAGTCCCTCGGGAAGAGTGAAAGACGCGCGCACGTTCATTTTCAGAGGTGCTAGACCTTCCTATAAGAAGTTAGCCAAAAAGTAGCTTCGAAAAACGCTTAGGTTAAGTTTCAGAGTTGCTTCTAATGTACCAAAGCTGGACTTAGACATAATTTCACTCTCACAACATTATGGCTTGTTGGAGACAGTCCGAACCACAAGTACCGGGTCCATGGTTCTGGGCGTATACCGGGGGGACGGGGACGACTCCCATTAACCCCTGACTATAACGGGGATACGCTTATCACAATGCCTTTCTGGTCTGTGCTGAAGCAGGGCATTCTGACAGCCAAGTGGCTTGACCTTTATTAGTGAGCCTGGTTACCCCCTCTCGGAACCACAGACTTAGAAATCGCCAGCTCATTTACAGTGCATAAAATATATTTATATATATACCCTTATACACCATTTTAATAAAAAATATCACAAAATTCTTCTAAGTCCCTCGGGAAGAGTGAAAGACGCGCACGTTCATTTTCAGAGCTCCTAGACATTCCCATAAGAAGTTAGCCAAAAAGTAGCTTCGAAAAACGCTTAGGTGAAGTTTCAGAGTTGCTTCTAATGTACCAAAGCTGGACTTAGACATAATTTCACTCTCACAACATTATGGCTTGTTGGAGACAGTCCGAACCATAAGTACCGGGTCCATGGTTCTTGGCGTATACCGGGGGGACGGGGACGACTCCCATTAACCCCTGACTATACCGGGGATACGCTTATCACAATGCCTTTCTGGTCTGTGCTGAAGCAGGGCATTCTGGCAGCCAAGTGGCTTGACCTTTATTAGTGAGCCTGGTTACCCCCTCTCGGAACCACAGACTTAGAAATCGCCAGCTCATTTACAGTGCATAAAATATATTTATATATATATACCCTTATACACCATTTTAATAAAAAATATCACAAAATTCTTCTAAGTCCCTCGGGAAGAGTGAAAGACGCGCACGTTCATTTTCAGAGCTCCTATACATTCCTATAAGAAGTTAGCCAAAAAGTAGCTTCGAAAAACGCTTAGGTTAAGTTTCAGAGTTGCTTCTAATGTACCAAAGCTGGACTTAGACATAATTTCACTCTCACAACATTATGGCTTGTTGGAGACAGTCCGAACCACAAGTACCGGGTCCATGGTTCTGGGCGTATACCGGGGGGACGGGGACGACTCCCATTAACCCCTGACTATACCGGGGATACGCTTATCACAATGCCTTTCTGGTCTGTGCTGAAGCAGGGCATTCTGGCAGCCAAGTGGCTTGACCTTTATTAGTGAGCCTGGTTACCCCCTCTCGGAACCACAGACTTAGAAATCGCCAGCTCATATACAGTGCATAAAATATATTTATATATATATACCCTTATACACCATTTTAATAAAAAATATCACAAAATTCTTCTAAGTCCCTCGGGAAGAGTGAAAGACGCGCACGTTCATTTTCAGAGCTCCTAGACATTCCTATAAGAAGTTAGCCAAAAAGTAGCTTCGAAAAATGCTTAGGTTAAGTTTCAGAGTTGCTTCTAATGTACCGAAGCTGGACTTAGACATAATTTCACTCTCACAACATTATGGCTGGTTGGAGACAGTTCGAACCACAAGTACCGGGTCCATGGTTCTGGGCGTATACTGGGGGGACGGGGGGGACTCCCATTAACCCCTGAAAATACCGGGGATACGCTTATCACAATGCCTTTCTGGTCTGTGCTGAAGCAGGGCATTCTGGCAGCCAAGTGGCTTGACCTTTATTAGTGAGCCTGGTTACCCCCTCTCGGAACCACAGACTTAGAAATCGCCAGCTCATATACAGTGCATAAAATATATTTATATATATATACCCTTATACACCATTTTAATAAAAAAATATCACAAAATTCTTCTAAGTCCCTCGGGAAGAGTGAAAGACGCGCACGTTCATTTTCAGAGCTCCTAGACATTCCTACTGTATAAGAAGTTAGCCAAAAAGTAGCTTCGAAAAACGCTTAGGTGAAGTTTCAGAGTTGCTTCTAATGTACCAAAGCTGGACTTAGACATAATTTCACTCTCACAACATTATGGCTTGTTGGAGACAGTCCGAACCACAAGTACCGGGTCCATGGTTCTGGGCGTATACCGGGGGGACGGGGACGACTCCCATTAACCCCTGACTATACCGGGGATACGCTTATCACAATGCCTTTCAGGTCTGTGCTGAAGCAGGGCATTCTGGCAGCCAAGTGGCTTGACCTTTATTAGTGAGCCTGGTTACCCCCTCTCGGAACCACAGACTTAGAAATCGCCAGCTCATTTACAGTGCATAAAATATATTTATATATATACCCTTATACACCATTTTAATAAAAAATATCACAAAATTCTTCTAAGTCCCTCGGGAAGAGTGAAAGACGCGCACGTTCATTTTCAGAGCTCCTATACATTCCTATAAGAAGTTAGCCAAAAAGTAGCTTCGAAAAACGCTTAGGTTAAGTTTCAGAGTTGCTTCTAATGTACCAAAGCTGGACATAGACATAATTTCACTCTCACAACATTAAGGCTTGTTGGAGACAGTCCGAACCACAAGTACCGGGTCCATGGTTCTGGTCGTATACCGGGGGGACGGGGACGACTCCCATTAACCCCTGACTATACCGGGGATACGCTTATCACAATGCCTTTCTGGTCTGTGCTGAAGCAGGGCATTCTGGCAGCCAAGTGGCTTGACCTTTATTAGTGAGCCTGGTTACCCCCTCTCGGAACCACAGACTTAGAAATCGCCAGCTCATATACAGTGCATAAAATATATTTATATATATATACCCTTATACACCATTTTAATAAAAAATATCACAAAATTCTTCTAAGTCCCTCGGGAAGAGTGAAAGACGCGCACGTTCATTTTCAGAGCTCCTAGACATTCCTATAAGAAGTTAGCCAAAAAGTAGCTTCGAAAAATGCTTAGGTTAAGTTTCAGAGTTGCTTCTAATGTACCGAAGCTGGACTTAGACATAATTTCACTCTCACAACATTATGGCTGGTTGGAGACAGTTCGAACCACAAGTACCGGGTCCATGGTTCTGGGCGTATACTGGGGGGACGGGGGGGACTCCCATTAACCCCTGAAAATACCGGGGATACGCTTATCACAATGCCTTTCTGGTCTGTGCTGAAGCAGGGCATTCTGGCAGCCAAGTGGCTTGACCTTTATTAGTGAGCCTGGTTACCCCCTCTCGGAACCACAGACTTAGAAATCGCCAGCTCATATACAGTGCATAAAATATATTTATATATATATACCCTTATACACCATTTTAATAAAAAAATATCACAAAATTCTTCTAAGTCCCTCGGGAAGAGTGAAAGACGCGCACGTTCATTTTCAGAGCTCCTAGACATTCCTATAAGAAGTTAGCCAAAAAGTAGCTTCGAAAAACGCTTAGGTGAAGTTTCAGAGTTGCTTCTAATGTACCAAAGCTGGACTTAGACATAATTTCACTCTCACAACATTATGGCTTGTTGGAGACAGTCCGAACCAAAAGTACCGGGTCCATGGTTCTGGGCGTATACCGGGGGGACGGGGACGACTCCCATTAACCCCTGACTATACCGGGGATACGCTTATCACAATGCCTTTCTGGTCTGTGCTGAAGCAGGGCATTCTGGCAGCCAAGTGGCTTGACCTTTATTAGTGAGCCTGGTTACCCCATCTCGGAACCACAGACTTAGAAATCGCCAGCTCATTTACAGTGCATAAAATATATTTATATATATACCCTAATACACCATTTTAATAAAAAATATCACAAAATTCTTCTAAGTCCCTCGGGTAGAGTGAAAGACGCGCACGTTCATTTTCAGAGGTGCTAGACCTTCCTATAAGAAGTTAGCCAAAAAGTAGCTTCGAAAAACGCTTAGGTTAAGTTTCAGAGTTGCTTCTAATGTACCAAAGCTGGACTTAGACATAATTTCACTCTCACAACATTATGGCTGGTTGGAGACAGTCCGAACAACAAGTACCGGCTCCATGGTTCTGGGCGTATACTGGGGTGACGGGGACGACTCCCATTAACCCCTGACTATACCGGGGATACGCTTATCACAATGCCTTTCTGGTCTGTGCTGAAGCAGGGCATTCTGGCAGCCAAGTGGCTTGACCTTTATTAGTGAGCCTGGTTACCCCCTCTCGGAACCACAGACTTAGAAATCGCCAGCTCATTTACAGTGCATAAAATATATTTATATATATACCCTTATACACCATTTTAATAAAAAATATCACAAAATTCTTCTAAGTCCCTCGGGAAGAGTGAAAGACGCGCACGTTCATTTTCAGAGCTCCTAGACATTCCTATAAGAAGTTAGCCAAAAAGTAGCTTCGAAAAACGCTTAGGTTAAGTTTCAGAGTTGCTTCTAATGTACCAAAGCTGGACTTAGACATAATTTCACTCTCACAACATTATGGCTTGTTGGAGACAGTCCGAACCACAAGTACCGGGTCCATGGTTCTGGGCGTATACCGGGGGGACGGGGACGACTCCCATTAACCCCTGACTATACCGGGGATACGCTTATCACAATGCCTTTCTGGTCTGTGCTGAAGCAGGGCATTCTGGCAGCCAAGTGGCTTGACCTTTATTAGTGAGCCTGGTTACCCCCTCTCGGAACCACAGACTTAGAAATCGCCAGCTCATATACAGTGCATAAAATATATTTATATATATATACCCTTATACACCATTTTAATAAAAAATATCACAAAATTCTTCTAAGTCCCTCGGGAAGAGTGAAAGACGCGCACGTTCATTTTCAGAGCTCCTAGACATTCCTATAAGAAGTTAGCCAAAAAGTAGCTTCGAAAAATGCTTAGGTTAAGTTTCAGAGTTGCTTCTAATGTACCGAAGCTGGACTTAGACATAATTTCACTCTCACAACATTATGGCTGGTTGGAGACAGTTCGAACCACAAGTACCGGGTCCATGGTTCTGGGCGTATACTGGGGGGACGGGGGGGACTCCCATTAACCCCTGAAAATACCGGGGATACGCTTATCACAATGCCTTTCTGGTCTGTGCTGAAGCAGGGCATTCTGGCAGCCAAGTGGCTTGACCTTTATTAGTGAGCCTGGTTACCCCCTCTCGGAACCACAGACTTAGAAATCGCCAGCTCATATACAGTGCATAAAATATATTTATATATATATACCCTTATACACCATTTTAATAAAAAAATATCACACAATTCTTCTAAGTCCCTCGGGAAGAGTGAAAGACGCGCACGTTCATTTTCAGAGCTCCTAGACATTCCTATAAGAAGTTAGCCAAAAAGTAGCTTCGAAAAACGCTTAGGTGAAGTTTCAGAGTTGCTTCTAATGTACCAAAGCTGGACTTAGACATAATTTCACTCTCACAACATTATGGCTTGTTGGAGACAGTCCGAACCACAAGTACCGGGTCCATGGTTCTGGGCGTATACCGGGGGGACGGGGACGACTCCCATTAACCCCTGACTATACCGGGGATACGCTTATCACAATGCCTTTCTGGTCTGTGCTGAAGCAGGGCATTCTGGCAGCCAAGTGGCTTGACCTTTATTAGTGAGCCTGGTTACCCCCTCTCGGAACCACAGACTTAGAAATCGCCAGCTCATTTACAGTGCATAAAATATATTTATATATATACCCTTATACACCATTTTAATAAAAAATATCACAAAATTCTTCTAAGTCCCTCGGGAAGAGTGAAAGACGCGCACGTTCATTTTCAGAGCTCCTAGACATTCCTATAAGAAGTTAGCCAAAAAGTAGCTTCGAAAAACGCTTAGGTTAAGTTTCAGATTTGCTTCTAATGTACCGAAGCTGGACTTAGACATAATTTCACTCTCACAACATTATGGCTGGTTGGAGACAGTCCGAACAACAAGTACCGGGTCCATGGTTCTGGGCGTATACTGGGGTGACGGGGACGACTCCCAGTAACCCCTGACTATACCGGGGAATACGCTTATCACAATACCTTTCTGGTCTGTGCTGAAGCAGGGCATTCTGGCAGCCAAGTGGCTTGACCTTTATTAGTGAGCCTGGTTACCCCCTCTCGGAACTACATACTTAGAAATCGCCAGCTCATATACAGTGCATAAAATATATTTATATATATACCCTTATACACCATTTTAATAAAAAATATCACAAAATTCTTCTACTGTAAGTCCCTCGGGAAGAGTGAAAGACGCGCACGTTCATTTTCAGAGCTCCTAGACATTCCTATAAGAAGTTAGCCAAAAAGTAGCTTCGAAAAACGCTTAGGGTAAGTTTCAGAGTTGCTTCTAATGTACCGAAGCTGGACTTAGACATAATTTCACTCTCACAACATTATGGCTGGTTGGAGACAGTCCGAACAACAAGTACCGGGTCCATGGTTCTGGGCGTATACTGGTGTGACGGGGACGACTCCCATTAACCCCTGACTATACCGGGGATACGCTTATCACAATACCTTTCTGGTCTGTGCTGAAGCAGGGCATTCTGGCAGCCAAGTGGCTTGACCTTTATTAGTGAGCCTGGTTACCCCCTCTCGGAACCACAGACTTAGAAATCGCCAGCTCATTTACAGTGCATAAAATATATTTATATATATACCCTTATACACCATTTTAATAAAAAATATCACAAAATTCTTCTAAGTCCCTCGGGAAGAGTGAAAGACGCGCACGTTCATTTTCAGAGCTCCTAGACCTTCCTATAAGAAGTTAGCCAAAAAGTAGCTTCGAAAAACGCTTAGGTTAAGTTTCAGAGTTGCTTCTAATGTACCAAAGCTGGACTTAGACATAATTTCACTCTCACAACATTATGGCTGGTTGGAGACGGTCCGAACAACAAGTACCGGGTCCATGGTTCTGGGCGTATACTGGGGTGACGGGGACGACTCCCATTAACCCCTGACTATACCGGGGATACGCTTATCACAATACCTTTCTGGTCTGTGCTGAATCAGGGCATTCTGGCAGCCAAGTGGCTTGACCTTTATTAGTGAGCCTGGTTACCCCCTCTCGGAACCACAGACTTAGAAATCGCCAGCTCATATACAGTGCATAAAATATATTTATATATATATACCCTTATACACCATTTTAATAAAAAATATCACAAAATTCTTCTAAGTCCCTCGGGAAGAGTGAAAGACGCGCACGTTCATTTTCAGAGCTCCTAGACATTCCTATAAGAAGTTAGCCAAAAAGTAGCTTCGAAAAATGCTTAGGTTAAGTTTCAGAGTTGCTTCTAATGTACCGAAGCTGGACTTAGACATAATTTCA
The DNA here is from genome assembly GCF_040206685.1 of Ascaphus truei. Classification (NCBI taxonomy): domain Eukaryota; kingdom Metazoa; phylum Chordata; class Amphibia; order Anura; family Ascaphidae; genus Ascaphus; species Ascaphus truei. Next base: position 134,513,623 of record NC_134485.1, read on the forward strand.
CTCTCACAACATTATGGCTTGTTGGAGACAGTTCGAACCACAAGTACCGGGTCCATGGTTCTGGGCGTATACTGGGGGGACGGGGGGGACTCCCATTAACCCCTGAAAATACCGGGGATATGCTTATCACAATGCCTTTCTGGTCTGTGCTGAAGCAGGGCATTCTGGCAGCCAAGTGGCTTGACCTTTATTAGTGAGCCTGGTTACCCCCTCTCGGAACCACAGACTTAGAAATCGCCAGCTCATATACAGTGCATAAAATATATTTATATATATATACCCTTATACACCATTTTAATAAAAAAATATCACAAAATTCTTCTAAGTCCCTCGGGAAGAGTGAAAGACGCGCACGTTCATTTTCAGAGCTCCTAGACATTCCTATAAGAAGTTAGCCAAAAAGTAGCTTCGAAAAACGCTTAGGTGAAGTTTCAGAGTTGCTTCTAATGTACCAAAGCTGGACTTAGACATAATTTCACTCTCACAACATTATGGCTTGTTGGAGACAGTCCGAACCACAAGTACCGGGTCCATGGTTCTGGGCGTATACCGGGGGGACGGGGACGACTCCCATTAACCCCTGACTATACCGGGGATACGCTTATCACAATGCCTTTCTGGTCTGTGCTGAAGCAGGGCATTCTGGCAGCCAAGTGGCTTGACCTTTATTAGTGAGCCTGGTTACCCCCTCTCGGAACCACAGACTTAGAAATCGCCAGCTCATTTACAGTGCATAAAATATATTTATATATATACCCTAATACACCATTTTAATAAAAAATATCACAAAATTCTTCTAAGTCCCTCGGGAAGAGTGAAAGACGCGCACGTTCATTTTCTGAGCTCCTAGACATTCCTATAAGAAGTTAGCCAAAAAGTAGCTTCGAAAAACGCTTAGGTGAAGTTTCAGAGTTGCTTCTAATGTACCAAAGCTGGACTTAGACATAATTTCACTCTCACAACATTATGGCTTGTTGGAGACAGTCCGAACCACAAGTACCGGGTCCATGGTTCTGGGCGTATACCGGGGGGACGGGGACGACTCCCATTAACCCCTGACTATACCGGGGATACGCTTATCACAATGCCTTTCTGGTCTGTGCTGAAGCAGGGCATTCTGGCAGCCAAGTGGCTTGACCTTTATTAGTGAGCCTGGTTACCCCCTCTCGGAACCACAGACTTAGAAATCGCCAGCTCATATACAGTGCATAAAATATATTTATATATATATACCCTTATAAACCATTTTAATAAAAAATATCACAAAATTCTTCTAAGTCCCTCGGGAAGAGTGAAAGACGCGCACGTTCATTTTCAGAGCTCCTAGACATTCCTATAAGAAGTTAGCCAAAAAGTAGCTTCGAAAAATGCTTAGGTTAAGTTTCAGAGTTGCTTCTAATGTACCGAAGCTGGACTTAGACATAATTTCACTCTCACAACATTATGGCTGGTTGGAGACAGTTCGAACCACAAGTACCGGGTCCATGGTTCTGGGCGTATACTGGGGGGACGGGGGGGACTCCCATTAACCCCTGAAAATACCGGGGATACGCTTATCACAATGCCTTTCTGGTCTGTGCTGAAGCAGGGCATTCTGGCAGCCAAGTGGCTTGACCTTTATTAGTGAGCCTGGTTACCCCCTCTCGGAACCACAGACTTAGAAATCGCCAGCTCATATACAGTGCATAAAATATATTTATATATATATACCCTTATACACCATTTTAATAAAAAATATCACAAAATTCTTCTAAGTCCCTCGGGAAGAGTGAAAGACGCGCACGTTCATTTTCAGAGCTCCTAGACATTCCTATAAGAAGTTAGCCAAAAAGTAGCTTCGAAAAACGCTTAGGGTAAGTTTCAGAGTTGCTTCTAATGTACCGAAGCTGGACTTAGACATAATTTCACTCTCACAACATTATGGCTGGTTGGAGACAGTCCGAACAACAAGTACCGGGTCCATGGTTCTGGGCGTATACTGGTGTGACGGGGACGACTCCCATTAACCCCTGACTATACCGGGGATACGCTTATCACAATACCTTTCTGGTCTGTGCTGAAGCAGGGCATTCTGGCAGCCAAGTGGCTTGACCTTTATTAGTGAGCCTGGTTACCCCCTCTCGGAACCACAGACTTAGAAATCGCCAGCTCATTTACAGTGCATAAAATATATTTATATATATACCCTTATACACCATTTTAATAAAAAATATCACAAAATTCTTCTAAGTCCCTCGGGAAGAGTGAAAGACGCGCACGTCATTTTCAGAGCTCCTAGACCTTCCTATAAGAAGTTAGCCAAAAAGTAGCTTCGAAAAACGCTTAGGTTAAGTTTCAGAGTTGCTTCTAATGTACCAAAGCTGGACTTAGACATAATTTCACTCTCACAACATTATGGCTGGTTGGAGACGGTCCGAACAACAAGTACCGGGTCCATGGTTCTGGGCGTATACTGGGGTGACGGGGACGACTCCCATTAACCCCTGACTATACCGGGGATACGCTTATCACAATACCTTTCTGGTCTGTGCTGAAGCAGGGCATTCTGGCAGCCAAGTGGCTTGACCTTTATTAGTGAGCCTGGTTACCCCCTCTCGGAACCACAGACTTAGAAATCGCCAGCTCATATACAGTGCATAAAATATATTTATATATATATACCCTTATACACCATTTTAATAAAAAATATCACAAAATTCTTCTAAGTCCCTCGGGAAGAGTGAAAGACGCGCACGTTCATTTTCAGAGCTCCTAGACATTCCTATAAGAAGTTAGCCAAAAAGTAGCTTCGAAAAATGCTTAGGTTAAGTTTCAGAGTTGCTTCTAATGTACCGAAGCTGGACTTAGACATAATTTCACTCTCACAACATTATGGCTTGTTGGAGACAGTTCGAACCACAAGTACCGGGTCCATGGTTCTGGGCGTATACTGGGGGGACGGGGGGGACTCCCATTAACCCCTGAAAATACCGGGGATATGCTTATCACAATGCCTTTCTGGTCTGTGCTGAAGCAGGGCATTCTGGCAGCCAAGTGGCTTGACCTTTATTAGTGAGCCTGGTTACCCCCTCTCGGAACCACAGACTTAGAAATCGCCAGCTCATATACAGTGCATAAAATATATTTATATATATATACCCTTATACACCATTTTAATAAAAAAATATCACAAAATTCTTCTAAGTCCCTCGGGAAGAGTGAAAGACGCGCACGTTCATTTTCAGAGCTCCTAGACATTCCTATAAGAAGTTAGCCAAAAAGTAGCTTCGAAAAACGCTTAGGTGAAGTTTCAGAGTTGCTTCTAATGTACCAAAGCTGGACTTAGACATAATTTCACTCTCACAACATTATGGCTTGTTGGAGACAGTCCGAACCACAAGTACCGGGTCCATGGTTCTGGGCGTATACCGGGGGGACGGGGACGACTCCCATTAACCCCTGACTATACCGGGGATACGCTTATCACAATGCCTTTCTGGTCTGTGCTGAAGCAGGGCATTCTGGCAGCCAAGTGGCTTGACCTTTATTAGTGAGCCTGGTTACCCCCTCTCGGAACCACAGACTTAGAAATCGCCAGCTCATTTACAGTGCATAAAATATATTTATATATATACCCTAATACACCATTTTAATAAAAAATATCACAAAATTCTTCTAAGTCCCTCGGGAAGAGTGAAAGACGCGCACGTTCATTTTCAGAGCTCCTAGACATTCCTATAAGAAGTTAGCCAAAAAGTAGCTTCGAAAAACGCTTAGGTTAAGTTTCAGAGTTGCTTCTAATGTACCAAAGCTGGACTTAGACATAATTTCACTCTCACAACATTATGGCTTGTTGGAGACAGTCCGAACCACAAGTACCGGGTCCATGGTTCTGGGCGTATACCGGGGGGACGGGGACGACTCCCATTAACCCCTGACTATACCGGGGATACGCTTATCACAATGCCTTTCTGGTCTGTGCTGAAGCAGGGCATTCTGGCAGCCAAGTGGCTTGACCTTTATTAGTGAGCCTGGTTACCCCCTCTCGGAACCACAGACTTAGAAATCGCCAGCTCATATACAGTGCATAAAATATATTTATATATATATACCCTTATAAACCATTTTAATAAAAAATATCACAAAATTCTTCTAAGTCCCTCGGGAAGAGTGAAAGACGCGCACGTTCATTTTCAGAGCTCCTAGACATTCCTATAAGAAGTTAGCCAAAAAGTAGCTTCGAAAAACGCTTAGGTTAAGTTTCAGATTTGCTTCTAATGTACCGAAGCTGGACTTAGACATAATTTCACTCTCACAACATTATGGCTGGTTGGAGACAGTCCGAACAACAAGTACCGGGTCCATGGTTCTGGGCGTATACTGGGGTGACGGGGACGACTCCCAGTAACCCCTGACTATACCGGGGAATACGCTTATCACAATACCTTTCTGGTCTGTGCTGAAGCAGGGCATTCTGGCAGCCAAGTGGCTTGACCTTTATTAGTGAGCCTGGTTACCCCCTCTCGGAACTACAGACTTAGAAATCGCCAGCTCATATACAGTGCATAAAATATATTTATATATATACCCTTATACACCATTTTAATAAAAAATATCACAAAATTCTTCTACTGTAAGTCCCTCGGGAAGAGTGAAAGACGCGCACGTTCATTTTCAGAGCTCCTAGACATTCCTATAAGAAGTTAGCCAAAAAGTAGCTTCGAAAAACGCTTAGGGTAAGTTTCAGAGTTGCTTCTAATGTACCGAAGCTGGACTTAGACATAATTTCACTCTCACAACATTATGGCTGGTTGGAGACAGTCCGAACAACAAGTACCGGGTCCATGGTTCTGGGCGTATACTGGTGTGACGGGGACGACTCCCATTAACCCCTGACTATACCGGGGATACGCTTATCACAATACCTTTCTGGTCTGTGCTGAAGCAGGGCATTCTGGCAGCCAAGTGGCTTGACCTTTATTAGTGAGCCTGGTTACCCCCTCTCGGAACCACAGACTTAGAAATCGCCAGCTCATTTACAGTGCATAAAATATATTTATATATATACCCTTATACACCATTTTAATAAAAAATATCACAAAATTCTTCTAAGTCCCTCGGGAAGAGTGAAAGACGCGCACGTTCATTTTCAGAGCTCCTAGACCTTCCTATAAGAAGTTAGCCAAAAAGTAGCTTCGAAAAACGCTTAGGTTAAGTTTCAGATTTGCTTCTAATGTACCGAAGCTGGACTTAGACATAATTTCACTCTCACAACATTATGGCTTGTTGGAGACAGTTCGAACCACAAGTACCGGGTCCATGGTTCTGGGCGTATACTGGGGGGACGGTGGGGACTCCCATTAACCCCTGAAAATACCGGGGATATGCTTATCACAATGCCTTTCTGGTCTGTGCTGAAGCAGGGCATTCTGGCAGCCAAGTGGCTTGACCTTTATTAGTGAGCCTGGTTACCCCCTCTCGGAACCACAGACTTAGAAATCGCCAGCTCATATACAGTGCATAAAATATATTTATATATATATACCCTTATACACCATTTTAATAAAAAAATATCACAAAATTCTTCTAAGTCCCTCGGGAAGAGTGAAAGACGCGCACGTTCATTTTCAGAGCTCCTAGACATTCCTATAAGAAGTTAGCCAAAAAGTAGCTTCGAAAAACGCTTAGGTGAAGTTTCAGAGTTGCTTCTAATGTACCAAAGCTGGACTTAGACATAATTTCACTCTCACAACATTATGGCTTGTTGGAGACAGTCCGAACCACAAGTACCGGGTCCATGGTTCTGGGCGTATACCGGGGGGACGGGGACGACTCCCATTAACCCCTGACTATACCGGGGATACGCTTATCACAATGCCTTTCTGGTCTGTGCTGAAGCAGGGCATTCTGGCAGCCAAGTGGCTTGACCTTTATTAGTGAGCCTGGTTACCCCCTCTCGGAACCACAGACTTAGAAATCGCCAGCTCATATACAGTGCATAAAATATATTTATATATATATACCCTTATACACCATTTTAATAAAAAATATCACAAAATTCTTCTAAGTCCCTCGGGAAGAGTGAAAGACGCGCACGTTCATTTTCAGAGCTCCTAGACCTTCCTATAAGAAGTTAGCCAAAAAGTAGCTTCGAAAAACGCTTAGGTTAAGTTTCAGATTTGCTTCTAATGTACCGAAGCTGGACTTAGACATAATTTCACTCTCACAACATTATGGCTTGTTGGAGACAGTTCGAACCACAAGTACCGGGTCCATGGTTCTGGGCGTATACTGGGGGGACGGTGGGGACTCCCATTAACCCCTGAAAATACCGGGGATATGCTTATCACAATGCCTTTCTGGTCTGTGCTGAAGCAGGGCATTCTGGCAGCCAAGTGGCTTGACCTTTATTAGTGAGCCTGGTTACCCCCTCTCGGAACCACAGACTTAGAAATCGCCAGCTCATATACAGTGCATAAAATATATTTATATATATATACCCTTATACACCATTTTAATAAAAAAATATCACAAAATTCTTCTAAGTCCCTCGGGAAGAGTGAAAGACGCGCACGTTCATTTTCAGAGCTCCTAGACATTCCTATAAGAAGTTAGCCAAAAAGTAGCTTCGAAAAACGCTTAGGTGAAGTTTCAGAGTTGCTTCTAATGTACCAAAGCTGGACTTAGACATAATTTCACTCTCACAACATTATGGCTTGTTGGAGACAGTCCGAACCACAAGTACCGGGTCCATGGTTCTGGGCGTATACCGGGGGGACGGGGACGACTCCCATTAACCCCTGACTATACCGGGGATACGCTTATCACAATGCCTTTCTGGTCTGTGCTGAAGCAGGGCATTCTGGCAGCCAAGTGGCTTGACCTTTATTAGTGAGCCTGGTTACCCCCTCTCGGAACCACAGACTTAGAAATCGCCAGCTCATTTACAGTGCATAAAATATATTTATATATATACCCTAATACACCATTTTAATAAAAAATATCACAAAATTCTTCTAAGTCCCTCGGGAAGAGTGAAAGACGCGCACGTTCATTTTCTGAGCTCCTAGACATTCCTATAAGAAGTTAGCCAAAAAGTAGCTTCGAAAAACGCTTAGGTTAAGTTTCAGAGTTGCTTCTAATGTACCGAAGCTGGACTTAGACATAATTTCACTCTCACAACATTATGGCTGGTTGGAGACAGTTCGAACCACAAGTACCGGGTCCATGGTTCTGGGCGTATACTGGGGGGACGGGGGGGACTCCCATTAACCCCTGAAAATACCGGGGATACGCTTATCACAATGCCTTTCTGGTCTGTGCTGAAGCAGGGCATTCTGGCAGCCAAGTGGCTTGACCTTTATTAGTGAGCCTGGTTACCCCCTCTCGGAACCACAGACTTAGAAATCGCCAGCTCATATACAGTGCATAAAATATATTTATATATATATACCCTTATACACCATTTTAATAAAAAATATCACAAAATTCTTCTAAGTCCCTCGGGAAGAGTGAAAGACGCGCACGTTCATTTTCAGAGCTCCTAGACATTCCTATAAGAAGTTAGCCAAAAAGTAGCTTCGAAAAACGCTTAGGGTAAGTTTCAGAGTTGCTTCTAATGTACCGAAGCTGGACTTAGACATAATTTCACTCTCACAACATTATGGCTGGTTGGAGACAGTCCGAACAACAAGTACCGGGTCCATGGTTCTGGGCGTATACTGGTGTGACGGGGACGACTCCCATTAACCCCTGACTATACCGGGGATACGCTTATCACAATACCTTTCTGGTCTGTGCTGAAGCAGGGCATTCTGGCAGCCAAGTGGCTTGACCTTTATTAGTGAGCCTGGTTACCCCCTCTCGGAACCACAGACTTAGAAATCGCCAGCTCATTTACAGTGCATAAAATATATTTATATATATACCCTTATACACCATTTTAATAAAAAATATCACAAAATTCTTCTAAGTCCCTCGGGAAGAGTGAAAGACGCGCACGTTCATTTTCAGAGCTCCTAGACCTTCCTATAAGAAGTTAGCCAAAAAGTAGCTTCGAAAAACGCTTAGGTTAAGTTTCAGAGTTGCTTCTAATGTACCAAAGCTGGACTTAGACATAATTTCACTCTCACAACATTATGGCTGGTTGGAGACGGTCCGAACAACAAGTACCGGGTCCATGGTTCTGGGCGTATACTGGGGTGACGGGGACGACTCCCATTAACCCCTGACTATACCGGGGATACGCTTATCACAATACCTTTCTGGTCTGTGCTGAAGCAGGGCATTCTGGCAGCCAAGTGGCTTGACCTTTATTAGTGAGCCTGGTTACCCCCTCTCGGAACCACAGACTTAGAAATCGCCAGCTCATATACAGTGCATAAAATATATTTATATATATATACCCTTATACACCATTTTAATAAAAAATATCACAAAATTCTTCTAAGTCCCTCGGGAAGAGTGAAAGACGCGCACGTTCATTTTCAGAGCTCCTAGACATTCCTATAAGAAGTTAGCCAAAAAGTAGCTTCGAAAAATGCTTAGGTTAAGTTTCAGAGTTGCTTCTAATGTACCGAAGCTGGACTTAGACATAATTTCACTCTCACAACATTATGGCTTGTTGGAGACAGTTCGAACCACAAGTACCGGGTCCATGGTTCTGGGCGTATACTGGGGGGACGGGGGGGACTCCCATTAACCCCTGAAAATACCGGGGATATGCTTATCACAATGCCTTTCTGGTCTGTGCTGAAGCAGGGCATTCTGGCAGCCAAGTGGCTTGACCTTTATTAGTGAGCCTGGTTACCCCCTCTCGGAACCACAGACTTAGAAATCGCCAGCTCATATACAGTGCATAAAATATATTTATATATATATACCCTTATACACCATTTTAATAAAAAAATATCACAAAATTCTTCTAAGTCCCTCGGGAAGAGTGAAAGACGCGCACGTTCATTTTCAGAGCTCCTAGACATTCCTATAAGAAGTTAGCCAAAAAGTAGCTTCGAAAAACGCTTAGGTGAAGTTTCAGAGTTGCTTCTAATGTACCAAAGCTGGACTTAGACATAATTTCACTCTCACAACATTATGGCTTGTTGGAGACAGTCCGAACCACAAGTACCGGGTCCATGGTTCTGGGCGTATACCGGGGGGACGGGGACGACTCCCATTAACCCCTGACTATACCGGGGATACGCTTATCACAATGCCTTTCTGGTCTGTGCTGAAGCAGGGCATTCTGGCAGCCAAGTGGCTTGACCTTTATTAGTGAGCCTGGTTACCCCCTCTCGGAACCACAGACTTAGAAATCGCCAGCTCATTTACAGTGCATAAAATATATTTATATATATACCCTAATACACCATTTTAATAAAAAATATCACAAAATTCTTCTAAGTCCCTCGGGAAGAGTGAAAGACGCGCACGTTCATTTTCAGAGCTCCTAGACATTCCTATAAGAAGTTAGCCAAAAAGTAGCTTCGAAAAATGCTTAGGTTAAGTTTCAGAGTTGCTTCTAATGTACCGAAGCTGGACTTAGACATAATTTCACTCTCACAACATTATGGCTTGTTGGAGACAGTTCGAACCACAAGTACCGGGTCCATGGTTCTGGGCGTATACTGGGGGGACGGGGGGGACTCCCATTAACCCCTGAAAATACCGGGGATATGCTTATCACAATGCCTTTCTGGTCTGTGCTGAAGCAGGGCATTCTGGCAGCCAAGTGGCTTGACCTTTATTAGTGAGCCTGGTTACCCCCTCTCGGAACCACAGACTTAGAAATCGCCAGCTCATATACAGTGCATAAAATATATTTATATATATATACCCTTATACACCATTTTAATAAAAAAATATCACAAAATTCTTCTAAGTCCCTCGGGAAGAGTGAAAGACGCGCACGTTCATTTTCAGAGCTCCTAGACATTCCTATAAGAAGTTAGCCAAAAAGTAGCTTCGAAAAACGCTTAGGTGAAGTTTCAGAGTTGCTTCTAATGTACCAAAGCTGGACTTAGACATAATTTCACTCTCACAACATTATGGCTTGTTGGAGACAGTCCGAACCACAAGTACCGGGTCCATGGTTCTGGGCGTATACCGGGGGGACGGGGACGACTCCCATTAACCCCTGACTATACCGGGGATACGCTTATCACAATGCCTTTCTGGTCTGTGCTGAAGCAGGGCATTCTGGCAGCCAAGTGGCTTGACCTTTATTAGTGAGCCTGGTTACCCCCTCTCGGAACCACAGACTTAGAAATCGCCAGCTCATTTACAGTGCATAAAATATATTTATATATATACCCTAATACACCATTTTAATAAAAAATATCACAAAATTCTTCTAAGTCCCTCGGGAAGAGTGAAAGACGCGCACGTTCATTTTCAGAGCTCCTAGACATTCCTATAAGAAGTTAGCCAAAAAGTAGCTTCGAAAAACGCTTAGGTTAAGTTTCAGAGTTGCTTCTAATGTACCAAAGCTGGACTTAGACATAATTTCACTCTCACAACATTATGGCTTGTTGGAGACAGTCCGAACCACAAGTACCGGGTCCATGGTTCTGGGCGTATACCGGGGGGACGGGGACGACTCCCATTAACCCCTGACTATACCGGGGATACGCTTATCACAATGCCTTTCTGGTCTGTGCTGAAGCAGGGCATTCTGGCAGCCAAGTGGCTTGACCTTTATTAGTGAGCCTGGTTACCCCCTCTCGGAACCACAGACTTAGAAATCGCCAGCTCATATACAGTGCATAAAATATATTTATATATATATACCCTTATACACCATTTTAATAAAAAATATCACAAAATTCTTCTAAGTCCCTCGGGAAGAGTGAAAGACGCGCACGTTCATTTTCAGAGCTCCTAGACATTCCTATAAGAAGTTAGCCAAAAAGTAGCTTCGAAAAACGCTTAGGGTAAGTTTCAGAGTTGCTTCTAATGTACCGAAGCTGGACTTAGACATAATTTCACTCTCACAACATTATGGCTGGTTGGAGACAGTCCGAACAACAAGTACCGGGTCCATGGTTCTGGGCGTATACTGGTGTGACGGGGACGACTCCCATTAACCCCTGACTATACCGGGGATACGCTTATCACAATACCTTTCTGGTCTGTGCTGAAGCAGGGCATTCTGGCAGCCAAGTGGCTTGACCTTTATTAGTGAGCCTGGTTACCCCCTCTCGGAACCACAGACTTAGAAATCGCCAGCTCATTTACAGTGCATAAAATATATTTATATATATACCCTTATACACCATTTTAATAAAAAATATCACAAAATTCTTCTAAGTCCCTCGGGAAGAGTGAAAGACGCGCACGTTCATTTTCAGAGCTCCTAGACCTTCCTATAAGAAGTTAGCCAAAAAGTAGCTTCGAAAAACGCTTAGGTTAAGTTTCAGAGTTGCTTCTAATGTACCAAAGCTGGACTTAGACATAATTTCACTCTCACAACATTATGGCTGGTTGGAGACGGTCCGAACAACAAGTACCGGGTCCATGGTTCTGGGCGTATACTGGGGTGACGGGGACGACTCCCATTAACCCCTGACTATACCGGGGATACGCTTATCACAATACCTTTCTGGTCTGTGCTGAAGCAGGGCATTCTGGCAGCCAAGTGGCTTGACCTTTATTAGTGAGCCTGGTTACCCCCTCTCGGAACCACAGACTTAGAAATCGCCAGCTCATATACAGTGCATAAAATATATTTATATATATATACCCTTATACACCATTTTAATAAAAAATATCACAAAATTCTTCTAAGTCCCTCGGGAAGAGTGAAAGACGCGCACGTTCATTTTCAGAGCTCCTAGACATTCCTATAAGAAGTTAGCCAAAAAGTAGCTTCGAAAAATGCTTAGGTTAAGTTTCAGAGTTGCTTCTAATGTACCGAAGCTGGACTTAGACATAATTTCACTCTCACAACATTATGGCTTGTTGGAGACAGTTCGAACCACAAGTACCGGGTCCATGGTTCTGGGCGTATACTGGGGGGACGGGGGGGACTCCCATTAACCCCTGAAAATACCGGGGATATGCTTATCACAATGCCTTTCTGGTCTGTGCTGAAGCAGGGCATTCTGGCAGCCAAGTGGCTTGACCTTTATTAGTGAGCCTGGTTACCCCCTCTCGGAACCACAGACTTAGAAATCGCCAGCTCATATACAGTGCATAAAATATATTTATATATATATACCCTTATACACCATTTTAATAAAAAAATATCACAAAATTCTTCTAAGTCCCTCGGGAAGAGTGAAAGACGCGCACGTTCATTTTCAGAGCTCCTAGACATTCCTATAAGAAGTTAGCCAAAAAGTAGCTTCGAAAAACGCTTAGGTGAAGTTTCAGAGTTGCTTCTAATGTACCAAAGCTGGACTTAGACATAATTTCACTCTCACAACATTATGGCTTGTTGGAGACAGTCCGAACCACAAGTACCGGGTCCATGGTTCTGGGCGTATACCGGGGGGACGGGGACGACTCCCATTAACCCCTGACTATACCGGGGATACGCTTATCACAATGCCTTTCTGGTCTGTGCTGAAGCAGGGCATTCTGGCAGCCAAGTGGCTTGACCTTTATTAGTGAGCCTGGTTACCCCCTCTCGGAACCACAGACTTAGAAATCGCCAGCTCATTTACAGTGCATAAAATATATTTATATATATACCCTAATACACCATTTTAATAAAAAATATCACAAAATTCTTCTAAGTCCCTCGGGAAGAGTGAAAGACGCGCACGTTCATTTTCAGAGCTCCTAGACATTCCTATAAGAAGTTAGCCAAAAAGTAGCTTCGAAAAACGCTTAGGTTAAGTTTCAGAGTTGCTTCTAATGTACCAAAGCTGGACTTAGACATAATTTCACTCTCACAACATTATGGCTTGTTGGAGACAGTCCGAACCACAAGTACCGGGTCCATGGTTCTGGGCGTATACCGGGGGGACGGGGACGACTCCCATTAACCCCTGACTATACCGGGGATACGCTTATCACAATGCCTTTCTGGTCTGTGCTGAAGCAGGGCATTCTGGCAGCCAAGTGGCTTGACCTTTATTAGTGAGCCTGGTTACCCCCTCTCGGAACCACAGACTTAGAAATCGCCAGCTCATATACAGTGCATAAAATATATTTATATATATATACCCTTATAAACCATTTTAATAAAAAATATCACAAAATTCTTCTAAGTCCCTCGGGAAGAGTGAAAGACGCGCACGTTCATTTTCAGAGCTCCTAGACATTCCTATAAGAAGTTAGCCAAAAAGTAGCTTCGAAAAATGCTTAGGTTAAGTTTCAGAGTTGCTTCTAATGTACCGAAGCTGGACTTAGACATAATTTCACTCTCACAACATTATGGCTGGTTGGAGACAGTTCGAACCACAAGTACCGGGTCCATGGTTCTGGGCGTATACTGGGGGGACGGGGGGGACTCCCATTAACCCCTGAAAATACCGGGGATACGCTTATCACAATGCCTTTCTGGTCTGTGCTGAAGCAGGGCATTCTGGCAGCCAAGTGGCTTGACCTTTATTAGTGAGCCTGGTTACCCCCTCTCGGAACCACAGACTTAGAAATCGCCAGCTCATATACAGTGCATAAAATATATTTATATATATATACCCTTATACACCATTTTAATAAAAAATATCACAAAATTCTTCTAAGTCCCTCGGGAAGAGTGAAAGACGCGCACGTTCATTTTCAGAGCTCCTAGACATTCCTATAAGAAGTTAGCCAAAAAGTAGCTTCGAAAAACGCTTAGGTGAAGTTTCAGAGTTGCTTCTAATGTACCAAAGCTGGACTTAGACATAATTTCACTCTCACAACATTATGGCTTGTTGGAGACAGTCCGAACCACAAGTACCGGGTCTATGGTTCTGGGCGTATACCGGGGGGACGGGGACGACTCCCATTAACCCCTGAAAATACCGGGGATACGCTTATCACAATGCCTTTCTGGTCTGTGCTGAAGCAGGGCATTCTGGCAGCCAAGTGGCTTGACCTTTATTAGTGAGCCTGGTTACCCCCTCTCGGAACCACAGACTTAGAAATCGCCAGCTCATTTACAGTGCATAAAATATATTTATATATATACCCTAATACACCATTTTAATAAAAAATATCACAAAATTCTTCTAAGTCCCTCGGGAAGAGTGAAAGACGCGCACGTTCATTTTCAGAGCTCCTAGACATTCCTATAAGAAGTTAGCCAAAAAGTAGCTTCGAAAAACGCTTAGGTTAAGTTTCAGAGTTGCTTCTAATGTACCAAAGCTGGACTTAGACATAATTTCACTCTCACAACATTATGGCTTGTTGGAGACAGTCCGAACCACAAGTACCGGGTCCATGGTTCTGGGCGTATACCGGGGGGACGGGGACGACTCCCATTAACCCCTGACTATACCGGGGATACGCTTATCACAATGCCTTTCTGGTCTGTGCTGAAGCAGGGCATTCTGGCAGCCAAGTGGCTTGACTTTTATTAGTGAGCCTGGTTACCCCCTCTCGGAACCACAGACTTAGAAATCGCCAGCTCATATACAGTGCATAAAATATATTTATATATATATACCCTTATACACCATTTTAATAAAAAATATCACAAAATTCTTCTAAGTCCCTCGGGAAGAGTGAAAGACGCGCACGTTCATTTTCAGAGCTCCTAGAAATTCCTATAAGAAGTTAGCCAAAAAGTAGCTTCGAAAAATGCTTAGGTTAAGTTTCAGAGTTGCTTCTAATGTACCGAAGCTGGACTTAGACATAATTTCACTCTCACAACATTATGGCTGGTTGGAGACAGTTCGAACCACAAGTACCGGGTCCATGGTTCTGGGCGTATACTGGGGGGACGGGGGGGACTCCCATTAACCCCTGAAAATACCGGGGATACGCTTATCACAATGCCTTTCTGGTCTGTGCTGAAGCAGGGCATTCTGGCAGCCAAGTGGCTTGACCTTTATTAGTGAGCCTGGTTACCCCCTCTCGGAACCACAGACTTAGAAATCGCCAGCTCATATACAGTGCATAAAATATATTTATATATATATACCCTTATACACCATTTTAATAAAAAATATCACAAAATTCTTCTAAGTCCCTCGGGAAGAGTGAAAGACGCGCACGTTCTTTTTCAGAGCTCCTAGACATTCCTATAAGAAGTTAGCCAAAAAGTAGCTTCGAAAAACGCTTAGGTGAAGTTTCAGAGTTGCTTCTAATGTACCAAAGCTGGACTTAGACATAATTTCACTCTCACAACATTATGGCTTGTTGGAGACAGTCCGAACCACAAGTACCGGGTCTATGGTTCTGGGCGTATACCGGGGGGACGGGGACGACTCCCATTAACCCCTGACTATACCGGGGATACGCTTATCACAATGCCTTTCTGGTCTGTGCTGAAGCAGGGCATTCTGGCAGCCAAGTGGCTTGACCTTTATTAGTGAGCCTGGTTACCCCCTCTCGGAACCACAGACTTAGAAATCGCCAGCTCATTTACAGTGCATAAAATATATTTATATATATACCCTTATACACCATTTTAATAAAAAATATCACAAAATTCTTCTAAGTCCCTCGGGAAGAGTGAAAGACGCACACGTTCATTTTCAGAGCTCCTAGACATTCCTATAAGAAGTTAGCCAAAAAGTAGCTTCGAAAAACGCTTAGGTTAAGTTTCAGAGTTGCTTCTAATGTACCAAAGCTGGACTTAGACATAATTTCACTCTCACAACATTATGGCTTGTTGGAGACAGTCCGAACCACAAGTACCGGGTCCATGGTTCTGGGCGTATACCGGGGGGACGGGGACGACTCCCATTAACCCCTGACTATAACGGGGATACGCTTATCACAATGCCTTTCTGGTCTGTGCTGAAGCAGGGCATTCTGGCAGCCAAGTGGCTTGACCTTTATTAGTGAGCCTGGTTAACCCCTCTCGGAACCACAGACTTAGAAATCGCCAGCTCATATACAGTGCATAAAATATATTTATATATATATACCCTTATACACCATTTTAATAAAAAAATATCACAAAATTCTTCTAAGTCCCTCGGGAAGAGTGAAAGACGCGCACGTTCATTTTCAGAGCTCCTAGACATTCCTATAAGAAGTTAGCCAAAAAGTAGCTTCGAAAAACGCTTAGGTTAAGTTTCAGAGTTGCTTCTAATGTACCGAAGCTGGACTTAGACATAATTTCACTCTCACAACATTATGGCTGGTTGGAGACAGTCCGAACAACAAGTACCGGGTCCATGGTTCTGGGCGTATACTGGGGTGACGGGGACGACTCCCATTAACCCCTGACTATACCGGGGATACGCTTATCACAATACCTTTCTGGTCTGTGCTGAAGCAGGGCATTCTGGCAGCCAAGTGGCTTGACCTTTATTAGTGAGCCTGGTTACCCCCTCTCGGAACTACAGACTTAGAAATCGCCAGCTCATATACAGTGCATAAAATATATTTATATATATACCCTTATACACCATTTTAATAAAAAATATCACAAAATTCTTCTACTGTAAGTCCCTCGGGAAGAGTGAAAGACGCGCACGTTCATTTTCAGAGCTCCTAGACATTCCTATACGAAGTTAGCCAAAAAGTAGCTTCGAAAAACGCTTAGGGTAAGTTTCAGAGTTGCTTCTAATGTACCGAAGCTGGACTTAGACATAATTTCACTCTCACAACATTATGGCTGGTTGGAGACAGTCCGAACAACAAGTACCGGGTCCATGGTTCTGGGCGTATACTGGGGTGACGGGGACGACTCCCATTAACCCCTGACTATACCGGGGATACGCTTATCACAATACCTTTCTGGTCTGTGCTGAAGCAGGGCATTCTGGCAGCCAAGTGGCTTGACCTTTATTAGTGAGCCTGGTTACCCCCTCTCGGAACCACAGACTTAGAAATCGCCAGCTCATTTACAGTGCATAAAATATATTTATATATATACCCTTATACACCATTTTAATAAAAAATATCACAAAATTCTTCTAAGTCCCTCGGGAAGAGTGAAAGACGCACACGTTCATTTTCAGAGCTCCTAGACATTCCTATAAGAAGTTAGCCAAAAAGTAGCTTCGAAAAACGCTTAGGTTAAGTTTCAGAGTTGCTTCTAATGTACCAAAGCTGGACTTAGACATAATTTCACTCTCACAACATTATGGCTTGTTGGAGACAGTCCGAACCACAAGTACCGGGTCCATGGTTCTGGGCGTATACCGGGGGGACGGGGACGACTCCCATTAACCCCTGACTATAACGGGGATACGCTTATCACAATGCCTTTCTGGTCTGTGCTGAAGCAGGGCATTCTGGCAGCCAAGTGGCTTGACCTTTATTACTGAGCCTGGTTAACCCCTCTCGGAACCACAGACTTAGAAATCGCCAGCTCATATACAGTGCATAAAATATATTTATATATATATACCCTTATACACCATTTTAATAAAAAAATATCACAAAATTCTTCTAAGTCCCTCGGGAAGAGTGAAAGACGCGCACGTTCATTTTCAGAGCTCCTAGACATTCCTATAAGAAGTTAGCCAAAAAGTAGCTTCGAAAAACGCTTAGGTTAAGTTTCAGAGTTGCTTCTAATGTACCGAAGCTGGACTTAGACATAATTTCACTCTCACAACATTATGGCTGGTTGGAGACAGTCCGAACAACAAGTACCGGGTCCATGGTTCTGGGCGTATACTGGGGTGACGGGGACGACTCCCATTAACCCCTGACTATACCGGGGATACGCTTATCACAATACCTTTCTGGTCTGTGCTGAAGCAGGGCATTCTGGCAGCCAAGTGGCTTGACCTTTATTAGTGAGCCTGGTTACCCCCTCTCGGAACTACAGACTTAGAAATCGCCAGCTCATATACAGTGCATAAAATATATTTATATATATACCCTTATACACCATTTTAATAAAAAATATCACAAAATTCTTCTACTGTAAGTCCCTCGGGAAGAGTGAAAGACGCGCACGTTCATTTTCAGAGCTCCTAGACATTCCTATAAGAAGTTAGCCAAAAAGTAGCTTCGAAAAACGCTTAGGGTAAGTTTCAGAGTTGCTTCTAATGTACCGAAGCTGGACTTAGACATAATTTCACTCTCACAACATTATGGCTGGTTGGAGACAGTCCGAACAACAAGTACCGGGTCCATGGTTCTGGGCGTATACTGGGGTGACGGGGACGACTCCCATTAACCCCTGACTATACCGGGGATACGCTTATCACAATACCTTTCTGGTCTGTGCTGAAGCAGGGCATTCTGGCAGCCAAGTGGCTTGACCTTTATTAGTGAGCCTGGTTACCCCCTCTCGGAACCACAGACTTAGAAATCGCCAGCTCATTTACAGTGCATAAAATATATTTATATATATACCCTTATACACCATTTTAATAAAAAATATCACAAAATTCTTCTAAGTCCCTCGGGAAGAGTGAAAGACGCGCACGTTCATTTTCAGAGCTCCTAGACCTTCCTATAAGAAGTTTGCCAAAAAGTAGCTTCGAAAAACGCTTAGGTTAAGTTTCAGAGTTGCTTCTAATGTACCAAAGCTGGAATAAGACATAATTTCACTCTCACAACATTATGGCTGGTTGGAGACGGTCCGAACAACAAGTACCGGGTCCATGGTTCTGGGCGTATACTGGGGTGACGGGGACGACTCCCATTAACCCCTGACTATACCGGGGATACGCATATCACAATACCTTTCTGGTCTGTGCTGAAGCAGGGCATTCTGGCAGCCAAGTGGCTTGACCTTTATTAGTGAGCCTGGTTACCCCCTCTCGGAACCACAGACTTAGAAATCGCCAGCTCATTTACAGTGCATAAAATATATTTATATATATACCCTTATACACCATTTTAATAAAAAATATCACAAAATTCTTCTAAGTCCCTCGGGAAGAGTGAAAGACGCGCACGTTCATTTTCAGAGCTCCTAGACATTCCTATAAGAAGTTAGCCAAAAAGTAGCTTCGAAAAACGCTTAGGTGAAGTTTCAGAGTTGCTTCTAATGTACCAAAGCTGGACTTAGACATAATTTCACTCTCACAACATTATGGCTTGTTGGAGACAGTCCGAACCACAAGTACCGGGTCCATGGTTCTGGGCGTATACCGGGGGGACGGGGACGACTCCCATTAACCCCTGACTATACCGGGGATACGCTTATCACAATGCCTTTCTGGTCTGTGCTGAAGCAGGGCATTCTGGCAGCCAAGTGGCTTGACCTTTATTAGTGAGCCTGGTTACCCCCTCTCGGAACCACAGACTTAGAAATCGCCAGCTCATTTACAGTGCATAAAATATATTTATATATATACCCTTATACACCATTTTAATAAAAAATATCACAAAATTCTTCTAAGTCCCTCGGGAAGAGTGAAAGACGCGCACGTTCATTTTCAGAGCTCCTAGACCTTCCTATAAGAAGTTAGCCAAAAAGTAGCTTCGAAAAACGCTTAGGTAAAGTTTCAGAGTTGCTTCTAATGTACCAAAGCTGGACTTAGACATAATTTCACTCTCACAACATTATGGCTTGTTGGAGACAGTCCGAACCACAAGTACCGGGTCCATGGTTCTGGGCGTATACCGGGGGGACGGGGACGACTCCCATTAACCCCTGACTATACCGGGGATACGCTTATCACAATGCCTTTCTGGTCTGTGCTGAAGCAGGGCATTCTGGCAGCCAAGTGGCTTGACCTTTATTAGTGAGCCTGGTTACCCCCTCTCGGAACCACAGACTTAGAAATCGCCAGCTCATATACAGTGCATAAAATATATTTATATATATATACCCTTATACACCATTTTAATAAAAAATATCACAAAATTCTTCTAAGTCCCTCGGGAAGAGTGAAAGACGCGCACGTTCATTTTCAGAGCTCCTAGACATTCCTATAAGAAGTTAGCCAAAAAGTAGCTTCGAAAAACGCTTAGGTGAAGTTTCAGAGTTGCTTCTAATGTACCAAAGCTGGACTTAGACATAATTTCACTCTCACAACATTATGAATGGTTGGAGACAGTCCGAACCACAAGTACCGGGTCCATGGTTCTGGGCGTATACCGGGGGGACGGGGACGACTCCCATTAACCCCTGACTATACCGGGGATACGCTTATCACAATGCCTTTCTGGTCTGTGCTGAAGCAGGGCATTCTGGCAGCCAAGTGGCTTGACCTTTATTAGTGAGCCTGGTTACCCCCTCTCGGAACCACAGACTTAGAAATCGCCAGCTCATTTACAGTGCATAAAATATATTTATATATATACCCTTATACACAATTTTAATAAAAAATATCACAAAATTCTTCTAAGTTCCTCGGGAAGAGTGAAAGACGCGCACGTTCATTTTCAGAGCTCCTAGACATTCCTATAAGAAGTTAGCCAAAAAGTAGCTTCGAAAAACGCTTAGGTTAAGTTTCAGAGTTGCTTCTAATGTACCAAAGCTGGAATAAGACATAATTTCACTCTCACAACATTATGGCTGGTTGGAGACGGTCCGAACAACAAGTACCGGGTCCATGGTTCTGGGCGTATACTGGGGTGACGGGGACGACTCCCATTAACCCCTGACTATACCGGGGATACGCATATCACAATACCTTTCTGGTCTGTGCTGAAGCAGGGCATTCTGGCAGCCAAGTGGCTTGACCTTTATTAGTGAGCCTGGTTACCCCCTCTCGGAACCACAGACTTAGAAATCGCCAGCTCATTTACAGTGCATAAAATATATTTATATATATACCCTTATACACCATTTTAATAAAAAATATCACAAAATTCTTCTAAGTCCCTCGGGAAGAGTGAAAGACGCGCACGTTCATTTTCAGAGCTCCTAGACATTCCTATAAGAAGTTAGCCAAAAAGTAGCTTCGAAAAACGCTTAGGTGAAGTTTCAGAGTTGCTTCTAATGTACCAAAGCTGGACTTAGACATAATTTCACTCTCACAACATTATGGCTTGTTGGAGACAGTCCGAACCACAAGTACCGGGTCCATGGTTCTGGGCGTATACCGGGGGGACGGGGACGACTCCCATTAACCCCTGACTATACCGGGGATACGCTTATCACAATGCCTTTCTGGTCTGTGCTGAAGCAGGGCATTCTGGCAGCCAAGTGGCTTGACCTTTATTAGTGAGCCTGGTTACCCCCTCTCGGAACCACAGACTTAGAAATCGCCAGCTCATTTACAGTGCATAAAATATATTTATATATATACCCTTATACACCATTTTAATAAAAAATATCACAAAATTCTTCTAAGTCCCTCGGGAAGAGTGAAAGACGCGCACGTTCATTTTCAGAGCTCCTAGACATTCCTATAAGAAGTTAGCCAAAAAGTAGCTTCGAAAAACGCTTAGGTAAAGTTTCAGAGTTGCTTCTAATGTACCAAAGCTGGACTTAGACATAATTTCACTCTCACAACATTATGGCTTGTTGGAGACAGTCCGAACCACAAGTACCGGGTCCATGGTTCTGGGCGTATACCGGGGGGACGGGGACGACTCCCATTAACCCCTGACTATACCGGGGATACGCTTATCACAATGCCTTTCTGGTCTGTGCTGAAGCAGGGCATTCTGGCAGCCAAGTGGCTTGACCTTTATTAGTGAGCCTGGTTACCCCCTCTCGGAACCACAGACTTAGAAATCGCCAGCTCATATACAGTGCATAAAATATATTTATATATATATACCCTTATACACCATTTTAATAAAAAATATCACAAAATTCTTCTAAGTCCCTCGGGAAGAGTGAAAGACGCGCACGTTCATTTTCAGAGCTCCTAGACATTCCTATAAGAAGTTAGCCAAAAAGTAGCTTCGAAAAACGCTTAGGTGAAGTTTCAGAGTTGCTTCTAATGTACCAAAGCTGGACTTAGACATAATTTCACTCTCACAACATTATGAATGGTTGGAGACAGTCCGAACCACAAGTACCGGGTCCATGGTTCTGGGCGTATACCGGGGGGACGGGGACGACTCCCATTAACCCCTGACTATACCGGGGATACGCTTATCACAATGCCTTTCTGGTCTGTGCTGAAGCAGGGCATTCTGGCAGCCAAGTGGCTTGACCTTTATTAGTGAGCCTGGTTACCCCCTCTCGGAACCACAGACTTAGAAATCGCCAGCTCATTTACAGTGCATAAAATATATTTATATATATACCCTTATACACCATTTTAATAAAAAATATCACAAAATTCTTCTAAGTTCCTCGGGAAGAGTGAAAGACGCGCACGTTCATTTTCAGAGCTCCTAGACATTCCTATAAGAAGT
Organism: Ascaphus truei; assembly: GCF_040206685.1. NCBI lineage: Eukaryota > Metazoa > Chordata > Amphibia > Anura > Ascaphidae > Ascaphus > Ascaphus truei. The sequence goes on from NC_134485.1 coordinate 134,535,934, forward strand.
TAGCCAAAAAGTAGCTTCGAAAAACGCTTAGGTTAAGTTTCAGAGTTGCTTCTAATGTACCAAAGCTGGACTTAGACATAATTTCACTCTCACAACATTATGGCTTGTTGGAGACAGTCCGAACCACAAGTACCGGGTCCATGGTTCTGGGCGTATACCGGGGGGACGGGGACGACTCCCATTAACCCCTGACTATACCGGGGATACGCTTATCACAATGCCTTTCTGGTCTGTGCTGAAGCAGGGCATTCTGGCAGCCAAGTGGCTTGACCTTTATTAGTGAGCCTGGTTACCCCCTCTCGGAACCACAGACTTAGAAATCGCCAGCTCATATACAGTGCATAAAATATATTTATATATATATATACCCTTATACACCATTTTAATAAAAAATATCACAAAATTCTTCTAAGTCCCTCGGGAAGAGTGAAAGACGCGCACGTTCATTTTCAGAGCTCCTAGACATTCGTATAAGAAGTTAGCCAAAAAGTAGCTTCGAAAAATGCTTAGGTTAAGTTTCAGAGTTGCTTCTAATGTACCGAAGCTGGACTTAGACATAATTTCACTCTCACAACATTATGGCTGGTTGGAGACAGTTCGAACCACAAGTACCGGGTCCATGGTTCTGGGCGTATACCGGGGGGACGGGGACGACTCCCATTAACCCCTGACTATACCGGGGATACGCTTATCACAATGCCTTTCTGGTCTGTGCTGAAGCAGGGCATTCTGGCAGCCAAGTGGCTTGACCTTTATTAGTGAGCCTGGTTACCCCCTCTCGGAACCACAGACTTAGAAATCGCCAGCTCATTTACAGTGCATAAAATATATTTATATATATACCCTTATACACCATTTTAATAAAAAATATCACAAAATTCTTCTAAGTCCCTCGGGAAGAGTGAAAGACGCGCACGTTCATTTTCAGAGCTCCTAGACATTCCTATAAGAAGTTAGCCAAAAAGTAGCTTCGAAAAACGCTTAGGTTAAGTTTCAGAGTTGCTTCTAATGTACCAAAGCTGGACTTAGACATAATTTCACTCTCACAACATTATGGCTTGTTGGAGACAGTCCGAACCACAAGTACCGGGTCCATGGTTCTGGGCGTATACCGGGGGGACGGGGACGACTCCCATTAACCCCTGACTATACCGGGGATACGCTTATCACAATGCCTTTCTGGTCTGTGCTGAAGCAGGGCATTCTGGCAGCCAAGTGGCTTGACCTTTATTAGTGAGCCTGGTTACCCCCTCTCGGAACCACAGACTTAGAAATCGCCAGCTCATATACAGTGCATAAAATATATTTATATATATATACCCTTATACACCATTTTAATAAAAAATATCACAAAATTCTTCTAAGTCCCTCGGGAAGAGTGAAAGACGCGCACGTTCATTTTCAGAGCTCCTAGACATTCGTATAAGAAGTTAGCCAAAAAGTAGCTTCGAAAAATGCTTAGGTTAAGTTTCAGAGTTGCTTCTAATGTACCGAAGCTGGACTTAGACATAATTTCACTCTCACAACATTATGGCTGGTTGGAGACAGTTCGAACCACAAGTACCGGGTCCATGGTTCTGGGCGTATACTGGGGGGACGGGGGGGACTCCCATTAACCCCTGAAAATACCGGGGATACGCTTATCACAATGCCTTTCTGGTCTGTGCTGAAGCAGGGCATTCTGGCAGCCAAGTGGCTTGACCTTTATTAGTGAGCCTGGTTACCCCCTCTCGGAACCACAGACTTAGAAATCGCCAGCTCATATACAGTGCATAAAATATATTTATATATATATACCCTTATACACCATTTTAATAAAAAAATATCACAAAATTCTTCTAAGTCCCTCGGGAAGAGTGAAAGACGCGCACGTTCATTTTCAGAGCTCCTAGACATTCCTATAAGAAGTTAGCCAAAAAGTAGCTTCGAAAAACGCTTAGGTGAAGTTTCAGAGTTGCTTCTAATGTACCAAAGCTGGACTTAGACATAATTTCACTCTCACAACATTATGGCTTGTTGGAGACAGTCCGAACCACAAGTACCGGGTCCATGGTTCTGGGCGTATACCGGGGGGACGGGGACGACTCCCATTAACCCCTGACTATACCGGGGATACGCTTATCACAATGCCTTTCTGGTCTGTGCTGAAGCAGGGCATTCTGGCAGCCAAGTGGCTTGACCTTTATTAGTGAGCCTGGTTACCCCCTCTCGGAACCACAGACTTAGAAATCGCCAGCTCATTTACAGTGCATAAAATATATTTATATATATACCCTAATACACCATTTTAATAAAAAATATCACAAAATTCTTCAAAGTCCCTCGGGAAGAGTGAAAGACGCGCACGTTCATTTTCAGAGCTCCTAGACATTCCTATAAGAAGTTAGCCAAAAAGTAGCTTCGAAAAACGCTTAGGTTAAGTTTCAGAGTTGCTTCTAATGTACCAAAGCTGGACTTAGACATAATTTCACTCTCACAACATTATGAATGGTTGGAGACAGTCCGAACCACAAGTACCGGGTCCATGGTTCTGGGCGTATACCGGGGGGACGGGGACGACTCCCATTAACCCCTGACTATACCGGGGATACGCTTATCACAATGCCTTTCTGGTCTGTGCTGAAGCAGGGCATTCTGGCAGCCAAGTGGCTTGACCTTTATTAGTGAGCCTGGTTACCCCCTCTCGGAACCACAGACTTAGAAATCGCCAGCTCATTTACAGTGCATAAAATATATTTATATATATACCCTTATACACCATTTTAATAAAAAATATCACAAAATTCTTCTAAGTTCCTCGGGAAGAGTGAAAGACGCGCACGTTCATTTTCAGAGCTCCTAGACATTCCTATAAGAAGTTAGCCAAAAAGTAGCTTCGAAAAACGCTTAGGTTAAGTTTCAGAGTTGCTTCTAATGTACCAAAGCTGGACTTAGACATAATTTCACTCTCACAACATTATGGCTTGTTGGAGACAGTCCGAACCACAAGTACCGGGTCCATGGTTCTGGGCGTATACCGGGGGGACGGGGACGACTCCCATTAACCCCTGACTATACCGGGGATACGCTTATCACAATGCCTTTCTGGTCTGTGCTGAAGCAGGGCATTCTGGCAGCCAAGTGGCTTGACCTTTATTAGTGAGCCTGGTTACCCCCTCTCGGAACCACAGACTTAGAAATCGCCAGCTCATATACAGTGCATAAAATATATTTATATATATATATACCCTTATACACCATTTTAATAAAAAATATCACAAAATTCTTCTAAGTCCCTCGGGAAGAGTGAAAGACGCGCACGTTCATTTTCAGAGCTCCTAGACATTCGTATAAGAAGTTAGCCAAAAAGTAGCTTCGAAAAATGCTTAGGTTAAGTTTCAGAGTTGCTTCTAATGTACCGAAGCTGGACTTAGACATAATTTCACTCTCACAACATTATGGCTGGTTGGAGACAGTTCGAACCACAAGTACCGGGTCCATGGTTCTGGGCGTATACCGGGGGGACGGGGACGACTCCCATTAACCCCTGACTATACCGGGGATACGCTTATCACAATGCCTTTCTGGTCTGTGCTGAAGCAGGGCATTCTGGCAGCCAAGTGGCTTGACCTTTATTAGTGAGCCTGGTTACCCCCTCTCGGAACCACAGACTTAGAAATCGCCAGCTCATTTACAGTGCATAAAATATATTTATATATATACCCTTATACACCATTTTAATAAAAAATATCACAAAATTCTTCTAAGTCCCTCGGGAAGAGTGAAAGACGCGCACGTTCATTTTCAGAGCTCCTAGACATTCCTATAAGAAGTTAGCCAAAAAGTAGCTTCGAAAAACGCTTAGGTTAAGTTTCAGAGTTGCTTCTAATGTACCAAAGCTGGACTTAGACATAATTTCACTCTCACAACATTATGGCTTGTTGGAGACAGTCCGAACCACAAGTACCGGGTCCATGGTTCTGGGCGTATACCGGGGGGACGGGGACGACTCCCATTAACCCCTGACTATACCGGGGATACGCTTATCACAATGCCTTTCTGGTCTGTGCTGAAGCAGGGCATTCTGGCAGCCAAGTGGCTTGACCTTTATTAGTGAGCCTGGTTACCCCCTCTCGGAACCACAGACTTAGAAATCGCCAGCTCATATACAGTGCATAAAATATATTTATATATATATACCCTTATACACCATTTTAATAAAAAATATCACAAAATTCTTCTAAGTCCCTCGGGAAGAGTGAAAGACGCGCACGTTCATTTTCAGAGCTCCTAGACATTCGTATAAGAAGTTAGCCAAAAAGTAGCTTCGAAAAATGCTTAGGTTAAGTTTCAGAGTTGCTTCTAATGTACCGAAGCTGGACTTAGACATAATTTCACTCTCACAACATTATGGCTGGTTGGAGACAGTTCGAACCACAAGTACCGGGTCCATGGTTCTGGGCGTATACTGGGGGGACGGGGGGGACTCCCATTAACCCCTGAAAATACCGGGGATACGCTTATCACAATGCCTTTCTGGTCTGTGCTGAAGCAGGGCATTCTGGCAGCCAAGTGGCTTGACCTTTATTAGTGAGCCTGGTTACCCCCTCTCGGAACCACAGACTTAGAAATCGCCAGCTCATATACAGTGCATAAAATATATTTATATATATATACCCTTATACACCATTTTAATAAAAAAATATCACAAAATTCTTCTAAGTCCCTCGGGAAGAGTGAAAGACGCGCACGTTCATTTTCAGAGCTCCTAGACATTCCTATAAGAAGTTAGCCAAAAAGTAGCTTCGAAAAACGCTTAGGTGAAGTTTCAGAGTTGCTTCTAATGTACCAAAGCTGGACTTAGACATAATTTCACTCTCACAACATTATGGCTTGTTGGAGACAGTCCGAACCACAAGTACCGGGTCCATGGTTCTGGGCGTATACCGGGGGGACGGGGACGACTCCCATTAACCCCTGACTATACCGGGGATACGCTTATCACAATGCCTTTCTGGTCTGTGCTGAAGCAGGGCATTCTGGCAGCCAAGTGGCTTGACCTTTATTAGTGAGCCTGGTTACCCCCTCTCGGAACCACAGACTTAGAAATCGCCAGCTCATTTACAGTGCATAAAATATATTTATATATATACCCTAATACACCATTTTAATAAAAAATATCACAAAATTCTTCAAAGTCCCTCGGGAAGAGTGAAAGACGCGCACGTTCATTTTCAGAGCTCCTAGACATTCCTATAAGAAGTTAGCCAAAAAGTAGCTTCGAAAAATGCTTAGGTTAAGTTTCAGAGTTGCTTCTAATGTACCAAAGCTGGACTTAGACATAATTTCACTCTCACAACATTATGGCTTGTTGGAGACAGTCCGAACCACAAGTACCGGGTCCATGGTTCTGGGCGTATACCGGGGGGACGGGGACGACTCCCATTAACCCCTGACTATACCGGGGATACGCTTATCACAATGCCTTTCTGGTCTGTGCTGAAGCAGGGCATTCTGGCAGCCAAGTGGCTTGACCTTTATTAGTGAGCCTGGTTACCCCCTCTCGGAACCACAGACTTAGAAATCGCCAGCTCATATACAGTGCATAAAATATATTTATATATATATACCCTTATACACCATTTTAATAAAAAATATCACAAAATTCTTCTAAGTCCCTCGGGAAGAGTGAAAGACGCGCACGTTCATTTTCAGAGCTCCTAGACCTTTCTATAAGAAGTTAGCCAAAAAGTAGCTTCGAAAAACGCTTAGGTTAAGTTTCAGAGTTGCTTCTAATGTACCAAAGCTGGACTTAGACATAATTTCACTCTCACAACATTATGGCTGGTTGGAGACGGTCCGAACAACAAGTACCGGGTCCATGGTTCTGGGCGTATACTGGGGTGACGGGGACGACTCCCATTAACCCCTGACTATACCGGGGATACGCTTATCACAATACCTTTCTGGTCTGTGCTGAAGCAGGGCATTCTGGCAGCCAAGTGGCTTGACCTTTATTAGTGAGCCTGGTTACCCCCTCTCGGAACCACAGACTTAGAAATCGCCAGCTCATTTACAGTGCATAAAATATATTTATATATATACCCTTATACACCATTTTAATAAAAAATATCACAAAATTCTTTTAAGTCCCTCGGGAAGAGTGAAAGACGCGCACGTTCATTTTCAGAGCTCCTAGACATTCCTATAAGAAGTTAGCCAAAAAGTAGCTTCGAAAAACGCTTAGGTGAAGTTTCAGAGTTGCTTCTAATGTACCAAAGCTGGACTTAGACATAATTTCACTCTCACAACATTATGGCTTGTTGGAGACAGTCCGAACCACAAGTACCGGGTCCATGGTTCTGGGCGTATACCGGGGGGACGGGGACGACTCCCATTAACCCCTGACTATACCGGGGATACGCTTATCACAATGCCTTTCTGGTCTGTGCTGAAGCAGGGCATTCTGGCAGCCAAGTGGCTTGACCTTTATTAGTGAGCCTGGTTACCCCCTCTCGGAACCACAGACTTAGAAATCGCCAGCTCATTTACAGTGCATAAAATATATTTATATATATACCCTTATACACCATTTTAATAAAAAATATCACAAAATTCTTCTAAGTCCATCGGGAAGAGTGAAAGACGCGCACGTTCATTTTCAGAGCTCCTAGACATTCCTATAAGAAGTTAGCCAAAAAGTAGCTTCGAAAAACGCTTAGGTTAAGTTTCAGAGTTGCTTCTAATGTACCAAAGCTGGACTTAGACATAATTTCACTCTCACAACATTATGGCTTGTTGGAGACAGTCCGAACCACAAGTACCGGGTCCATGGTTCTGGGCGTATACCGGGGGGACGGGGACGACTCCCAATTACCCCTGACTATACCGGGGATACGCTTATCACAATGCCTTTCTGGTCTGTGCTGAAGCAGGGCATTCTGGCAGCCAAGTGGCTTGACCTTTATTAGTGAGCCTGGTTACCCCCTCTCGGAACCACAGACTTAGAAATCGCCAGCTCATATACAGTGCATAAAATATATTTATATATATACCCTTATACACCATTTTAATAAAAAATATCACAAAATTCTTCTAAGTCCCTCGGGAAAAGTGAAAGACGCGCACGTTCATTTTCAGAGCTCCTAGACATTCCTATAAGAAGTTAGCCAAAAAGTAGCTTCGAAAAATGCTTAGGTTAAGTTTCAGAGTTGCTTCTTATGTACCGAAGCTGGACTTAGACATAATTTCACTCTCACAACATTATGGCTGGTTGGAGACAGTTCGAACCACAAGTACCGGGTCCATGGTTCTGGGCGTATACTGGGGGGATGGGGGGGACTCCCATTAACCCCTGAAAATACCGGGGATACGCTTATCACAATGCCTTTCTGGTCTGTGCTGAAGCAGGGCATTCTGGCAGCCAAGTGGCTTGACCTTTATTAGTGAGCCTGGTTACCCCCTCTCGGAACCACAGACTTAGAAATCGCCAGCTCATTTACAGTGCATAAAATATATTTATATATATACCCTTATACACCATTTTAATAAAAAATATCACAAAATTCTTCTAAGTCCCTCGGGAAGAGTGAAAGACGCGCACGTTCATTTTCAGAGCTCCTAGACATTCCTATAAGAAGTTAGCCAAAAAGTAGCTTCGAAAAACGCTTAGGTTAAGTTTCAGAGTTGCTTCTAATGTACCAAAGCTGGACTTAGACATAATTTCACTCTCACAACATTATGGCTTGTTGGAGACAGTCCGAACCACAAGTACCGGGTCCATGGTTCTGGGCGTATACCGGGGGGACGGGGACGACTCCCATTAACCCCTGACTATAACGGGGATACGCTTATCACAATGCCTTTCTGGTCTGTGCTGAAGCAGGGCATTCTGGCAGCCAAGTGGCTTGAACTTTATTAGTGAGCCTGGTTAACCCCTCTCGGAACCACAGACTTAGAAATCGCCAGCTCATATACAGTGCATAAAATATATTTATATATATATACCCTTATACACCATTTTAATAAAAAAATTTCACAAAATTCTTCTAAGTCCCTCGGGAAGAGTGAAAGACGCGCACGTTCATTTTCAGAGCTCCTAGACATTCCTATAAGAAGTTAGCCAAAAAGTAGCTTCGAAAAACGCTTAGGTTAAGTTTCAGAGTTGCTTCTAATGTACCGAAGCTGGACTTAGACATAATTTCACTCTCACAACATTATGGCTGGTTGGAGACAGTCCGAACAACAAGTACCGGGTCCATGGTTCTGGGCGTATACTGGGGTGACGGGGACGACTCCCATTAACCCCTGACTATACCGGGGATACGCTTATCACAATAACTTTTTGGTCTGTGCTGAAGCAGGGCATTCTGGCAGCCAAGTGGCTTGACCTTTATTAGTGAGCCTGGTTACCCCCTCTCGGAACTACAGACTTAGAAATCGCCAGCTCATATACAGTGCATAAAATATATTTATATATATACCCTTATACACCATTTTAATAAAAAATATCACAAAATTCTTCTACTGTAAGTCCCTCGGGAAGAGTGAAAGACGCGCACGTTCATTTTCAGAGCTCCTAGACCTTCCTATAAGAAGTTAGCCAAAAAGTAGCTTCGAAAAACGCTTAGGTTAAGTTTCAGAGTTGCTTCTAATGTACCAAAGCTGGACTTAGACATAATTTCACTCTCACAACATTATGGCTGGTTGGAGACGGTCCGAACAACAAGTACCGGGTCCATGGTTCTGGGCGTATACTGGGGTGACGGGGACGACTCCCATTAACCCCTGACTATACCGGGGATACGCTTATCACAATACCTTTCTGGTCTGTGCTGAAGCAGGGCATTCTGGCAGCCAAGTGGCTTGACCTTTATTAGTGAGCCTGGTTACCCCCTCTCGGAACTACAGACTTAGAAATCGCCAGCTCATATACAGTGCATAAAATATATTTATATATATACCCTTATACACCATTTTAATAAAAAATATCACAAAATTCTTCTACTGTAAGTCCCTCGGGAAGAGTGAAAGACGCGCACGTTCATTTTCAGAGCTCCTAGACCTTCCTATAAGAAGTTAGCCAAAAAGTAGCTTCGAAAAACGCTTAGGTTAAGTTTCAGAGTTGCTTCTAATGTACCAAAGCTGGACTTAGACATAATTTCACTCTCACAACATTATGGCTGGTTGGAGACGGTCCGAACAACAAGTACCGGGTCCATGGTTCTGGGCGTATACTGGGGTGACGGGGACGACTCCCATTAACCCCTGACTATACCGGGGATACGCTTATCACAATACCTTTCTGGTCTGTGCTGAAGCAGGGCATTCTGGCAGCCAAGTGGCTTGACCTTTATTAGTGAGCCTGGTTACCCCCTCTCGGAACCACAGACTTAGAAATCGCCAGCTCATTTACAGTGCATAAAATATATTTATATATATACCCTTATACACCATTTTAATAAAAAATATCACAAAATTCTTCTAAGTCCCTCGGGAAGAGTGAAAGACGCGCACGTTCATTTTCAGAGCTCCTAGACATTCCTATAAGAAGTTAGCCAAAAAGTAGCTTCGAAAAACGCTTAGGTGAAGTTTCAGAGTTGCTTCTAATGTACCAAAGCTGGACTTAGACATAATTTCACTCTCACAACATTATGGCTTGTTGGAGACAGTCCGAACCACAAGTACCGGGTCCATGGTTCTGGGCGTATACCGGGGGGACGGGGACGACTCCCATTAACCCCTGACTATACCGGGGATACGCTTATCACAATGCCTTTCTGGTCTGTGCTGAAGCAGGGCATTCTGGCAGCCAAGTGGCTTGACCTTTATTAGTGAGCCTGGTTACCCCCTCTCGGAACCACAGACTTAGAAATCGCCAGCTCATATACAGTGCATAAAATATATTTATATATATATACCCATATACACCATTTTAATAAAAAATATCACAAAATTCTTCTAAGTCCCTCGGGAAGAGTGAAAGACGCGCACGTTCATTTTCAGAGCTCCTAGACATTCCTATAAGAAGTTAGCCAAAAAGTAGCTTCGAAAAACGCTTAGGTTAAGTTTCAGAGTTGCTTCTAATGTACCGAAGCTGGACTTAGACATAATTTCACTCTCACAACATTATGGCTGGTTGGAGACAGTTCGAACCACAAGTACCGGGTCCATGGTTCTGGGCGTATACTGGGGGGACGGGGGGGACTCCCATTAACCCCTGAAAATACCGGGGATACGCTTATCACAATGCCTTTCTGGTCTGTGCTGAAGCAGGGCATTCTGGCAGCCAAGTGGCTTGACCTTTATTAGTGAGCCTGGTTACCCCCTCTCGGAACCACAGACTTAGAAATCGCAAGCTCATATACAGTGCATAAAATATATTTATATATATATACCCTTATACACCATTTTAATAAAAAATATCACAAAATTCTTCTAAGTCCCTCGGGAAGAGTGAAAGACGCGCACGTTCATTTTCAGAGCTGCTAGACCTTCCTATAAGAAGTTAGCCAAAAAGTAGCTTCGAAAAACGCTTAGGTTAAGTTTCAGAGTTGCTTCTAATGTACCAAAGCTGGACTTAGACATAATTTCACTCTCACAACATTATGGCTTGTTGGAGACAGTCCGAACCACAAGTACCGGGTCCATGGTTCTGGGCGTATACCGGGGGGACGGGGACGACTCCCATTAACCCCTGACTATACCGGGGATACGCTTATCACAATGCCTTTCTGGTCTGTGCTGAAGCAGGGCATTCTGGCAGCCAAGTGGCTTGACCTTTATTAGTGAGCCTGGTTACCCCCTCTCGGAACCACAGACTTAGAAATCGCCAGCTCATATACAGTGCATAAAATATATTTATATATATATACCCTTATACACCATTTTAATAAAAAATATCACAAAATTCTTCTAAGTCCCTCGGGAAGAGTGAAATACGCGCACGTTCATTTTCAGAGCTGCTAGACCTTCCTATAAGAAGTTAGCCAAAAAGTAGCTTCGAAAAACGCTTAGGTTAAGTTTCAGAGTTGCTTCTAATGTACCAAAGCTGGACTTAGACATAATTTCACTCTCACAACATTATGGCTTGTTGGAGACAGTCCGAACCACAAGTACCGGGTCCATGGTTCTGGGCGTATACCGGGGGGACGGGGACGACTCCCATTAACCCCTGACTATACCGGGGATACGCTTATCACAATGCCTTTCTGGTCTGTGCTGAAGCAGGGCATTCTGGCAGCCAAGTGGCTTGACCTTTATTAGTGAGCCTGGTTACCCCCTCTCGGAACCACAGACTTAGAAATCGCAAGCTCATATACAGTGCATAAAATATATTTATATATATATACCCTTATACACCATTTTAATAAAAAATATCACAAAATTCTTCTAAGTCCCTCGGGAAAAGTGAAAGACGCGCACGTTCATTTTCAGAGCTCCTAGACATTCCTATAAGAAGTTAGCCAAAAAGTAGCTTCGAAAAACGCTTAGGTTAAGTTTCAGAGTTGCTTCTAATGTACCGAAGCTGGACTTAGACATAATTTCACTCTCACAACATTATGGCTGTTTGGAGACAGTTCGAACCACAAGTACCGGGTCCATGGTTCTGGGCGTATACTGGGGGGACGGGGGGGACTCCCATTAACCCCTGAAAATACCGGGGATACGCTTATCACAATGCCTTTCTGGTCTGTGCTGAAGCAGGGCATTCTGGCAGCCAAGTGGCTTGACCTTTATTAGTGAGCCTGGTTACCCCCTCTCGGAACCACAGACTTAGAAATCGCCAGCTCATATACAGTGCATTAAATATATTTATATATATACCCTTATACACCATTTTAATAAAAAATATCACAAAATTCTTCTAAGTCCCTCGGAAAGAGTGAAAGACGCGCACGTTCATTTTCAGAGCTCCTAGACATTCCTATAAGAAGTTAGCCAAAAAGTAGCTTCGAAAAACGCTTAGGTTAAGTTTCAGAGTTGCTTCTAATGTACCAAAGCTGGACTTAGACATAATTTCACTCTCACAACATTATGGCTTGTTGGAGACAGTCCGAACCACAAGTACCGGGTCCATGGTTCTGGGCGTATACCGGGGGGACGGGGACGACTCCCATTAACCCCTGACTATACCGGGGATACGCTTATCACAATGCCTTTCTGGTCTGTGCTGAAGCAGGGCATTCTGGCAGCCAAGTGGCTTGACCTTTATTAGTGAGCCTGGTTACCCCCTCTCGGAACCACAGACTTAGAAATCGCCAGCTCATATACAGTGCATAAAATATATTTATATATATATACCCTTATACACCATTTTAATAAAAAATATCACAAAATTCTTCTAAGTCCCTCGGGAAAAGTGAAAGACGCGCACGTTCATTTTCAGAGCTCCTAGACATTCCTATAAGAAGTTAGCCAAAAAGTAGCTTCGAAAAATGCTTAGGTTAAGTTTCAGAGTTGCTTCTTATGTACCGAAGCTGGACTTAGACATAATTTCACTCTCACAACATTATGGCTGGTTGGAGACAGTTCGAACCACAAGTACCGGGTCCATGGTTCTGGGCGTATACTGGGGGGACGGGGGGGACTCCCATTAACCCCTGAAAATACCGGGGATACGCTTATCACAATGCCTTTCTGGTCTGTGCTGAAGCAGGGCATTCTGGCAGCCAAGTGGCTTGACCTTTATTAGTGAGCCTGGTTACCCCCTCTCGGAACCACAGACTTAGAAATCGCCAGCTCATATACAGTGCATAAAATATATTAATATATATATACCCATATACACCATTTTAATAAAAAATATCACAAAATTCTTCTAAGTCCCTCGGGAAGAGTGAAAGACGCGCACGTTCATTTTCAGAGCTCCTAGACATTCCTATAAGAAGTTAGCCAAAAAGTAGCTTCGAAAAACGCTTAGGTTAAGTTTCAGAGTTGCTTCTAATGTACCAAAGCTGGACTTAGACATAATTTCACTCTCACAACATTATGGCTTGTTGGAGACAGTCCGAACCACAAGTACCGGGTCCATGGTTCTGGGCGTATACCGGGGGGACGGGGACGACTCCCATTAACCCCTGACTATACCGGGGATACGCTTATCACAATGCCTTTCTGGTCTGTGCTGAAGCAGGGCATTCTGGCAGCCAAGTGGCTTGACCTTTATTAGTGAGCCTGGTTACCCCCTCTCGGAACCACAGACTTAGAAATCGCCAGCTCATATACAGTGCATAAAATATATTTATATATATATACCCTTATACACCATTTTAATAAAAAATATCACAAAATTCTTCTAAGTCCCTCGGGAAAAGTGAAAGACGCGCACGTTCATTTTCAGAGCTCCTAGACATTCCTATAAGAAGTTAGCCAAAAAGTAGCTTCGAAAAACGCTTAGGTTAAGTTTCAGAGTTGCTTCTAATGTACCGAAGCTGGACTTAGACATAATTTCACTCTCACAACATTATGGCTGGTTGGAGACAGTTCGAACCACAAGTACCGGGTCCATGGTTCTGGGCGTATACTGGGGGGACGGGGGGGACTCCCATTAACCCCTGAAAATACCGGGGATACGCTTATCACAATGCCTTTCTGGTCTGTGCTGAAGCAGGGCATTCTGGCAGCCAAGTGGCTTGACCTTTATTAGTGAGCCTGGTTACCCCCTCTCGGAACCACAGACTTAGAAATCGCCAGCTCATATACAGTGCATAAAATATATTTATATATATATACCCATATACACCATTTTAATAAAAAATATCACAAAATTCTTCTAAGTCCCTCGGAAAGAGTGAAAGACGCGCACGTTTCTTTTCAGAGCTCCTAGACATTCCTATAAGACGTTAGCCAAAAAGTAGCTTCGAAAAACGCTTAGGTTAAGTTTCAGAGTTGCTTCTAATGTACCGAAGCTGGACTTAGACATAATTTCACTCTCACAACATTATGGCTGGTTGGAGACAGTTCGAACCACAAGTACCGGGTCCATGGTTCTGGGCGTATACTGGGGGGACGGGGGGGACTCCCATTAACCCCCGAAAATACCGGGGATACGCTTATCACAATGCCTTTCTGGTCTGTGCTGAAGCAGGGCATTCTGGCAGCCAAGTGGCTTGACCTTTATTTGTGAGCCTGGTTACCCCCTCTCGGAACCACAGACTTAGAAATCGCCAGCTCATATACAGTGCATAAAATATATTTATATATATATATACCCTTATACACCATTTTAATAAAAAATATCACAAAATTCTTCTAAGTCCCTCGGGAAGAGTGAAAGACGCGCACGTTCATTTTCAGAGCTGCTAGACCTTCCTATAAGAAGTTAGCCAAAAAGTAGCTTCGAAAAACGCTTAGGTTAAGTTTCAGAGTTGCTTCTAATGTACCAAAGCTGGACTTAGACATAATTTCACTCTCACAACATGATGGCTGGTTGGAGACAGTCCGAACAACAAGTACCGGCTCCATGGTTCTGGGCGTATACTGGGGTGACGGGGACGACTCCCATTAACCCCTGACTATACCGGGGATACGCTTATCACAATACCTTTCTGGTCTGTACTGAAGCAGGGCATTCTGGCAGCCAAGTGGCTTGACCTTTATTAGTGAGCCTGGTTACCCCCTCTCGGAACCACAGACTTAGAAATCGCCAGCTCATATACAGTGCATTAAATATATTTATATATATACCCTTATACACCATTTTAATAAAAAATATCACAAAATTCTTCTAAGTCCCTCGGGAAGAGTGAAAGACGCGCACGTTCATTTTCAGAGCTCCTAGACATTCCTACTGTATAAGAAGTTAGCCAAAAAGTAGCTTCGAAAAATGCTTAGGTTAAGTTTCAGAGTTGCTTCTAATGTACCAAAGCTGGACTTAGACATAATTTCACTCTCACAACATTATGGCTTGTTGGAGACAGTCCGAACCACAAGTACCGGGTCCATGGTTCTGGGCGTATACCGGGGGGACGGGGACGACTCCCATTAACCCCTGACTATACCGGGGATACGCTTATCACAATACCTTTCTGGTCTGTGCTGAAGCAGGGCATTCTGGCAGCCAAGTGGCTTGACCTTTATTAGTGAGCCTGGTTACCCCCTCTCGGAACCACAGACTTAGAAATCGCCAGCTCATATACAGTGCATAAAATATATTTATATATATATATACCCTTATACACCATTTTAATAAAAAATATCACAAAATTCTTCTAAGTCCCTCGGGAAGAGTGAAAGACGCGCACGTTCATTTTCAGAGCTGCTAGACCTTCCTATGAGAAGTTAGCCAAAAAGTAGCTTCGAAAAACGCTTAGGTTAAGTTTCAGAGTTGCTTCTAATGTACCAAAGCTGGACTTAGACATAATTTAACTCTCACAACATGATGGCTGGTTGGAGACATTCCGAACAACAAGTACCGGCTCCATGGTTCTGGGCGTATACTGGGGTGACGGGGACGACTCCCATTAACCCCTGACTATACCGGGGATACGCTTATCACAATACCTTTCTGGTCTGTACTGAAGCAGGGCATTCTGGCAGCCAAGTGGCTTGACCTTTATTAGTGAGCCTGGTTACCCCCTCTCGGAACCACAGACTTAGAAATCGCCAGCTCATATACAGTGCATAAAATATATTTATATATATATACCCTTATACACCATTTTAATAAAAAATATCACAAAATTATTCTAAGTCCCTCGGGAAAAGTGAAAGACGCGCACGTTCATTTTCAGAGCTCCTAGACATTCCTATAAGAAGTTAGCCAAAAAGTAGCTTCGAAAAATGCTTAGGTTAAGTTTCAGAGTTGCTTCTAATGTACCGAAGCTGGACTTAGACATAATTTCACTCTCACAACATTATGGCTGGTTGGAGACAGTTCGAACCACAAGTACCGGGTCCATGGTTCTGGGCGTATACTGGGGGGACGGGGGGGACTCCCATTAACCCCTGAAAATACCGGGGATACGCTTATCACAATGCCTTTCTGGTCTGTGCTGAAGCAGGGCATTCTGGCAGCCAAGTGGCTTGACCTTTATTAGTGAGCCTGGTTACCCCCTCTCGGAACCACAGACTTAGAAATCGCCAGCTCATATACAGTGCATAAAATATATTTATATATATATACCCATATACACCATTTTAATAAAAAATATCACAAAATTCTTCTAAGTCCCTCGGGAAGAGTGAAAGACGCGCACGTTCATTTTCAGAGCTCCTAGACATTCCTATAAGAAGTTAGCCAAAAAGTAGCTTCGAAAAACGCTTAGGTTAAGTTTCAGAGTTGCTTCTAATGTACCGAAGCTGGACTTAGACATAATTTCACTCTCACAACATTATGGCTGGTTGGAGACAGTTCGAACCACAAGTACCGGGTCCATGGTTCTGGGCGTATAACGGGGGGACGGGGACGACTCCCATTAACCCCTGACTATACCGGGGATACGCTTATCACAATGCCTTTCTGGTCTGTGCTGAAGCAGGGCATTCTGGCAGCCAAGTGGCTTGACCTTTATTAGTGAGCCTGGTTACCCCCTCTCGGAACCACAGACTTAGAAATCGCCAGCTCATATACAGTGCATAAAATATATTTATATATATATACCCTTATACACCATTTTAATAAAAAATATCACAAAATTCTTCTAAGTCCCTCGGGAAGAGTGAAAGACGCGCACGTTCATTTTCAGAGCTCCTAGACCTTCCTATAAGAAGTTAGCCAAAAAGTAGCTTCGAAAAACGCTTAGGTTAAGTTTCAGAGTTGCTTCTAATGTACCAAACCTGGACTTAGACATAATTTCACTCTCACAACATTATGGCTGGTTGGAGACAGTCCGAACAACAAGTACCGGCTCCATAGTTCTGGGCGTATACTGGGGTGACGGGGACGACTCCCATTAACCCCTGACTATACCGGGGATACGCTTATCACAATACCTTTCTGGTCTGTGCTGAAGCAGGGCATTCTGGCAGCCAAGTGGCTTGACCTTTATTAGTGAGCCTGGTTACCCCCTCTCGGAACCACAGACTTAGAAATCGCCAGCTCATATACAGTGCATTAAATATATTTATATATATACCCTTATACACCATTTTAATAAAAAATATCACAAAATTCTTCTAAGTCCCTCGGGAAGAGTGAAAGACGCGCACGTTCATTTTCAGAGCTCCTAGACATTCCTATAAGAAGTTAGCCAAAAAGTAGCTTCGAAAAACGCTTAGGTTAAGTTTCAGAGTTGCTTCTAATGTACCAAAGCTGGACTTAGACATAATTTCACTCTCACAACATTATGGCTTGTTGGAGACAGTCCGAACCACAAGTACCGGGTCCATGGTTCTGGGCGTATACCGGGGGGACGGGGACGACTCCCATTAACCCCTGACTATACCGGGGATACGCTTATCACAATGCCTTTCTGGTCTGTGCTGAAGCAGGGCATTCTGGCAGCCAAGTGGCTTGACCTTTATTAGTGAGCCTGGTTACCCCCTCTCGGAACCACAGACTTAGAAATCGCCAGCTCATATACAGTGCATAAAATATATTTATATATATATACCCATATACACCATTTTAATAAAAAATATCACAAAATTCTTCTAAGTCCCTCGGGAAGAGTGAAAGACGCGCACGTTCATTTTCAGAGCTCCTAGACATTCCTATAAGAAGTTAGCCAAAAAGTAGCTTCGAAAAACGCTTAGGTTAAGTTTCAGAGTTGCTTCTAATGTACCGAAGCTGGACTTAGACATAATTTTACTCTCACAACATTATGGCTGGTTGGAGACAGTTCGAACCACAAGTACCGGGTCCATGGTTCTGGGCGTATACTGGGGGGACGGGGGGGACTCCCATTAACCCCTGAAAATACCGGGGATACGCTTATCACAATGCCTTTCTGGTCTGTGCTGAAGCAGGGCATTCTGGCAGCCAAGTGGCTTGACCTTTATTAGTGAGCCTGGTTACCCCCTCTCGGAACCACAGACTTAGAAATCGCCAGCTCATATACAGTGCATAAAATATATTTATATATATATACCCTTATACACCATTTTAATAAAAAATATCACAAAATTCTTCTAAGTCCCTCGGGAAGAGTGAAAGACGCGCACGTTCATTTTCAGAGCTGCTAGACCTTCCTATAAGAAGTTAGCCAAAAAGTAGCTTCGAAAAACGCTTAGGTTAAGTTTCAGAGTTGCTTCTAATGTACCAAAGCTGGACTTAGACATAATTTCACTCTCACAACATTATGGCTTGTTGGAGACAGTCCGAACCACAAGTACCGGGTCCATGGTTCTGGGCGTATACCGGGGGGACGGGGACGACTCCCATTAACCCCTGACTATACCGGGGATACGCTTATCACAATGCCTTTCTGGTCTGTGCTGAAGCAGGGCATTCTGGCAGTCAAGTGGCTTGACCTTTATTAGTGAGCCTGGTTACCCCCTCTCGGAACCACAGACTTAGAAATCGCCAGCTCATATACAGTGCATAAAATATATTTATATATATATTCCCTTATACACCATTTTAATAAAAAATATCACAAAATTCTTCTAAGTCCCTCGGGAAAAGTGAAAGACGCGCACGTTCATTTTCAGAGCTCCTAGACATTCCTATAAGAAGTTAGCCAAAAAGTAGCTTCGAAAAACGCTTAGGTTAAGTTTCAGAGTTGCTTCTAATGTACCAAAGCTGGACTTAGACATAATTTCACTCTCACAACATTATGGCTGGTTGGAGACAGTTCGAACCACAAGTACCGGGTCCATGGTTCTGGGCGTATACTGGGGGGACGGGGGGGACTCCCATTAACCCCTGAAAATACCGGGGATACGCTTATCACAATGCCTTTCTGGTCTGTGCTGAAGCAGGGCATTCTGGCAGCCAAGTGGCTTGACCTTTATTAGTGAGCCTGGTTACCCCCTCTCGGAACCACAGACTTAGAAATCGCCAGCTCATTTACAGTGCATAAAATATATTTATATATATATACCCATATACACCATTTTAATAAAAAATATCACAAAATTCTTCTAAGTCCCTCGGAACGAGTGAAAGACGCGCACGTTCCTTTTCAGAGCTCCTAGACATTCCTATAAGAAGTTAGCCAAAAAGTAGCTTCGAAAAACGCTTAGGTTAAGTTTCAGAGTTGCTTCTAATGTACCAAAGCTGGACTTAGACATAATTTCACTCTCACAACATTATGGCTGGTTGGAGACAGTCCGAACAACAAGTACCGGCTCCATGGTTCTGGGCGTATACTGGGGTGACGGGGACGACTCCCATTAACCCCTGACTATACCGGGGATACGCTTATCACAATACCTTTCTGGTCTGTGCTGAAGCAGGGCATTCTGGCAGCCAAGTGGCTTGACCTTTATTAGTGAGCCTGGTTACCCCCATCTCGGAACCACAGACTTAGAAATCGCCAGCTCATATACAGTGCATTAAATATATTTATATATATACCCTTATACACCATTTTAATAAAAAATATCACAAAATTCTTCTAAGTCCCTCGGGAAGAGTGAAAGACGCGCACGTTCATTTTCAGAGCTCCTAGACATTCCTATAAGAAGTTAGCCAAAAAGTAGCTTCGAAAAACGCTTAGGTTAAGTTTCAGAGTTGCTTCTAATGTACCGAAGCTGGACTTAGACATAATTTCACTCTCACAACATTATGGCTGGTTGGAGACAGTCCGAACAACAAGTACCGGCTCCATGGTTCTGGGCGTATACTGGGGTGACGGGGACGACTCCCATTAACCCCTGACTATACCGGGGATACGCTTATCACAATACCTTTCTGGTCTGTGCTGAAGCAGGGCATTCTGGCAGCCAAGTGGCTTGACCTTTATTAGTGAGCCTGGTTAACCCCTCTCGGAACCACAGACTTAGAAATCGCCAGCTCATATACAGTGCATTAAATATATTTATATATATACCCTTATACACCATTTTAATAAAAAATATCACAAAATTCTTCTAAGTCCCTCGGGAAGAGTGAAAGACGCGCACGTTCATTTTCAGAGCTCCTAGACATTCCTATAAGAAGTTAGCCAAAAAGTAGCTTCGAAAAACGCTTAGGTTAAGTTTCAGAGTTGCTTCTAATGTACCAAAGCTGGACTTAGACATAATTTCACTCTCACAACATTATGGCTTGTTGGAGACAGTCCGAACCACAAGTACCGGGTCCATGGTTCTGGGCGTATACCGGGGGGGGGGGGGGACGGGGACGACTCTCATTAACCCCTGACTATACCGGGGATACGCTTATCACAATGCCTTTCTGGTCTGTGCTGAAGCAGGGCATTCTGGCAGCCAAGTGGCTTGACCTTTATTAGTGAGCCTGGTTACCCCCTCTCGGAACCACAGACTTAGAAATCGCCAGCTCATATACAGTGCATAAAATATATTTATATATATATACCCTTATACACCATTTTAATAAAAAATATCACAAAATTCTTCTAAGTCCCTCGGGAAGAGTGAAAGACGCGCACGTTCATTTTCAGAGCTCCTAGACATTCCTATAAGAAGTTAGCCAAAAAGTAGCTTCGAAAAACGCTTAGGTTAAGTTTCAGAGTTGCTTCTAATGTACCGAAGCTGGACTTAGACATAATTTCACTCTCACAACATTATGGCTGGTTGGAGACAGTCCGAACAACAAGTACCGGCTCCATGGTTCTGGGCGTATACTGGGGTGACGGGGACGACTCCCATTAACCCCTGACTATACCGGGGATATGCTTATCACAATACCTTTCTGGTCTGTGCTGAAGCAGGGCATTCTGGCAGCCAAGTGGCTTGACCTTTATTAGTGAGCCTGGTTAACCCCTCTCGGAACCACAGACTTAGAAATCGCCAGCTCATATACAGTGCATTAAATATATTTATATATATACCCTTATACACCATTTTAATAAAAAATATCACAAAATTCTTCTAAGTCCCTCGGGAAGAGTGAAAGACGCGCACGTTCATTTTCAGAGCTCCTAGACATTCCTATAAGAAGTTAGCCAAAAAGTAGCTTCGAAAAACGCTTAGGTTAAGTTTCAGAGTTGCTTCTAATGTACCAAAGCTGGACTTAGACATAATTTCACTCTCACAACATTATGGCTTGTTGGAGACAGTCCGAACCACAAGTACCGGGTCCATGGTTCTGGGCGTATACCGGGGGGGGGGGGGGGGGACGGGGGGGACTCTCATTAACCCCTGACTATACCGGGGATACGCTTATCACAATGCCTTTCTGGTCTGTGCTGAAGCAGGGCATTCTGGCAGCCAAGTGGCTTGACCTTTATTAGTGAGCCTGGTTACCCCCTCTCGGAACCACAGACTTAGAAATCGCCAGCTCATATACAGTGCATAAAATATATTTATATATATATACCCTTATACACCATTTTAATAAAAAATATCACAAAATTCTTCTAAGTCCCTCGGGAAGAGTGAAAGACGCGCACGTTCATTTTCAGAGCTCCTAGACATTCCTATAAGAAGTTAGCCAAAAAGTAGCTTCGAAAAACGCTTAGGTTAAGTTTCAGAGTTGCTTCTAATGTACCGAAGCTGGACTTAGACATAATTTCACTCTCACAACATTATGGCTGGTTGGAGACAGTCCGAACAACAAGTACCGGCTCCATGGTTCTGGGCGTATACTGGGGTGACGGGGACGACTCCCATTAACCCCTGACTATACCGGGGATACGCTTATCACAATACCTTTCTGGTCTGTGCTGAAGCAGGGCATTCTGGCAGCCAAGTGGCTTGACCTTTATTAGTGAGCCTGGTTACCCCCTCTCG